>NC_137777.1:22595666-23195666 GCF_963455305.1 Plecotus auritus | reverse complement strand
GCTAGCTACACATTTCCCCCATCTTACAGGTAATTTGTGGATACTGTCCCAATAGAACTTTTCTTATTTTGAGGCAGACCATTCAGAGACCCAATTTTCCACTTCTTCGTATGTTTTGAAGTGCTGTTCAGAAAGTGTGTGTACTGTCTTTCAAAACAAGTGGTAATCTGAAGGAGCAATACAACAAAATAGCATACATATCAAATCGCATTTATATCAACATATGTATAACTCCATCTATTGAAAAAAATCTGCATTATTAACTGGTACACCTAGTATATGAACATAGACAATATGGCAGTGAAGGCCTTGGGCTAGGGGTAGGGGCAGGTAGAAGGGGTAATTGGAGAGATAAAGGGACATATGCAATACTTTCAACAATATTTAAAAATTGTTTAAAAATATTTTTAAAAACCTGACTTATGTTCATATAATCATATCACAAGGGATATTTTAGTCAAAATTACAATGTAAGATATTCAATAAAAATGGTTGATATAGTTTAAAAATGCCAAACAGCAATCTGAATAATAGCTTTTTATATGCATGAATGAGAAATGATAATACCCTTAATAATTAAATAGTTTATTCAAGAGACAGCATTAAGTAGTATTTCAGAGCTCTCATTTAGAAGTAGACAAGTTTGAATTGCAGCTTCACTACACATGAGCCATTTAACCATGGAAAAGTGACTTGATCTCTTTAAATATTAATGGCTCATGTATAATGTAGGATAATAATAGTACCCACTTCTTAGTTGTGTTAGAAAGATCAAACAAAGTAATGCAATGTGGGGCAAATTTTAAGCATTCAGTTATTATTATACTGTCATAATTTATATTATGTTATAAATCAATATAAAGTTTCATCATATGCATAAAGACATAAACATAATATTAAGTTTTACTTGTTACGGTTGTTTCGGTATGGAAAGATAATAAATATGTTGTTTTGCTCATCCTATATAATAAAACCCTAATATGCAAATCAACCAAACTGCGGTACTACTGGTTGCTATGACACACAACTGACCACCAGGGGGCAGACGCTCAACACAGGAGCTACCCCCTGGTGGTCAGTGTGCTCCCACAGAGGGAGCACCGCTCAGCCAGAAGCTGGGCACATGCTGGTGAGTACAGCGGCAGTGGTGGGTGCCTCTCCGGCCACCACGGCAGTGCTAAGGACTTCTCGGGGGCTATCTGACTGCTGGCTGTGGGGAGTGGGCCTAAGCTGGCAGGCAGACATCCCTGGAGGGATCCCGGACTGAGAGAGGGCTCAGGCTGGGCTGAGGGCCCCCCTCCCCCACAGTGCACAAATGTGGTGCACTGGGCCTCTAGTCTACACTAATAAAAGAGAAACATGCAAATTGACCGTCCCTCTGCTATGCCCACCAGCCAATCAGAGTGAGTATGCAAATCAACCCAACAAAGATGGAGGTTAATTTGCATACGCAGGCATGGAGTGAAGACTGAAGACAGCGTAGAAGGAAGCCAAGTGCTGCAGAAGGGAGTGAAGCTGCGGAGAAGCAAGTGGGGCAGCGGAGATGGAAGGGAAGCCCGCCTTCGCTCGGGCCACAGGAAGCCCTATTCTTGCGGGAATCTTCCTGCAAGAGGCCTCTAGTATGAGTATAAATTGCTACAAGTTTCTCATACCCAGTTAAGAACCCGAAGAATGGTAATGTTCTTTCTTCCAGTGATATGACAACTTTCGCCTTTTAAAATTTAATCTAGTTATATCTTAGACTGCCCCTTATTTGATTTGATGTCTTATTTCCCTCAATGTCTATCATTTCTTTAGTTGTATTAGCATATTCATTCTGTTTCTTTTTCTATCTGGAGATCATTTCAAGCCTGGTTTTAGTTTGATAATTCACCCTCTACATTTTAACTTTTCTCCTTACTGCTTCTTTTAATATAGGCTTTAATTTTTCTTTTAATATTTTTCCTTATCTCTCTTCATCTTGCTTTCATGTTTATCATATTGTATTTGATTCATTTGTATCCACTCACATTTATTTGATTTTTCCTCCCTCCCTTTCTTTTGTCTCCTTTTTTTCTTTCTGTAGTGCAGAATGTTCTTTGTTTTCTGTTGTAAGTATTTATCCAGAATTTGGTTTTACTTTGAAGTTTCAGGGTAATTTCTCTGTCTTAAAGTCACAGAATATCTTTCAAAACAAGTTGTTGACTTTTCTGATGATTAATTCTTAAATAACAGAAGTCTACCAATTCCAATCTGTGTGTCTAGGACAGGGGGTAGATTACTTTCCCCTTCATCCCATTTCCACCTACTTGGATATAGTTAGCATCAACCTCTCAGATCTCAACCTGGATAACAAATTAAAGCACACCACTGCACAAATTCAAAGTGCTTAGTATATTTTAAGGTAGTTTAGCTCTGTTAAAATGATATATCTGCTTTTGCCTAGCCAATGCACTGATTTTGAGATGTAATATTTATTCCTTAGAAATATGATATATTTTGACTATATAAAACCTTTCCAAATACACTTCTCCTGGTGCTCTCAGGACTAATCTTCATGTTGTTCATGAACAGTTTCTTTTGTGGTTACCCTAACAGTTTCTAATGAAAACATTGTTTTTCAACATTGCTTAGGTCAGCTCTCCTCTCTCCCATCCTTTCAGGAAAGTTGTGTTATATAACTTAACACAGTTAGATTCAATTGCCACATTCTACACTGCTTCCTCTGTGTGTGTGTGTGTGTGTGTGTGTGTGTGTGTGTGTGTGTGTATATGTGTGTGTTTACACAGCACAATTCATTTGTGATACATTGTACTTTGGATTTTGAGAAATATGTACCATACAATCGTAAGTCCCGCACCCTCCACCCATACAGAACAATGCCATCCACTGGAATTTCTGATGTTCTCCCATTTGTAGTCAGCCTCCTTACCTTCCTGATTTCTGGCTACCACTGATCTGCTTTCCATTCTGTAGTTTTGGCTTTTGTCGAATGTCACATAAAAGGGATCTTGCAGTGTGTAACCTTTTGGGTCCAGTTTCTTTCACTTAGTAAGATGTATTTAAGATAAATCCATGGTTTTGAGTGAATCAATAACTCATTCCTTTTTGTTGACGCATTGGTATTGCATTCTGTGCTTGTACTGCGATTAGGTTATTTATTCCTCTGTTGAAGGACATCTTGTTTTCTTTTAGTTTTTAGTGACTATGAATAAAGCTGCTATAAACTTTCATACTGTATACAGGATTTTGTTTGAATATAAATTTTCAACTCACTTAGAAAAACACCTAGATTTATGATTGCTGTGTTGTGTAAGGTCTATGCATAATATTAAAAAAAGAAGAAGGAAAGAAACCCAACCTGCATTCTATTTTTTAAAGTGGCTGTACAATTTTACATTCCCATCACCACTGAATGGGAGTTCCTTTTGTTCTACATGCTGTTGGCATAGGTATTGCCAGATTTTTATTTGTTTTTAGCTTTTCTAATAGATGTATAATCATATCTCATTGTACTTTTAATTTTAATTTTTATACTACAATTTTTGTTAAGCATCTTTTTCTGTGTTTATTTGCCAGCATATGTCCTCTTTGGTGAAAAATGTCTTTGCAGATCTTTTGCCTTTTTATTAATTGTGATACTTGTTTTTCTGGATTGTTTTTAACCTTTCAATATTCCAGTATCCCCCAAGGCATCCAGAGTCCGTTATAAATTTTAATTGGATCATGTCACTCCTTTTCTTAAAACCCACTCACACCGTTCCCCTTTCACTAAGTATAAGATGCAAAAGTATGAACATGGCTGGCATGATTCGACCCCTGCATTCCCATTCTTAGCATCCCATGCCTTATTTCTCCTACCTCACCATATGTATTCCAACCACACTTACTTTGAATTCTTCAAATGTTCAGAGTCTTTCCCAATTTAAAGATTTGGAACACATTTATTCCTCTGAATATTTTAGTTTAAATGTCACTATTTCTGAGATGCCTTTCATAATCACACAAAAAAGATCCCCAATCAATTGCTTTTTCTACCCATTTACTTCATACTCCCTATCTATTTCTTTACTGTCACCTATCATACTTTGTCATTATTTATTCATTACATAAGTTAATAATATTTGTTTAATTAACTAGGCTTCATGAAGTGAGCACTAGGAACTTGACATTGTATACTCCTCAAAAGAACAGGCCAACAATCAACATTCAATAAGTACTTCTTACATATACACATTAAGTTAATGGAATGTAACATGAAAGGGGTAGAAATGTTGAAAAGTATTCATGTTGATAGGGATTGGTGTTTGATCTTGATCATGTATAGCCATTTCTCTGCATAAGAGTTTGTCTCCAAGTCCAAAATACTCTTCTTTAGTAGCAAAAGGCATCAAAGCATTCAGATGGTGATCTATGTGTGCTTGCCCCTTCAAGAAAACCTTAGTAAGAATGATTTATTCCAGGAATTCTGATCTGATTAGGCAGTATAACAGCCAAAATAAGTCTTCACTGGATACAGTTTTTATTTTAATTTAAGACATTGTAGGGGCACCCGTTATGTTGACTTTAAAAAATTGATTTGTGTTAACAAGCTGCAGCTCTCACATCCGCTGTGCAGGTGCTCCTATTCCGAGGAGTCAAAGCTTGAGCCTGAGTGAGGTCTCAGCCTTGCTGTTCTCCTGTTTAGAGTGATGAACAGATACTGAGATCTAAACACCACATTTGAATATGTAAAAAGTTATGGTTAAAATTTCTAGCGGTGAAAATATTTTATATTTTCTCCATAGGGTTTAATAGCCATGCAGACCTTTTGTATCAGCAGTAACTTCTAGAAAACACTATTGTGGCATTTAACTTCAACCCTTCACCAACACCATATCTCAGCAAACCTCCAACTTCCCACTTAATAAGTAGACTTTAATACTTAAATATATTAAAATTATTATTTTGGGTAGGTGCTTTGTATAAATACCAAAGCATGACTTTAATATATAAGCTAATAGCCTGAAATAAATGTTTAAATTTTAATGGCAGCCTTGACATTTGAGTTTATAGACTAATCTCAAATAACACAAAATCAATGGCAATAATAAGGAACCATGGCAGTGCCTTGTGATGCTTTAATTAATGGTAACTACCCTGCAAGCAAAATTATCAGTTTCATTTGACCTTGTCACTACTAAGTTCAAAAGTAGACTCATGATATGTGGATAAAATAATTTAAAATAAGAAATAAAGAACAGGAATATTCTATAGTCTTACATAAATAATACATATTAAAACAAAAGGAACTCTTTTAATGACCTAGCACTTTTCAAACCGAACATATAAATTCTACTCCTACCTCTCTCTTTCTATGAATAATCAGTATCTCCTGTGAATATTAGCTTCCAAGCATTATTTCCAACCACATCAATACTGCCTCTCTATTAGTCTCCAGTGCTCCTGTAATACTCTTATACATTCTCTGATTATATTTTGGCATTATTTTACAAAATGTGTTCAATGAGTGTTGGCCCTTGAATTGCATGGCTGGTTCAACAAATGCGATAGTTAAAAAATTGTGCCAAATGCTGCATCCATTCTGTTTTTCTGTGTTTCCAAACAGATCTGACTAGAGAACAATGTTTTCCAGCTTCCCGCTAGTACCTGGTGCAACATATTATGTAGGAATGCTGGCCTCCAATGATCTCTCTCCATGTGTGTGTGCCTTATATGAGTCCTGCTAAGAAGAATGGATGAAAAGAGCTGAAGCACCATTTCTGATATTCGTGGTATAAAACCACAAAGTTGCAGCTGGATACATTTTTATCAAAGATGCCTTAATGAGAATGTTCTACAACATAATATAGATACCAGTATAAAACTAAATATTATGGCAGAATGTGGCTTCCAGTACCAGCCTCCTATTCTCCTTCCCTAAGGAACCTGTAACAACCTTTAACCAGTCAGTTACAGAGAGAGTTCCAATACAACTCCAGATCTTCCTTTCAGTTTCACTCAGTTTGTGTTGGGATAGCCCTTCCTTTCTGTTGCTCAATATTTGGTGAAATTATTAGCATTTTACTTACATTTTTTCAGTTATTTCTGAAAGTCCTAAGACCTCCTGCTCCCACACTGCCTACTTTCCTTTCTCGCCTCATTACTTTCTCTATACTTAGGCAACCATATTTCTATCTATACTTCTATATGCTTGCATTTGTTTTAAATAAACGGATTATAAATGGATTCTATATGGTCTGAATATTTCCTCCTTAGCTTATCATTGAAATTTATTAAATACTAGAGGCCCGGTGCATGAAATTTGTGCACAGGGGTGTGTGTCCTTCAGCCCAGCCTGCACCCTCTCCAATCTGGGAGCCCTCGAGAGATGTCTGGCTGCCCATTTAGGCCCGATCCACGGGCAGTCGGACATCCCTCTCACAATACAGGACTGCTGGCTCCCAACTGCTCGCCTGCCTGCCTTCCTGATTGCCCCTAACCGCTTCTGCCTGCCAGCCTGATCAACCCCTAAACACTCCCCTGCCAGCCTGATTGATGCCTAACTGCTCCCCTGCCAGCCTGTTTTCCATAACTGCCCTCCCCTGCAGGCCTGGTCACCCCCAACTGCTCTCCCCTGCAGGCCTGGTTACCCCTAACTGCCCCCCCCCTGCAGGCCTGGTACCCCCCAACTGCTCTCCCCTGCAGGCCTGGGTCCACCCCAACTGCCTTTCCCTGCAGGCCTGGTTGCCCCCAACTTCCCTCCTCTGCCGGCTTGGTCACCCCTAACTGCCCTCCCTTGCAGGCTTGATCGCCCCGAACTGCCCTCCCTTGCAGGCCTGGTCCCTCCCAACTGCCCTCCCCTGATGGCCATCTTGTGGTGGCCATCTTGTGTCCACATGGGGGCAGGATCTTTGACCACATGAGGGCAGCCATCTTGTGTGTTGGAGTGATGGTCAATCTACATATTACTCTTTTATTAGATAGGATAGAGGCCTGGTGCACGGGTGGGGGCCAGCTGGTTTGCCCTGAAGGTTGTCCCAGATCAGGGTGGGTGTTCCCTTGGGGCGTGGGGTGGCCTGGGCGAGGGGCCTGTGGTGGTTTGCAGGCCGGCCATGCCCTGTGGTGACCCAAGCAGAGGCCCTGGTATCTGGGATTTATTTATCTTCTATAATTGAAACTTTGTAGCCTGGAGCAGAGCCAAGCCTTCTGCTCGCTCCATGGTGGCAGCCATTTCTATTGGGATTTATGTATCTTCTATAATTGAAACTTTGTAGCCTTAAGCGAGACCTGGGCCAGCCAGGGTGTGTGGAAAGCTTGGCTTCCTCCATCGCCGGGGGCAACCCTAGCCTCCTGCTCTTTCCAGCTCCGTGGCTGACGCCATTTTTGTTTGGGTTTATGTATCTTCTATCATTGAAACTTTGTAGCCTTGAGTGGAGGCCTAGGCCGGCAAGGGCAGGCAGAAAGCTTGGCTTCCTCCATTGCCGGGGAAACCCAAGCGTCCCTCCTGCTCTCTGTGGCCGTAGCCATCTTGGTTGGTTTTATTTGCATATTTGCTCCTGATTGGCTGGTGGGCGTGGCTGGTGGGTGTAGTGGAGTGATGGTTAATTTGCATATTACTCTTTTATTAGATAGGATAATTGGGCATGGTTTGCATGTAATGCTATCATGGAATATTATGATAGCTGGTGGCCTTGTAGGGAGAAAGGAATGCTTAAATATTGCAGGAGAAAATGGGAATTGATACAGCTTTTTGTTGGAGAGAAATAGGCTGATATCTATGAAAGTGATAAATGCACAAATGCTTTGACCAATAGAATGAAATCAATACAAATGTATATACAAATCCACAGGCTGTATTCTATAATACAATTCGTGGTGGTACAAAAACTATAAATAGATTAAATACATATCAGTGTTTATGTTTGTAAAATATGGTGGTACAATAGTCTTTTAAATTGACATTTACCTTTTTCTCTATCCTTAAACTTACTAAAAAAATATTTCTAATTTAAGATGCTACTAATATATATGTTTGCTTTTAAAAATGGTAGAGAAGCATCATGCCATGAGGTAGAATAATACAGAACTAAAAAATGAGTCCAGGACTGAATATTCAAAGTTAAGAGGATAGTATTAGGGTCCTAGTAACATTGTTTAGGAGTTTTGGATACCTAGATTTGTTTATTTTGAAATTTTTTAGAGCTTCACATTTATGTTTTTTGTCCTTTTCTCTATGTATGTTAACTTCTGTAAAATTTAAATTAATAAAAGACAAGGCTGCTTGTAAAGTTTGCCTATCCACAGTTCACCAGGTTGTAAAAAAAATTAATAAAATGTGCATTATTCCTCCTGCTTATCTTTTTATTATACACATGCTTCTAATTGACAACCATTTTGGCACAGGGATAGAAAAATTTAGATTGAGATCAGGGTTTCTCAATCTCAGCACTACAGCACTATTGACCTTTTTTTTTTTTTTTTACTGAATAATTCTTTGGGGGGCAGGGGATGGGTGGAAGGGGGCGGGGCACTGCCCTGTTCATTGTAGGATATTTAACAGCATCCCTGGCCTCCATCCACTAGATGTCAGTAGCATCCTCCTAGTTGTAGCAATTAAAAAATATATCCAGACATTGTCAAATGTCCCCTAGTGAGGAAAATTACCTCTGGTTAAGAAACACTGGCATGGATAAACTAGGTATGACAACGATGACAGCTTGGGCAGAATTGGGAGAAATGAAACTAGATCATTACCCAGATTAGTACTCAGATGGAAACCATGTTGAAAACTGGTCAATAAAGGGCATTAGATCAAATTTCAGAAAGCTTGAGAAAAATTCCAGGAGCTGAATTTATACCAGGGGGCTCATAACACCAAGACTGGGTATCATTGTCGTCAGTCATAAAACCAATATTTAAAATTCAAGAAAAGACTAACTTGTTATACAGTACCCCTTTGACAAACGAAAGAGCCATAAACCCACCACTGTGATCACTGATTGTATATATTTGTAATATCCAGTAATGCACTCTTTAATCTCAACCATTAAGAATGCTTTTGTTCTAATTATATTTGACCAGTTTTAGCTTTCTTTGATATTGTGAAGTTTACCTATGATTTTAAGGAACAAAATTTCCTGCACAAAATAAAGTTATTCCTGTAAATTAGGTAAGTTCTTAGATGAACAGTTCTCAATCAGCTTTCACTAATATTTCATACCAGCTACTATGGTTATAGGAATAGAACGTAATTACTTCTTATTTCCTGTAGCAACTTTAATGGAAAATGTCATCCATCAGCTACCGTACAATGTTTTGGTCTAAATGGTTGTGTTAACCCGGGTGACCCTGGAAAGTAAGTAAATGAGTGCATCAGTGAGAGTGTAACTGCTGGCAATTTGTTCAAATTTTTATAACATATAGTTAAAATTATTATGAAGTGTTGTACTTAAAGGACAAAGTATTTGTATCAGGGATGACTCTTGTCCGTGTGAAATGCCTTCAAGGCACAAACTATGGATGATGCAAAACCCTGTGAATAAAGTATTCACTATTACAAATGAGCAGTACACCACCTCTTAGATTTCCAGGATAACTGCAGAGAAAGCACCCACAGAGACAGACATTTTATCATGCTCCTTCAGATGTGAGAGGCATGTATAGTACATTTGGTGACATGTATTATGGCTTGAATTAATATATGCTTTTAATTAGTCTAGCTCTCAGAAAAACTGAAAGGATGTCAAATCCCTAAGATGTTTGGGCACAGACAAAAAAATGTTTAAGCAAACGGGCTGTCAAGACAATCTATACTAATCAGACCAGATAGACCAGCCGTCTTCCAAATGTCCTTCCAGAAAAGCCACGGTGGCGGGGGCCAAGGCAGAGGTGGTTAGGGGCTATTAGGCCAGCAGGGGAGAGCAGTTAGGGGGGATCAGGCAGGCAGGCAGAGAGGTTAGGGGTGATCAGGCAGGCAGGCAGAAGCGGTTAGGGGCAATCAGGCAGGCAGGCAGGTGAGCAGTTAGGAGCCAGTGGTCCTGGATTGCAAGAGGGATGTCCAACTGCCAGTTTAGGCCTGATCCCTGCAACTGGCAATTGGACATTCCCCGAGGGGTCCCAAATTGGAGAGGGTGCAGGCCGGGCTGAGGCCTCCCCCTGCTCTCCCCATGGATGAATTTTGTGCACCGAGCCTCTAGTCTATAATCCTATCTAATAAAAGAATAATATGCAAATTGACCATACCTCCGCTACACCCATAAGCCATGCCCACAAGACACACCCACCAGCCAGTCAGGAGCGAATATGCAAATAAACCCAACCAAGATATCTGTGGCCACAGAGAGCAGGAGGGAGGCTTGGGTTTCCCCGGCAATGGAGGAAGCCAAGCTTTCTGCCTGCACTTGCCGGCCCAGGCCTCCACTCCAGGCTACAAAGTTTCAATTATAGAAGATAAAAAAATCCCAACAGAAATGGCGGCAGCCACAGAGCTGGAGAGAGCAGGAGGCTAGGGTTGCCCCCAGTGATGGAGGAAGCCAAGCTTCTGCAGCCCTGGCCTGCTTTGGCCTCTGCTTAAGGCTACAAAGTTTCAATTATAGAAGATAAATAAATCCCAACAGAAATGGCTGCCACCACGGAGCAAGCAGAAGGCTTGGCTCCAATCCAGGCTACAAAGTTTCAATTGTAGAAGATAAACAAACCCCAGATACCAGGGCCTCCGCTTGGGTCACCGGGAGGTGTGGCTGGCCTGCAAACCACCACAGGCCCTTCACCCAGGCCACCGCACACCTCAAGGGAACCCCCACCCTGATCCAGGACACCCTTCAGGGCAAACCAGCTGGCCCCCACCCATGCACTAGATCTCTATCCTATCTAATAAAAGAGTAATATGCAGATTGACTATCACTCCAACACACAAGATGGCTGCCCCCATTTGGTCAAAGATTCTGCCCCCATGTGGACACAAGATGGCCACCACTAAATGGCCATCAGGGAGGGCAGTTGGGAGGGACCAGGCCTGCAAGGGAGGGCAGTTGTGGGTGATCAGGCCAGCAGGGGAGGGCAGTTGGGAGGGACCAGGCCTGCAAGGGAGGGCAGTTGGGGGTGATCAAGCCTGCAGGGGAGGGCAGTTAGGGGTGACCAGGCTGGCAGAGGAGGGAAGTTGGGGGTGACCAGGCCTGCAGGGAAGGGCAGTTGGGGGGGACCCAGGCCTGCAGGGGAGAGCAGTTGGGGGTTACCCGGCCTGCAGGGGAGAGCAGTTAGGGGCAAACAGGCTGGCAGGGGAGCAGTTAGGCATCAATCAGGCTGCAGGGGAATGGTTAGGGGGTGATCAGGCTGGCAGGCAGAAGTGGTTAGGGGCAATCAGGAAGGCAGGCAGGTGAGCAGTTGGGAGCCTTCAGTCCCGGATTGTGAGAGGGATGTCCGACTGCCCGTTGGAGCCCCATTGGGCCTCAACGGCAGTCGGACATCCCTTGCGGGGTACCAGATTGGAGAGGGTGCAGGCTGGGCTGAGGGACACCCCTCCTCCGGGCACGAATTTCATGCACCAGGCCTCTAGTAATAATAATAAAAGCATAATATGCTAATTAGTCCAGACATCCTTCTGGACGAAGCCAGGGCTGTGAGGGAAGCCCTGGTTCCGGGTGCCAGAGGGAAGCCAGTACAGGCAGCTGGGGGAAGGAAGGCTTACTCTTGCACTAATTTCGTGCATCGGGCCTCTAGTACTACTATAATGTATTAAGTAGGTATTATTTTGCTTTATCTCAATTAGAACTTTTATCATATGAATACTAAAAAGGTTGCAGATATTAAAAAATTAAAAATGGGGAAAACGCTTGCAGAATTATTTTTCAAAGTACAGAAGTAATCATCATATTATTGAAAACATGTTTTTGGAAAGCAAAAGATGCTTAGGCTTAGTAAGTGTTTCCCATTCTCTATTTTCTTTTGTCTTCCTCTTATAAATTTTATACCTACATTGAAAATTTTTTGCCAGATATTATATTTCTGAGTTTTTGGCATTGCTATATAAAAGTTAGGAAAAATTACGTAGGAAAATCCCAGCTGATAAAATATTTCACTCAGCCCTATGTAGATGTACTGCTCTGCATTAATGGACATCCTCTCTTCCAACTGTCTGTACTTATCATGTATACACACAGGAGGTGCGAGGAATTCTGAAGTTTTCTGAGAAATCTGGCTCATTGTGTGATTGGATGAGTGTCCATGTGTGAAATGTTACATGGGATCAGAGCATGGGGGAGATATTTCTAAATCTCAGGTGCCAAGAGAAGTTCCAGGTCTTGAATAAGCTTTTCCTATGTAAAATTTCCCAACTGTCCTGGGGAAATTCAGTCTATCTCTGTGGTTTGTAATCTCCATGGCTACAGGTGGAAATAGGGGATTTTAAGGTAATATTTATTTAGGGGGGACCATCCACTGATATTTTAAAATGAGCCTTTCTTGTGTGATCACAGATACTTTGCTATGGTAATGAGAACAGCCTCTACCAAAATTGGCACTCAGGTCCCTAGGTTTCTGAAATGCTATACTAAATTGAATTTATTTTATGAATAATTTTGTGCGACTACTCCCTGCCTGGATCAATATGTATGTGATAAGATATCTGACTGGGATTTTGAATTAAAAGTGGTTTTCAGC
Organism: Plecotus auritus; assembly: GCF_963455305.1. Lineage (NCBI taxonomy): Eukaryota > Metazoa > Chordata > Mammalia > Chiroptera > Vespertilionidae > Plecotus > Plecotus auritus. The sequence goes on along the minus strand of NC_137777.1, from coordinate 23,183,048 downwards.
TAGGAAACCGTTAATTGATTAGAATTGGTTTGGGGAGGAATCAAGAGGAGAAATTCTGACAAAGTTTTGTAATGTGTCCTTATGTTTATAAGTAGCTGACATTTGGTGACATTTGATGATGTTATTCTCAGCATTGATTATGGGATCATAAAACCGTTTTCTAATGAAAGTCTTTCCTTACTGGCAATTTGCCCTTCAGTAATTTTCTTAACTTCTCTAATTTCAATTTTGATATTTATAATGAGAAATAGTAACTCTTGACATGATTATTTTAATGAAGAATGTAAACACTAGGCACCTTTAAGGGAAGCAAGTGGTTGGAAGAAATTTTAGTGGAGTGTTGATGTCATTCTCCATGTTTGACAGAAAGGAAAAATGTATCCACTGGAATAGTTTTATTGTATTAAGCTGTGGGATTTGAGGACAGGAACTATGTCTAAATTCACTTTGCACAACAACATTTAACACAGTATGTAGTATATAGTGAAAACCATGTGTGTTGAATTAATCGAATGACCGTAGCTCCGTTTCTAAGGAGAAAGGAAAGCCTGGTAGCAGGCTGTGATGCCCAGTTACGTGCTGTGGAACAGAGGGTAGGAGACTGGAATCACTAGTTCCAGAATTTTCTCATTATCGCAGATGCAAATTATTAGTTCACGAACCACAGTCTTAATGTTTTATGTAGGAATTCTTTTCTTTCAATTATTTTACAGAAGAATCATATCAATATATCAGTTTAGATAATTTGAGGATTGAAAACCTCATTATAAATAGGTAGTATATAATGTATTACCATGATTTTACTCTTTTATTAAGGAATCCCTTTCACAGATTTAGTTTATTACTTATGAAAACATCTCTTAAGTATTAAAAAGTTCTATTAATAGACTCTGATGATATTTTACTCACTTATGAGATTCCTCTATTCTCCCTCCCAAAAAGCAATATTCTGCTAAACGTTAACATATGAAAAATGTACTTTTAAAAGCAAAATTATAATGGGCAAGATATAAAATTTGTTTCAGCTAATTTGGATGGCCTTTTCATATACTAGTAAACACCAGTTGTTTAAAATTGGGATACTCTGTAGTGTTTATTTTATTGACTTTAAAAATATTTGATCTATTAGAAAAATACTATACTATTGGCATATGATTATTTTTTTTATATATTTTATTGATTTTTTACAGAGATGAAGGAAGAGTGATAGATAGTCAGAAACATCGATGAGAGAGAAACATCAATCAGCTGCCTCTTGCACACCTCCTACTGGGGATGTGCCCGCAACCAAGTTACATGCCCTTGACCGGAATCGAACCCAGGACCCTTCAGTCCGCAGGCCGACGCTCTATCCACTGAGCCAAACCGGTTTTGGCATATTGGCATATTATTAATAAAATAATTTTGTTTAATAAAGTAACTATTTTAACTATGTCTATATATAGTTTTAATGAACAAGAACTGAATATATTTTTCTACAATTGATATTTCAATATATCTGAAAGATTAGGTGCTCTAAGAACTTTTAAAAATTCTTCTACTTAGACTTCCTAACAGGTGAGAAGTGATATCTTACAGTTTTGGTTGGAATTTCCTTGATAATTAGTGATATTGAGCACCTTTGGGAAAATGTTTAATATTTTTTCTTAAAGCTATGTTGCTTTTCTCCTATTTATCTATACTTTCTCTCATGGGTATACAATCTTTTTTTGTTCCTGTGCCTCTCCACCCACATTACCACTAGGTTTTTTCTGTCGTACTGAGATACTAGAGGCCTGATGCATGAAATTTGTTCAAGGGGCTCGGCCCTCACAGCCCCGGCTGCCTCAGCCCTGCAGCCCCACCCACTGGTTGTTCTGGAAGGTCATTCTGGAAGGTCATTCTGGAAGGTCGTTCTGCCCTCTGGTCTAATTAGCATATTCACTCTTTATTATATAGGATAATAGATATACAAAATTTCACACATTTAATGTATATATCTTGATTACTTTGGACATATGCATATACCCTTAATACCATGACCAGAATCAAGATTTTAACATATTCATCATCTTTCCTTGTGTGTGTGTTGAAAAACACTCAGCACGAGATACATCTTCTTATTGGATTTTTAAAGTATAATACCTTCTTATTAAATATAGGTACCCTCTTGTACAGATCACTGGAACATACTCATCTTGCACAACTGAAACTTTGTAACCATTGAGCTCAATTTCCCATTTCCCCTGTCTTCCAGCCCCTGGCAGTTGCCATTCTATTCTCTGCTATTATGAGTTTGACTATTTTGGATACCTCGTAAAAGGGGAATAATAAAGCATTTGCCTTTATGTGACTGGCTTATTTCACTGAGCATAATATCCTGTAGTTTTATCCATGTGGTTGCACATGGTAGGATTCCCTTCTTTTTTGATGCTGAATAATATTACACTGTATGTATACACTACATTTTCTTTTTCCATTTATAAGCTGATGGACATGTGGATTCTTTCTGTATCTTGACTATTGTGAATAATGCTATAATGAATATGAGGGTGCAGTTATTTCTTTGAAATCCTGATTTCAGTTTTCATAAATATATCTTCAGAAGAGGCATTGCTGGGTCACAATGTAGTCCATTTTTAATTTTTTGAGGAACCTCCATCCTATTTTCCACCAATGAGGGTTCCATTGCTCTACATAACTTATTTTCTGTCCTTTTGGTAGTGGCCATCCTTATGAGTTTGAGGTGGTTTAGACCTGCATTTTCCTGTTCATTAGTGATGTTGGGAATCTTTTCATATACCTGGTGCCCATTTGCACATTTTCTTTGGAATAATGTCTGTTTAGATCCTTTCTCCATTTAAAAAATCATGTTGTTTGTTTCTGTGATATCTAGTTGTAGGAGATTCATATATCTTTTGAATATTAACCCCATATCAGACATATGGTTTGCAAATATTTTCTTCCATTCTGTAGATTGCCTTTAACACTCTGCTTGATTATTTCCTTTGCTGGGCAGATGCTTTTTTGGTTTGATGTAGTTTCACTGGTCTTTTTTTTTTTTTTTTTTTAATTTGTTGCATGTGCTTTGGGTGTCAAATCCACGAAATCATTTTCAAAACCAATGTCAAGAAGCTTCTTACCTACATTTCCTACATTTTCTTCAAGGAGATTTATAGTTTCACTTTTTAGGATTAAGTCTTAATTCCATTTTGGTTCTTCTTGTGTGTGCATGCTATAAAATATTGGTCCAATTTAATTAATTTGCATCTGGATATAATTTTCTCAACATCATTTGTTGAAGAGACTATTATTGTCCCATTGTTATGTATTTGACACTGCAATAGATTGATAGATATGACACAAACATTTAAAAAGTGAAGAAATTAAAAATAATTTTGTGCATAAAATGCCATTATCAAAAGAGTGGAAAGACAACACACAGAAGGAAATTTTTCGAATCCTGTACTGACAAGAGCCTTGTACCCAGAATATAAAAGGACTCTCACATCTCAAAAACAAAAAGAGCCCGGCCAGCGGGGCTCAGTGGTTGAGCATTGACCTATGAACCAGGAGGTCAGGGTTCAATCCCCAATGCAGGGCGTGCAGGAAGCAGCTAATCAATGATTCTCTCTTATCACTGATATTTCTATCTGTCTCTCTCCCTCTCCCAACCTCTCTGAAATCAATAAAATATATTAGAAAACAAAAAGAAAATAACCCAATTTAAAAACGAGCAATAAACTTGCATAGATATTTCTCCAAAGAAGTTATACAAATGTTCAACAAACACATCAAAAGATGTTCGGTGGTATTATTAGTCATTAGGAAAATGCAAATCAAATCCACAATGAAATACCACCTTAAAACCACTAGGATAGTTGTACTTTAAAAAAATAAAATAAAATAAATGTTGGTGAGGATGTGGATAAATTATAACCCTCATACATTACCAGTGGGAATAAAAATTGTGCAGTCACTGTTGAAAATAGTGTGGTGATGCCTCAATATGTTAAACATAAAATTACCATATGACCCAGAAATTGTACTCTTGGGTATATACCCAAAAGAATTTTAAAAAATGTGTTTATAAACTTTATATGAATGTCTGTCACAGAATGTCTCTTCACAATAATTAAAAGGTAGAAACAACCTAAATGTCCATGAATTGCTAAATAAATAAACAAAATGTGATACATTTATACAATGAGGTATCATTCAGTCATTAAAATGAATGAAGTATGGATAAATGTGCAAAATGGAAGAATGTTGAAAGTATTTTGCTGAGTGAAAAAAGCCAGAATAGATAAATTTATAGAGAAAGAAAGCAGATTTGTGTCAGAGGCTTGGGGAGTGGGAACGGAGAGTGACTACTTAGTGGGATGGATTTCCTTTTCATGTGATAAAATGTTCTGGAATTAGAAATTGTTGATCATTTCACATAATTGCGAATGTATTAAGTACCATGAAAGTACACAGTTCAAAATGTTAAAATTTTACCACAATAATTTTTTCAAGTTTATGTAGGAAAGAGCAGGCATTAATTCTTGGTTCAATTTTATCTGAATTTTAATTCTCTATCTATTACTTACTAACCATGGGTCTCTGAGCAAGCTACTTATTGAATCATAGATTAATTAACTGTATCATGGAAGGTCATTCAATCTCCAGATATTTATTGAGTCAGAAGCTGTGCTCTAGGATCTAGAGTAAACAGGGAATAAAACCAAGATTGACCCTCCTTCCCTGTGCATTTTACATTTGGAAATATATATGAGGTCAAATTACTACATAAATGAAAATATAATAATAATCTGGTTGGTATTTATCATTATTTAAATTAGACACATGTAAAATACCCAATGAAATAATCAATACGAGGCTACTGTTATTATTAAGATTTTAACTTTCACACTAAAATCTATTTTACTCAACAGTATGATTATCTAATTGCATCCATCATGTGTGTAGTGAGTCACAAGAAGTTGACACCCTGACATTTATAACGCACTCAGTGGAAGCCATCAGCACCTATGAGGTTTTAAATATATACACATGCAGTTGTGAAAGCACATTCATATGTGTACACTACACACACATACACACACACACACACACACTAATATCAGTGAAAATATTCAGAAATTCTTTTTTGGTGTATATAAAAATAGCTTATCTGGTTCTTGTGCATATTTTTAATCAACTCACTTTTCCTTTGTTTATTTTCTGTATTCAGTTTAAGGGAGTCTAGTAAAGCCATATGAACTCCTATGTAAACTATATAATAATCTGAGATGTATGCGTACTTCTCAAACATAATATTAAACCACTTCTTGGTGTATGCTATGAAACCACAATTCCATGCGCAGTATTTGGATTAGATCTCTTGGTGGTATCTAGCTACTTCAGATCCTAACCATGCAGAGTCCCTTGGTGATAAGACATTTAAGTAGGAACCACAAAGAGAAACAAATTCAACCAATCCTATATTTTAAAATGTTATTACATAATAGACCCTACATGAGAGCAATAAACTTTTGAATTCTAAAAACTAGTATGATATTTTTTTGGCTAAAATCCAGGTCTTATAAGCCCAGACATTATTCTTAGTATTGTATCTTATTTTAGCATTGCACAGTATATTAGAACTGCTGGCAACACAAGATCACCTGAACCACTCTCATCAGCTAACTATAAATTCTGACAACGGAATACCAGTAATTGTCAATCCCCGTCTTCTTCTGTGCCATGCTGATATATGTAAGCACCTGAGCAGTCATTTTTAAGTGATCTAGCTCCATGGGTTGAGCCTATTGAGAAAATGAAGACAACATGGCAAAAAGAAAGTGTTGCGAGAAAGAGTATGGCAGCATTGCAGATTTGTTCTGGTTATTCCTGAGACCTTCTGCACTTAGCGTTTTCTGTGGTCAATGTTTTCCTTCTCCCCATGCAACCAGAAGAGGCTTTCTAAATACACTCATCTAAAACAATGTCTTCATAGTAGCAAGCAGGCCTGTTGGCTCACTGAAAATGATGTAAGGGTGTTGGTAGGTAAGATGAGAGAGGCAACAGGAGCAGGGGTAGATGTTGCAGGTCGTGTAGACCAATGTACAGACTTTGGTTTATAGTCAGAGTGAAATTGGGAGTCACCTCAGTGTTCTGAGAAGAGAATTGGCATCACCTACTTATGTTTTAAAAGATTCACTTGAGGGCTAAGTTACATGTCAGAATGAAAAGAAAAAAAAGAAAGAATACCAGACCAGATTGACAGTTCTTGCAATAAACCAGGTGAGAGGCATTGTTGCATGGACCAGCCTAGCTTCTGTGGAGATAGTGAAATGTGAAGGTGGAACCAATGGAAGTTACTGATGGCTTAGAATCAGGGTGTAAAAATCTAGGATGACCCCCAAGGATTCGCTCTGAGCAACCAAAATTATGGAGTTGCCAACAAGTGAAATGGAGAAGTTTTATGTGGGAAGATCAGATTTTAAGAATAAATGGGGAGGGGTGGTCAGTGTCAAATATTATGCAGTTATCTTGTAAAATAAAGGCAAAAGATATCAGGTCAGTTTGATTATTAATGGTAAATCTGTGAGAGCTGATATAGTGCAGTGATAAATAAGATTCCAGATTACAAACTCAGAAATAACAAATGATAGGTAAGGATATGGAAATGGTGATGAAAGTTATCTTTTAAAGAAATCGAGTTCTAAAGAAATGGAAAGAAACTGTAGGTAGAGAAGGACAGAGGATTAGGGGAGATACTTAAGCATAATGATATAGAAATGAAAAATAAGTTCTTACATGTTTTGAAATACATTTCCCTACAACAATTTACATTTCTTATGCATGTGCAATGCATATGACTATAATTTAATGCTGAGAAGTGTAAAATGTTTTCCTGCTTTACAGAATATTTATCTCAGGATGAGTTGAGTCAGGAGCAATTTTCCATGAACCTGGCTTCTTTGCCTTAACAAATTAAAAAGGAAATATACTTTCTTGGGTACCACCCAATACGATTAAGATAATGAAATGTAATATCTGTGAGAACATCTACTTTCCTCTCCCTATAACTTTGTGTTTCCTGAAACTTTGACATTCTTCAAAAGCGTTTGCAATTAGCTGGTGACAGAATATTTTTTAAATTAATAACAGTTTATTAGTGGCACACTCCTTTCTCTTAGTTAGACTTTACATCACCTCACTTTCACTTAGGTGATCATTTTTCCTAAATGTTAGAATAATTCATACTAACTCTTCCCCACAGTTCCTGATGGTGAACGTGACATTTTAAGGCTCACTGTTACTTTTAAAGCAGGTCCATACAAGCAGTTACTCTGTCCCCTGTGTGATAGAGATTGATGACCGAACCAAGCAGCCATTTCTCCTTCTCCCAGAGTAAAAATCTTTGTTTTTTAGATGAGCACATGACCTCCCAAAGTAAGTCTTCTCTTTTCCAAACTTCCTTGTTCCAAGTGACTGACATGTGACTAGTTTGGCGCCAATGGCGTGAATATAAATAGTGTTGTGACAGAGTCTTCGAACTTCCCTTAAATGACATTTGCCTCATACCCTTTTGTCTTTCTCTTCATTTCTTCCCCAGTCCTACTGTCTAAAATATGGTTTTCATGTGTCATGAGGACAAGCTGTATACCTTATAAATGGGAAGTAATCACCTGAAATGAGCTGCATCCCTAAAAACTTTGGGGAGCAGAGCTAACATGCTACCCCTGAACATTTTACCTTTAAATTCTTGCATGAGATAGAAATGCTTTTAATTCATGTAAGCCACTGTATGTGGTCTTTGTAGTTTCTGACCGAATCTTATATGATACATCATGATTCTCATAATAAAATTTTACAATAATGAAGGGTAGATAATATGGGTCTGAAGTAAAATAACTGATAATTACTATCCCATTTCTACCATCCCTATAGCCATATGTTAACACTTTCTAAAAAAAGTTTTTTGGAAGTATTGTTTACACCAAGAAAAAAATGTATAATTATGAAGGGAATCCACCTGTGTAACCTGTACCCAGATGAAGAAATAGAAATAAACAGCACACCAAACAATCTCCTCATACAAACGCTAGGATTTGACAATTTGAAGATAAACACTGTGTTGACTTCTAACAATGTCAATTGGTTTTGCCTAGTTTTGAAATGCATATGCCGTGCTTGGAATCGTGCTATATGTAGTCTTCTGTTTTGCTGAGGGAGGGTTTGGTTTCTTTCACTCAACGTGATGCTTATGAGATCATGTGATTTCATATAGTGATTGTTCATTCTTACTCTTGTATAGCTTTCCTTGGGCAAAAAGAAAGAATATATATAGTTAATATGGAGGTGTGCCACCTGGGTCTCCGTTCAAGGAAGGACTTGTTGCCCAGCTGCTGGGAGAGTGGTCAGCAGATAGACTCGAGCTCTCAGCATCTTCAAGGTCTACCTTAGTTACATCTTTCTCCAGGGAAGCTTGCATCTGCTAATAGGGAGAGGCTGGTCCCAATAATGGACCAGTGATACAGAGTACTCACTCCAGATCTTCACCCTCTTCACACACCCCAGGATTGACTGGGATTATGTCAGACTTGCATGAGTTTAATTATTCTTCTCATTCATGCTTCTTTTCCCCTCCCTTCACAGATATATGATCTCTGATAAATACATTATCTCAGTGTCTGTTTTCAGACATCACAACCAGTGACAGTTACAACACAGATAGCAGGGAAGAAGATGGGGTTTCAGCACTGAACCACGACTGATGACTGGCGGTGAAGCCTCCCTTACTGGTGAGATGGGGAGCTCAGAGAACCCCAGGCACAGGTCATGATCCAATAATTAAAATGGTCACCAGTATTGAATTGGGATAATGTCACTGGTGGAAGAGAAATTGCAGAGGTATCAAGAAAAGGGTAACAATAAGATAAATTGACCTGATAGCTATTGCTAATTGTCATTGCTATCTAGAACAGTGGTTTCCAATTAGGGATGATTTTGCTCATGTCCTCCAACCCCACCATCACCTCATAGTAATCATGAAGTAGAGTCCTGTCAGACTGATCATTTCATAAAGTTGAGCAAGTCAGAAATAAGTCATTGCAAAATGGAAATGGTTTGTCTGGGATCAAGCACAAGCAAAACCAGAGGGCCCAAGCAAGCTGCATGAGCAGGTAACCAAGATTCCCATGGCACATGTCAAGGTGGCACCAGTGCCCCCACCCCCTCTTACACTACAGCCATATGGCGAGTATCTTGCAATTAGCTAAAAGAGGGAGAAAAATGAACAAGTTTCGTTGATGGATGGTTGGCTTTGAAGTGGATGGTAACTGCAGGACAACCTCATTCAGGAATGGCCAAGGTAGAGATTAGTGAAGAATAATCCTCTCACTGAGCAGAGCTGCTAGTTGTGTACCTTGCCAGCCAGTTTGTGTGGAATAAGAAATGCCCCATGGTTAGAATATATATAGACTCATGGGCTGTGATCCATGAGCTTGAGGGCTGGTCAGGACTATGAGAGAAAATAAAAGTTAAAAATTAAAAAATAAAATGCCCTGGCCATGTGGCTCAGTTGGTTGAGCATCCTCCCATCCACCAAAAAGTTGATGGTTCACTTCCCAAATTAGGGCACATAGCCAAGTTGTGGGTTTGGTTCCCAGATGGGGTGCATACAGAAGGCAACTGATCAATGTTTCTCTCTCACATTGATGTTTTTCTCTCTCTCCCTCTCCCTTTTTCTCTCTCTCTCTTTAAAAAAAAAAATCAGTAAGATTATATTTAAAAAATTAAAAATAGAGAATTATGAAGTGTAGGAGAAAGGTATATATAGGAGAATGGTGAAGAATTTGTGTAGCATATAAATGACTACCAGAATGCACATACCATTGGTCAAGCATTAGACTACATAGACAACAACAACAAAAAATACAGTTAATCATTAGCCAGCCTTTTCCATTGACCACTCCAGTGCTGGAGCAAGGGGTACACAATGGAAGTAACCATGTTGGCAGAAGTAGAGGGTATGCTTGGGTTTCATGATGTGGGTACCACTTTCCTAGGATGATCTAAAAACCACAGCTACCGAATATCTAACCTAGGAACAGAAACCAACACTGAGTTACAAATACTATGTCACCATTTCTTGAGGGGAAAAACTGGCTCGTTGGTTGCAGGCTGACTAATTGGGTCCTTCTACCTTAGAAGAGGCAACAGTTCATTGTCATAGAGATAGACATGAATTTTTATGTACAGATTTGCCTTTTCTGCCTGCATGTCCTCAACCAGCACTACTATTCAAGGGTGTTTGAAGCAATTGATTCACATACATGAGATTCCACATATTTCAACAGATGGAGAGAGACTGTTTATAGCAAAATAGACACAGGATTGGGTCCATGGTAGTCCAATTAATTAATTTCTCTCATGGTAATTAGTTTGAGTCCTAATTTTGTATATTCTAAAGTCATGAAGATATTCTCCTGTATTATTTTATATTTTACTAGAGGCCTGGTGTACGAATACATGCACAGGTGGGGTCTCTCCGCCTGGCTGGCGATCAGGGCTGATGCGGGGGAGGGGGCTGGCCGGCTGGGGGGAGGGGCCATTGGAGGTTGGCTGGCCACAGGAGGTTGGCTGTGGGAGCGCACTGACCACCAGGGGGCAGCTTGTGTGCTGAGCGTCTGCCCCCTGGTGGTCAGTGTGCATCATAGCAACTGGTTGACTGGTCATTCAATCATTTGGTCGTTCGGTCGCTTAGGCTTTTATAGAGAGAGAGATTACAACACATCTGGATTTGATTTTCTGTGAATGGTATAAAATAGGTTTAATTTCTTTTTTCATATGAATATTTAATTGAGCCACCACCATTTATTTAAAAGTTCATCCCTACCTTTCCACACAATTTTGTCATTTTTGTTATTAATCAAAAATCTGAATATGTATTGTAATTTTGTTTTTCTCCATTGTTCAACAACACAGTTCTTTGCCAATGCATACTATTTTAATTCTAACAGTTTTATTATGTTTAAGTAGCCAATAGTACAAATTATCCATCCTCTTCAAGTTCATCTTGACTCTTCTGAGTCCTTTGTATTTCCCTGTAAATTGTAAATAGTGTTTTCTAATTTCTACACATATACAAAATTTGATGGGGGATTTTATTGAATATATGGCTTAATTTGAGGATATTTTTTACAACATTCCATCTTTCAATCCATCAACATTTATTAGATTCTTTGAATTTTCTTATTCTTTAACAAATTAAAAATCTACAATAAAATATTCTATTTTATTTCCTAGATTTTTCTCATTCAGTTGCAACTGTACTTCACCACTTAGCAGTTGACTGAAACTTTTCTAATCAAGTCCACCAATAGTTGTATCTATATAAAAAAGAGACTTTTCTCCTCATTTTGCTTATCTATAGGTATTTGATATCGTTGTGTGTTTTTTTACTACTTCCTTCATTATAAAATTTCTCGTCCTTTGGCTTCTAGTTATAATTCCCTTCTGGATTTCTTTCTACTGCTAGAATGCTCTTTCTTAGTTTTCTTTTCTGGTTGTCTGCCATCCCTTAAATGTCACTATAATGCAGGATTCTATCTTAAATTCTGTTTTCCCATTCTACATATGCTGTTGAGCCATCTAACCTATTCAATTTGTTTGAATTGTAAGTGAGATGCAGATTGTTTCCAGTTTTAAAAATATCCTATTCAAATGTATTATTAGACATTATATCATATATCATATGTCTTCCTAAGTAAAGGTGTCAAGGGATATCAAGATCAATATATTTCAAATAAAATCTATAATCTAATCTTCCCAACTTAAGTCTTTGCATGTGTTTCCTATTTTAGGTCATCCATTTACAAAAATATTAACATAATCATGATCAATTTCTCTTCTTTCTCAAATTCAAAAATCCAATGAATTACCTGATAATTTCTCTCCTAATATGTTGGCCCTACCTTATATACAATAGCCTGATTGGGACCATTTTACCTCACAACATCATCAAAACACTTAGAATTCTATGCTAACATAGTGTGTATTAAAATAATTGAGTATATATATCTAAGCTAAAAAATGATAAATTATCAAATATCAGAAATTAAAAGTTAACTCAGAGACAATGTTAAAAGGTTGCTGAAGATGAATGGATAATAGAATTAGGAAAGTTAATATAGCCATGAGAATATAGGGATTCAAAATCCTTGGAGAGAGAAATTGAAGCCTCAAATCTGTGTGAAGAAGGGAACTGTAACTGCGCTTCAGTAATACAGGTAACAACCCAGGGTAATGCACTACTCATGAAATAGAAATTTAGAAATATGGCTATGTATACTACTAAGAAGCATGCCATTTATTGAGATCTAGAGTAGAATAAGAATTTCACCTGTGACTACGTTGCAATGTCAAAGTTGGATCATTCATAGACATGAGAATAAAATGCATATTATCCAGGACATTGACATGAAAACAGATATAAACCCAGGATAATCCATTAATCTCACACTAAGCATGAACACAACAGTGCTCTGCTGAATAGTATTACAACACAGACACAATTTCTACAGAATATCTCAACCCACTCTCAGATAAACTCAAAATTAGGAAAAACAAACAAATAATATAGTTTAAGCAAATATGAAATCATTGAGCTGAGAAAATTAGAATAATAGGAATAATTTAAATACCAGATTTAGAAATAATAATCTAAAAGTTTAGAAATATCATGTTTAAAATACTTAAAAATGATGAAGGAAAGAATGAGATAAAAACAGAAATGACTACACAACAAATGGTCAGTTGTGTAAAGAAAACAAATAAAAAATTATGGGAATAAAATATATTATGATTGTAATAATTGTACTCAATGGATGGATTAAAGAGTAGACTAGATAATAATGAAGAGATTTTGTTAATGATAAAATATATTTGAGGAAGTTATCCAGGAATCAGCACACTAAAGAGATGGGAAATAAAAAGAGAATGTAGGGGTTACAGAAGCAAACAAGAGAAAGTGAGGGAGAAAGAGATCATTCCAAGTGATGAAGGTTGAATGCTTTTCAGAATGGAAGATGTGTTTTGGGTTTGATATAGGTGTTCAAATTTTGAAGGATCACATGTAATCTTGAACAGGAAAATATTTTAAAATCCATATCTGAACACATGATACTTATACTGCAAAAATTTTGTTTTAAAAATCTTAATGGCATCAAAAAAGTAGACTGTTTATGAATAAAGTAATGGCAAATAGAGTTACAGCCAATTTCCCATAAGCAACACACCATAGAAGACAATGGGAAAGTATCTTCCCATTGCTCATAGATGGTAACTATTAATCTAGATAACTTTTATACAGTGATAATCTGTCAGTGCTTCAAGAGTCAGGGTGAAATAATGACATTACCACGCAGCTAAAACAACAAAAAAAGTATATTATTCACAGAAAGAATGACTAACTAAACCAAGATTAAATCTGAGTAGATTTAAGGATCAGCAGAATGAATGGATAAAGAAAGTAACAAAATTAATAAAGGAAGAGCCAAGAAATGTAAATATTTTAAAATCTAAATGTGCACATTCAGAAATTTAAAAGAATACACTGGTAGGGCTTTAACATCAAGATAAAAATGGAATAAACCTAGAAAAAGAGAGAAGAGGAGTTCAGAAGCAATGCATAATAGAAGATGACATAGCTACATGAATAGCAGTAACTATAGTCAAATCCTCCATAAAGTTCAAACACAATTTCCATATATATTCATATCTAACACTCTGGGAGAAAAAGTCTTGTACATCACACTCTAACCATAAAAATCATGTCATATAGCACACAGATAAATTAATACTGATATGTATTTGACTGAAAATTATTGTCATTTTTGACTGTTTTATATGGGTCGATGAGTTTTCGCAAACATTTTGTTCCCTAGATTTAAGGAATTTCTGGAAGTATATAAGAAACCAGTTATATGCTCCATAAGAAACTGGTTTCTGCTTTGGGGCAGAAGGCAAAAGCCAGAAATCCAGGTAAATAGTTTAGTTTATATCAATGAACAGAAGCCTCTTGTGAGCTTCATGAAGTTGAGCATGACAGGAACTGTGGAAGGATGTGGGTGTATTGGTTGCAGTTAACCCAGAATTGTGTGAGTAGTAATTCTGAGATTTCAGTCAAGAGACTGCATGCTCCCTAAAGTGGTGAGGAGGTTGCAAGAGTTCAGAAAGTAGTGGGGGATTTTTTTTATCCCATTTCCATATCAAGTTTTGCACAGCAGCTGTTTCGAACGTTTAACTGTCTTCAAATAGCTTGACACTCTCTGTCTTGGAATACAATTTCAAAGATATTATGCTATTAAGTGTAAGTCCATCTTGCTTGAACTCATTCCACTTTTTCTTTCCCCCTCTTTATAAGTTTCCTGAGGCTCATGATTCACTCCTGACTTCTCTATTTCTTCCACACCTCACATCAAAACTTTCAGCAAATCCTGTGAGCATTACAATAAAAATATATGCAGAATCTTACCACTTCTGACCATCTCCATGGCCATCATCGGGGTCCAAACCACAGTCTTCTCTCTCCTGTATTTTAATAGCCTCCTAACTACTTCCCTGCCTCTTCCCTTGACATCTTACAATTTCCTTCTAAACTCTCCAATGGTCACATGTTACACTCAGGATGAAAGCCAGAAATCTTAAAGTGGCCAATCACATCCTTTATGTACTAGACTCATTCCTCTGCCTGGAATTCTTTTCCCTTAGGTTTTTATATAGCGAATCCTTGTCCTGATTCAGGTCTTTGTTTAAATGTTTTGTTAGAAAACCTTTTCCTTATTTAAAATTGGACTACCATTCCCTGTAATATCTCCCATAGTGTTTATCACTTGTTTTGCCTGCCTCCTCCCTCCCTTTCTTTTATTCTTTCTTTTCTCTCCTTTTCTTCTTTATTTCTTTCTCTCTACCTTTATTTAATCTTTCTTTCTCACCCATTTGATTGAATGATAATTTTGAATGACTAAATGGATTGAATCTACTTAAATAAAAATTATTAGGGCCCTAACCGGTTTGGCTCAGTGGATAGAGCGTCAGCCTGCGGACTGAAGGGTCCCGGGTTCGATTCCGGTCAAGGGCATGTACCTGGGTTGCGGGCACATCCCCAGTAGGGGGCGTGCAGGAGGCAGCTGATTGATGTCTCTCTCTCATCGATGTTTCTAACTCTCTATCCCTCTCTCTTCCTCTCTGTAAAAAATCAATAAAATATATTTTAAAAAAAAAATTATTAGGGATACCTAGTAATTTTAATAATCTAAATGAGTACTGAGACTAATTGTTTGAGAACTACTAGAGCAATAATTTTAGTTAACACTTCCTGCCCCTTATTCCTGCTTCCTCCTCATGGAGGAAGAGTGGGGCTATTGGATCAGTGTTACATCCATGGTAGCATATTTTGACTGCCACTTATTGCCTGTGATTGATTTCTTAAATGGTTGAATTTAAGAAAAGGGCAGGGGCATTTTACCTATCACCCTCTCATGAAATACATGTGAATTGTAAACCAGAAAAATTTGAATTTATTTATTTATAGCCTTTAAATATTAGAAGAATTACTCTTCTTGGACCATCATTTACCTTATTTGTAAAATGAAAGTGTTGGTGTGAATTAAGATCTTTCTGGCTACACATTCTACCATCTTTTATTTTAAATAAAATCCATTTATATGATTATTATATTAGCCAAAACATGATAGTTTCTATCTTCCTTAGTGTTAGATCTGTTTTTCATGGGTATACTTAGGTAAAAAACATAAACCTGCCCTTAGCAATTGTATATAAACTTTGGATATAAACTCTGAAATACTATCAAGTTTCAATTTGGAAGATAATTTGGCAAATAGTAATGCAATTTAATCATAGATTTTAAAAAATAATCTGGTGATTTATTTGCAGAAAAATTATTTGATTAATGAAGGGGAAGTTATTGTGATTTTTACTACCTTTGATCAACACTAGAGATTTGAAAGAAAATCACTTGTGAATTAAATTGTCATAAGAATCACATAATGCAACTCTGATTTGCAGTGTAAAAATTTGTCAAAATTATGAAAAAATAAGCTCAGAATATTTTCCTAGAATTCTTCAGGCTTTTAAAATATTTATCCTGAAGAATTTCAAAGAAAATCCCAAAATGTCTGCCTATAGTGGACTATTTAGACAAAGGTAAAAATTTACAAAAAAATTAACCTGAGGAATAATTCCCAGATATAGCCTGTGAATTATTTTCTCTATATGATTAGGACTCAGGGTAAAGTGCTCTGGAATTAATCTCATATAAATATTCTTAAATTAGAAAAATGTCATATTAAGTATTTATTGCATATAAATTTATGTTAGTGTTCAAAATACTTGGTCAACTTTTGTGATTTCCAAGGTTAATATGATCATGTTTTGTTCCAGTTTGACTTTTATTGAGCACATCATAAGTACTGGTAGGTAACCACAAATCCAAAATGCGTAAAAATAGTACTTTGAAACTTTTTAAAATCAAAATTGACAGGTAGCTTCTGGGTGATTTAGAAACATAGACAATATTAATAATGTTTTGATAAGGTAGAAAGACATAAATACATACTAAGAGAATATAGGTGAGAAAGAAAATTTTTTTTCTTGAAGGATCCCAAGAGGAGGACACAAAAGGCTGGACTCAAGACAGTTTTTTAGAATCTGAGTTCTACAAGTAGAGAAAAAAAAATGAAGGGATTTAATAAAGACTGAACAGCTTCAGCAGGGCATAGAAGCTCCAAATACTTTAGTATCTGTGACCAATTAGATAATATAATAGATTTACCTATGTCCATATATCAGTAACATCAAGAAAATATAAGTAAGCCTTGGCCAATGTAGCTCAATATTTGGGCATCGTCCCATGTACTGAAAGGTTGCTGGTTTCATTTCAAGTCAGGGCTCATGCCTGGGTTTCAGGCTCAATCTCATATAATTGTGCAGAAGGTAGCTGATTGATGTTTCGCTCTCACATCAATGTTTATCTCTCCCTCTCCTTTCCTCTCTAAAAAAATCAATTAAAAAATCTTAGAAATAAAAGAAGAGAAAATATAAGTAGACTACCATGGTAGAGCAGTCACTGTTGTTGCCTGCCTATATCTCTTTGAGTTGTATGATTAGTGTGTCCTGACCTATTTTCAGCTGTCTGAGGGCTCTCTCTGGTGGCTGAAGCCTGCCCTGGAAGGAAAATACTGGAAAATAAATGTCTGCTAGGGGCTACCTTCTGCTCAAGACTGAAGGTAGTTGGTGCATTAATACTCCAGCTCCCTCACTGTTGGCTGGATAACTCTAAGGTGCATGTTCTTCACTGATTCCATGAGTTCCACAGCAGGGTAAGGCTCCAGTTGCCTAGTGATAATGGTTATGATCATGCATTCCTTATTGGCTGCCTTCTCCTCCCTGTATCACTTTCCTTCTCCCCTCTGTGGATTCTATCAATAACTTAAACACACCCAACTGACTGTCACGGACTCTGCTACTGCTGGACTATAAATTTAGACACATGGATTTAATTGATACTATCTAAGAATCATTGAATCCTCTCATATTCTATATGATGATTCGATTTAATTGATACTATCTAAGAATTATTGAATCCTCTCGTATTCTATATGATGATTCGGTACCTATATCTTGCTTTCTCTTCTTTCAAGCTCACCAGCAAGGTACATAAAACATACTATAAATGTCTAATTTAGTGCAATGTGGAAGCTGAACATTTTAGTCTATAGTCTAAGAAATTGGGTCTTCATTTCAATACCTTCATAATTTCATTTACTTTCATTAAAAGAGATCATTGAGCAGGATGCTTAAAAGCAAAGAATTGGGGAGTCAGATCATTTGGAGGTTTGTGTCCTGTCTCTCTGTTTTCTAACTATTTGAGCTTTGGCAATTATTAACACTTCTAAGTTTATTTTCTTAATAGGAAAAATAAGAAAATAATAAAAGTAAATGAAATATTTAAACCCTAAACAAACTTTCTATTATATATAAGAATACTCATTAATTATCACTATTTTTGTTCTTTTGTTATTATTGTTCAGCTAAGGTGTTAAGGTACTAAATGTACAGCAAAATGTAAATTAAGATTTTAGCTTTGAAATTAAAGTATATATTTATCTTCCAGGTTATTTTATTCCAGTGGTCGGCAAACTCATTAGTCAACAGAGCCAAATATCAACAGTACAACAATTGAAATTTCTTTTGAGAGCCAAATTTTTTAAACTTAAATTTCTTCTAATGCCACTTCTTCAAAATAGACTCGCCCAGGCCGTGGTATTTTGTGGAAGAGCCACACTCAAGGGGCCAAAGAGCCGCATGTGGCTCGCGAACCGCCGTTTGCCAACCACTGTTTTATTCCATTGCCTCTTTGAGATCAAATAATAATAATATTTATAATTTAGTGAGCTTTACTCTGTATGTGCCAGATTGTGTTAAGTGATGTTGAAATATTTTCTCATTTAAGACTCAACTTCATAAAAGCTTTATGAGGATAATCTATTTTGCCAAATGAGTAAATTAGCATACCTTACTTAGGACCAGAGTGTTTCCTGTGACATGGGACTTCTAGTGTTAAAACCAGGAGAATTTCAGGCAAACTAGGATGGTGGGTCACCCTAAAACAGAGCATGAGTAAGGATAATTAACCTGTCTAACATCATAGATTGTGTAAGTGGGAGTTTGGGGTTCAAACCCTACTTGTCTGGTTTTAGAAAATCACATGTTTCCTTGCTTGTTTATAATAATTAGACTCATTTACATTGTCTGTGTTCTTCAAAGCCAAGTACCTATGTTATCTATATATATAAAAGCCCAAGCGACTGTTATAACCAGATGACCGGACGACCGGCCAGTAGCTATGGCACTGACCACCAGGGGGCAGACACTCAATGTAGGAGCTGCCCCTTGGTGGTTAGTGCGCTCCCACAGCTGACCTCTAGCAGCCAGCCAACCTCCCATGGTCGTTCCTCCCCACTGTCCCTGGCTGGCCGGCTCGATCGGGACTGAGCGAGACAGCCCCTATCGGCCCCAATCACCGGCCAGGCTGAGGGACCCCACCCATGCACAAATTCATGCACTGGGCCTCTAGTATTGACATAAGTCTCAGGAAGGACCTGAAGATAACGTACAGCTATGTTCTAAATTTGGGTGATCCTGTCCCTTTCCTGAGAGCATTTTTGAAATATGCAGGAGCATTTTTGTTGCTTCAGTTATTGTAGGAACACCACTGGAATTAATGGGGCGGCCTCACAAAATGAAAAATTCTCTCAATTATAACATGTCTTTGAATATCTTCATAAGTTATCCATCAAATCTCATTTAAATATGAACCACAATTTTAATAAATTTGAGCAAAATACTCTTAAGTAAGATACACAAGAAATGTAAATATTAGTTGGTAAAATTATTAATACTTCATGTATTTAACAGCTATAATATTAAAATATATGATGTGATCATTACACATTTAAATCTTTGTGCTTGCCTACTTGAGTCTTCTGATGATCTCTACAGAGAACTTTGCTTTCTAAAGCTTCTTAACTTACTTTTCTTTCAGATTCTTCTTCTATTACTCTTCATCAACTAAGATATATTTTCTTTTGGATTTTTTTTCAAATTCTAGAGTCTGAATATATGTATTGACAGGTGATGAGAATTCAAGACAGATTTGTTTTCTGTACCATTTGCATGCTATGCCATAACATAGAAAATTACATAGACACCAAAAGTATAAATAAAGTCATTAACAACATAATATTTCTTGGTTTCTTCACTTTGAAAGTCCTTAACCTGCTCTAACATTTTATTTCTTCTTAAATTGTAACTATTTTTTCTCTTTCTCTTACCAAATATAGCAAAGCCTGGCTCATTTAGTAGCTTACTGAAACAATAGTTCTTATTCTAATACTAAACTTGTTTTACTAGAATTGCTTCTAATATTACTTTACATATAGCCCAGTTATGTACAAATATGGAGGCACTTTATTTTGTTTTCCAGTGTGCATTTATATATTAAATTTCATAAAATTTAATTGTAAATTATTTCTCCTTTATTATCCATTTTATTACGTGGACACTACTATTGTTTAAAAATTATGTGTTTCAGTATGCTATATTACCTTTATTTTTCTATTAAAATTAATGTTTAATTAATCAGAAAATATTTTATGGCTATATTATCTTTTAATTTAATTTCAGAATAGAGTTATAGTTATGGTGTATTTGTTTTTTAAAAGGAGCCATTGAGTCAAGCTGGGCTGGGAACATTGCCATACACATTTATTTCTTGTAGTTACCTTCAGCAAAGGAAACAAGTTATTTACAAATAAAAATAATAATAGTTTTTAAGAAGTAGATGAACTTGATATAATCAGCTTTCTCCAGTAATGACTGAGTATACATTTTAGGAATTTCATTTCGATAACAAAATATATTCTTGACCACCTAACACTTAACATATATTTTGCTGTGAGATTTTCATATTTTGAGACACAGCCAGGCATGATCTCTGAGTGCAGCACAGAGAAACACTTTTGGAGCCAGTTGGCAAGGATTATGTGAAAGGAAGTGTGGATAAGTCACAGCTATAAAGATTTACAGAATCTTGTTAAAAGAGAAAGAGAAAGAAAACAAAGATCATGAACCTAGGGAATGAAGCTCAGAGGGATTGTAGAAATAATGAGGCATATATGTGTATAAACTAATACTATGGAAATGTAAGAAACAAGAACAGGCTAAAGTTGAAATTCACATTTTTAAGGAATTGAGTTGTGATAGAGTGCTCACTGAAATAGTTTTGTTGTTAAAAAGAAAGGTTATAGTTTGGAAAATAATAAAGGCTAATTGCCAATGAAACTTTGATGAAATGTTTTATTGTTTTTTCTCCAGTAGAGACAATTTTATCCTCACACTATGATTTAGCTGTATCCCAGGAAATACAAATAAGAATTGTCTGAGAAATCTTTCACTGTGTTTTCTAATATGAAAAGTAAATATTACCTATGAGTACTTATTCTCTGCTAAACAAACAGGCCAGAATTTATCGGTGATGTTCTTTATCCCTTTATCTTTTATAGACAACAAAACTGAGCCTAAACAAGTATTTGACCAATGGCACAGAGATTGCATGTGGTGGCAGTATAACTCAAATGCTGACATAACCTTATTATTTCTTTAAATTTTCATTTACTTATAAATTCTACAGCTCTGTGCTTGAAGGAGGCTGTATCTAAAGAATTCTATGATAGATGTAAATACTATAATAGATTTTACTGAGCAACATTTTACTATTAAACAAAATTTACCCGACTACTTATAAATTAGGTCCCATAATCATGAAATTTACCAAAAGTATCTTAAAAAAAAATCTTACCTTAGTGTTTATCTACTGTCTCTTCCTACTTTCTCCTATTTTTGTGCCATATACATTAATACAGATCCTACTTAATCTTGTTTTATCAATGATACCATCATGTACCAAATTTGCTTATTTGAAAGACTTGTCCTGTGTCAATTTTATCTTTAATCAAGTGCATATTCAACAAATATTTACAGATTGCAGCATATCTTCCAGATTATTTTGGCAATGTATGCCCAAAAATTGATGTTCTACCTAGCCTATTGTCTTCCCAGATATTTCCACCTCCACCTCTGCCTCTACCCTAAGAGGGAACACAAATTTAGTTAACTTCTTCATTGTTTAAAACTTTTAATGTTTTTGTTTTTTTATTGCTTGTGGGATGATGTTAAAATTCTTCTTTCTGGCATAGAATGCTCAGACTTGCTGATCCACGTCCGGCTCATGTCCATAGACTCCTCCTAATACATCTTGTACTATAAATATTTAACTATTTATTTTTCCTAAATATGCCACATTTTTTTTTTCACATATTCCTGTTTTGCCTATAGCCCTACACACACAAATGCTTAAGAACCCTGTTTGAAGATTACTACTATGAAATTTTCTTCAGTCTCCCTGGTTAAATTGGTCAATAGCCCCTTCTGTATTCCCTGTCATTGTATATTGTTGTGTTTGTTACATGGGTTTGTATTCTTCTAATTTGAATATACGTTTCCTTTTAATGTGTGAGTGCTTCCACTGACTACTTCAGACAGTGACTCCACTGTCTAATCACATCCTTAAATAAAGCCAGCACTTTATTATATAAGCCGATACACTTTTATTTTAGATGTGATGTCAATGCAATAGACATCTATCCTAGCTAATAAAGAGGGAATATGCTAATTGACCATCACACCCTCACAAAGATGGTGGCGCCCACAGCCAATAAGGAGGGCATATGTTAATTGACTGCCACGCCCTCAAAGATGGCGGCACCCACAGCCACAAGATGGCAGCGCCCAGTTCCCTCAGCCCCGCCAGGGCAGCAAGCGCATGGCATGGCTGGGCCCGCCCCCAGGCAGGTCCAGCTGCTCTGCACACCTGCCTCTGGAGTCCCTTAGTCCCCTCAGCCCCCCAGCTGCCCAGGCCGGCCTGAAGCGCAAGCAAGCCTCGGATGGTGGCTGCCCAGCTGCTTAGGGCCAGCCTGAGGCACAGACAAGCCTCAGATGGTGGCTGCCCAGCTGCTTAGGGCCATCCTGAGGTGCAGGGAAGCCTCAGATGGCAGCTGCCCAGCCACCCAGGGCCACCCCAGGCTCAGGTAACCAGGGCCGGCAGAGGCTTGTGCTGCCAGCAATGACAGCAGCAGAGGTGTGATGGGGGCATCAGCTTCCCCTGATTGCCAGGTCTCCTCCTGCCCCTGAGGGCTCCCGGACAGTGAGAGGGGGAAGGCTGGGCTGAGGGACACCCCCCGCCCCGCTCCAGTGCATGAATTTTCATGCACCGGGCCTCTAGTCTTTTTATAACGTGGAATCTAGAACGGTTAACATTAAAAACAATATGTATCCTTTTGCAAATAAAAATCTTCAAATTCTAGAAATATCTATGTCTCCTTAAAATGTTACTATTATCCCTGGCCAATTTTGCTCAGTGGACAGAGCTTCAGCCTGAGGACTGAAAGGTCCTGGGTTCAATTCCACTCAGGGACACATGCCGGGGTTGCGAGTTTGATCCCCAATAGCGGGTGTGCAGGAGGCAGCCAATCAACAGTTCTCTCTCATCATTGATGTTTCTATCTTTCTCTCCCTGTCCCTTCCCCTCTGAAATCAATAAAAATATGTTTTAAAAGTGTTACTATTAAACCTTTCTGTTAATAGGAAAATCAAAGCATTTGAATACCAAGAGATGAAGCAACCAAAACATACCAGAAAGATGAGACCTGATAAAGTAAAAGACCAAGTTTATTTAAACTACTATTCTTTTTAACTTTAGCTCAGGAATTTGAATTCTCTCCAAACTTTTGGAATATATGGTTAGTTTAGATGTTACTTTGAAAGAAAGTTTACAATCTTTTCCAACAGTAGTGCACTATTTATATTATAGCTCTCGGAGCTGACAGGTGAAAAAGGGTGTGATGTTCAATTATAAATTTCAGGAATAAACTCAGGCCCAGAGAGACTAAAATATCTTCATCTATTTTATGAAATACATTCTGTTTGTAGACTAATGTAAAGATCCCTTGGTTTCTTTGTTATCCCTGTGGCATTAAAGATAGAGATAGTTCTTGTTGAATTTTAGGGGCTATTGCAGAAAAGGGACTGAAAAACAATGGTAGGTCAAAAGTGGAAACTAATCATATAAAAATATGACACTGAGAGGTAAGACAGAGATGAGCTAAACACAAGTAAAGTGATAGTAAGTCAGCGAAAAATATGAGATTTGGAAGCAACCGAGGGGAAACAACCTAGATATAAACAAGTATAATATGAGGGTATCAGCATTTATGAATAGCAAGCATGTTCCATTATTTCTCAAAAAGAGATAGCCTACTCAAATACTCTCACCTATCTATAAAACCATTTTCTTTATTACTTGTTGGCATCCCCATGACCAGTGGTCGGCAAACTCATTAGTCAACAGAGCCAAATATCAACAGTACAACGATTGAAATTTCTTTTGAGAGCCAAATTTTTTAAACTTAAACTTCTTCTAATGCCACTTCTTCAAAATAGCCTCGCCCAGGCCGTGGTATTTTGTGGAAGAGCCACACTCAAGGGGCCAAAAAGCCGCATGTGGCTCGCTCGCGAGCCGCAGTTTGCCGACCACTGCCCATGACTATTTTGTAATTACCAATTTGTACTTAATTCCTTCACTTTTTTCACCCAGTCTGGCAACCCTCAGTTTGTTTCCTATATCTGTGAGTCTGTTTCTGTTTTGTTTATTCACTTATTTTGTTCTTTGGACTCCACATAAGAAATCATATGGTATTTGCCTTTCCCTGTCTTATTTCACTTAGCATAATACCCTCTAGACTTTTCAATTAACTTCTAACCTACTTTAACAGCTTCAACTTGTCTCATGTACCTTATCACTTAATCACATTGAATCATTGAATATTTCTCAAGCACACCAAATGCCAAATTCCTCTTGGCCTATACTCATGCTGTTTGCACAGGCTGGAAGAGTTTCTCTCCTATTTTTACCTATACAATACTTCACTCTTTTTCAAGGTTAAGTTAAAAAGTCACTAGTACTATGAAAACTGACTAGCCTCCCCACCCAGAATTAACCTCTGTTTCCTCTGAACATCTACTGGTATAGCATCTTATTACTATCTATTATCACATACCTTTCTCCATTCTTTCATCAGTTACCTCTTGAGGGAAAATTCCTTGATTTATTCAACGTAGCTTCATAGTGGGAACTTGAATTTTATGCATACCTTGGGAATTCAATAATACCACCAACAGTAGCATAATTTTAGGATATACTTTGAAAGTAGATCTAACAGGATATTGTCATGCTAACTCTGGGTGTTACAGGAGAGAAATTAAGAATGAATCTTAGGTTGTTGGCTTAAACATCTAGAAAAATGATGTTGATATTTTCTATCATTGGAAGGTTTTTCTGGAGGGCAAGGGAGGGGGATGGGAGCATGACTTAGAGTTTATTTAGGACATATTACATTTGAAATGCTTGCTAGTTATCCAAATAATAACGTTGAATAGACAATGGCTATAAGAATCAGAAGTTCATGAGAGATGTGTCGGCTCGAAATGTAAATATGTGAGTCATAATTTTAGATGGTATTTAACGTCATGAGACTGAATGATATCATCTAGGAGAAAACATCTAAAATTTGCACCTCTCATGTAGAGGACATGGGGATTAGAAGGATCTAGCATAACAAAACAAATAAAAACACAACAAAAGAAGATAATCAAGAATAATAGTGTCCTGGAATAACATGAGGGCAATGTCAAATGTTGCTGATGGATTGAGAACTAAACATTGACCAGGGATATAACAACATAGTAGTTTACCAGCAACCTCAACAAAGGTCTTTCAATAGATTGATAGAGCTGATTGCATGATTTGAAGGGAAGAATGAGGGGAGTGAAACTGACACCGAATATAGACAATTATTAGCTGTAAAGGGGCCAAGAATGGTAACAATAAAAGTAATGGATAGCCAAATGACAGTAACTGAATTGCATTTTAATTTTATTTTATGGGTCCTTATATCATTGGGCAGCTCTCAATGGAGATTCAAAGCCAAACAAAGTTGTATTTATTGTTGATACCCAGGCTGTTCCCAAGGATGTTATGCCAAGGGAAAATAATTGTCATATTTGTATTCTTTGCTGCCTATCATGGTGACTTAATAGAATAAGTACTTCAAAATGTATATTAACCCTGTGTGGATGATGGATGGATGTGCAGATGAATAAAAAAGTGGATCTTATGCATATGCATACATGAAGGTAATTTCCCACATAGGACTTTGAAGTGTTTCTAAAACTAGACAAATAATAATATATCTTAAACACATGAAATATTGGGTTTTAGAAATAAAGAGAACGCACTTTTTCTTTAAAACAGTTGAAAAATCTTACACAATGTAAAAATCCCATTATTCGAGTGATTCCTGAGCTCTTGAAAAATTGTAAATTTAAGGAAAGTATTATCAGAAACTTTCATTTGGCATTATTAATTTTTTAATATAGTTTAATTGATTTCAAGATAGGAAGGGAGAGGGAGAGAGAGATAGAAACATTAATGTTGAGAGAGAATCATTGATCGGCTGCCTCTTGCATGCCACACACTGCGGATCGAGCCCAGGTTGCCCTGACCGGGAATTGAACGGTGACCTCAACCATTGAGCAACACCAGCCAAGCTGGCACTATTATTTTACCCTGGGCCACAGGCCTGTCATTCTTAAGCTTCTAAAAAGTGCTCTCTCTGATGTCTCACTAACTACAAGAGTTATGTGCTCCCCTTTTCTGAGCCCCATTCATAGAGGAATTGATTTGATTTTAAGTAACACTGGAGGATAGTAAGTCATATTGCTGTAATCCATCACCAATACTTGGAAAACATCCTCACTTTGCTTGGCATCAAAAACCTGCTGTGGAACTTTTGACACCAACCCACATGGATGTTCTCCTCAGTCTGCTCCAGCATGCACCTGGCCAATGCTTCCCAGGCCTGTACAAAGAGGCTTGTTGCTGTCCCTCCTGTACCCTTGTTACTCCGTGCGGGGTTACGGTCCCTGCTACACCCTGGCCTCAATGTAGACACATAGCCTCATACCATGCCTGGCTCTACCTGACGACTTTGCTCTGAATTCTTCAGGAAGGAAAAGAAAATGGAAAATAAAAAGAATCAAGAGTTAGAAGGGAGAACATCCATTAGAAGGAAGTGAAGTAATAACTTTGTACAAGGCCAGGTGGGTTCTAGAAATATGGAGGGCACCCCTTTGCAAGGTATATGATTGTCTAACCACTGTGCTGCACATCTGAAACTAATACAAAATAATATTAAATGTACACTGTGGTTTAAAAATAAAATTAGAAAATAAGGAAGTTAAGGGGGAGCATGCAACTGGAGGAATAAAGTGTTCTTATGCTTACTCCTTGCATTTGGTATATTTTTTTATCTTTTTTACTTTCAAAAGATCTGTATTTGTATATAAAGTTTGTCTCTTTCATATATAAGATTTAGGTCTAATTTATATATCCAATCTCACAAGCTCTACCTTTTGTATTATGATATTAACTGCTGTTATTATGATAATACATATTTAAAAGCATATAATAAAGACAGTGGGGTGTGGGTAAAATGGCAAATAAAAACAAAAATAAATAAAAGCAAAAAAAAGTTTATGGATAGAGACTGGAAATATCACATAAAATGAGGAGCATGATTATCTCAATTTATCGTTCAACCCTTCATAACCACAGAACTATATTCTCCCCCATGGTTCTTCAGTATTCTATTACATTGGCACCTTTTTTCTCTCGAGGGAAATTGTACAGTGAAAGATAATATACGATTCACTGATTTGGGTATATTAATACTTGCTATGCCTGCAACTTGGCTAACCAAAACTTTCTAACTGGTTAAGTTTTAACTTTGCTTCATTTTGTATAGGTACCACTAGAAAAAAATTGTTACTTGCTCCCTCATAGTTAATTATGTCATTAAAACTTTCTTGTAATGGTTCTTATTCTTAAATTTTTACATTGTTTTACAGGCAATAGTATGATTTATACCCTCAAGGGGTTAAAACAAGGAATATGGGATTATAGGCATGCAAGTTCTTTGAGCTTTTAAGATGTAAATCACTCCACTAAACTAAGACATTACCTTTAGTATTAAGTGCTAGTAGTTGAAGTTGACATAAAGTATCAAGGATATTAACAAGTAAAAGTTAAACAAATTACTCTGATAAAATTTAAATAGAAAAACTTGCTTCCAATGTCGTTATTATTTTTAGAAGAAAGTGCATATCATGTCAGACAATGGAAAATTTACAGTAAAACTATATTTATTTTTTATAAGTGTACATTATACAGAATTTGTGAGTTAGATAGGGCAGACAGTAAAATTTACATCTTCCTAAACATTTCTCCAAATTCTCAAGTTCTTTTTTTCATCTGAGGAAATAACTAACATTAGAGTTTTGTTTTCCTTTTAAAAGCATTTCAGGTAGCCCTAACCGGTTTGGCTCAGTGGATAGAGCGTCGGCCTGCGGACTGAAGGGTCCCAGGTTCGATTCCAGTCAAGGGCATGTACCTGGGTTGCGGGCACATCCCCAGTAGGGGGCGTGCAGGAGGCAGCTGATCGATGTCTCTCTCTCATCGATGTTTCTAACTCTCTATCCCTCTCTCTTCCTCTCTGTAAAAAATCAATAAAATATACTTAAAAAAAATAAAAGCATTTCAGGTATACACCCACATTAGTATATACATACATGTATTTGGGTATAGATACAGATTTTAAAACATATGACTGCTTACTTTATTCATCAAAAATAATTATCTATAAAATGAAATGAAATGAAAGTTTTGAATGACTGTACAATCACTTTTCCAAAAACAGAAAACAGGTAATATGAGACCACCGGGAGTGGGTAACCTGGTTTACTGTCTGGTTGCAAACTCATTCTTTACCTGCTGAACCTCCCAAAGTGCTTCCTGTATTTGGGTCACCCATACAGAAGCTCATCAGGCACAGACCTGTTAAACTTTCACACTGAGGGCTATAAACCCCACTGTTATTTGAAAAGCTCATGCTCTGGTTGCAACAAAACCCCTGAAACTTTAACTAGCAATACATTTAGGGACTAATTTCCTTCCAAGCCCTAGGAAGCACAGAACTAACCCTGGTGGAGTGCAAACAGTTTCCCTTGAATACAAAGGTTTCTTGTTATTAAGAGTGACTAGAAAGCTGAACTTTAATATTTCTAATCTATGCCTATAAATTTCTTTCCAAATTAATTCTGATATTCTTTATATACTGCAAAGGGTAAAGAGTAGAAATTTATTCCTCAGAATAAAATTTGACTATAAATGTAGATAATTGAAAGTAATATTCTGTGTGTGTGTGTGTGTGTGTGTGTGTGTGTGTGTGTGTGAGAGAGAGAGAGAGAGAGAGAGATTTCAGAGTTTGCAAGACATTAAGTGCTGCAAAGGAAAATTATTATCATTCAGATTTTATATAACAACTATTTACTAACTGTATAAAGTTCTAAAAAATGTAAATACTTATCTCATTTTATGTGATTAATATACCACTTTCCTACCAAGATGGGCAATCTCTTTTAGTTGCTTTTAGTGATACCAAAATATTTAATTATCTCCTGTGGTCTTAGGTACTTTAAATTGAATATAAAATAAAATATGGGACACTGACCATAAACTTAAAGTCCAAGAAAATAATTTTCCTAAAAAGACATGAGCTATGAAGCTTCCAGTAGCTAAAGCAATAACAGATGTAAATTTTCCAATTAGTTTTAATAAGGAAGGATCTATCTTCCCCTAGAAAAATTAAATATACTCATTATCAGAAAAGTGTTTCACCTTGATGCCATTTGATTATATGGTGGAGAACATTTCTTTTGACATTTATACTTTCGGTAAATGAAAACTGTGGAGCAATAAGTAATTCCAGCCCGTCCCTTGAAAGCTCACTGCATCATTTGCTAAACGTGCGCATCCAGAGGAGAGACACAAGTGTAGAGCAGCTCATGAATTCTCAATCATCTCCGAGCCTCTGCAAAAGTCCTTGAAGCAGTCATATAGAATCTGCCATTTGCTGATAACTGCTTTCAGCGGACCCACTCATCATAAGAAAGGATGATGAATAGTTATGCTGAGTCAATGGTTACAAGTTGGCAATAAAATTGAAGAAAATTGAGGTCATCTGTTAGATGTACAGTATAAAGCTCTGCCTTGAGACTCAAAAAGTTTCATTGATAAAATAGAATTAAGTTGAAAGCGGTTTGAGAATATGGTTCTTGGGGCTGCATTCTGCCCAATGGGATACAGGGAGCAAGGAGATCAAGAGGGCAAACCCAGCACTTAATTGCTAAGCAGTAGATTTTGTGAATCTTAAATTTTAGAATGAACCCAAGAGCCATAACACAAATTTTACCTCCCTTTCTGGAGTTTAGTCTGAGGCATGAAAACTACAATTTTGAATCTCTGGATTATTTTATGGATACTACCTAGATGCATCAATTGTATATTGAAGAACCACATTCAGAAAGTCTGTATTAGAGATTACAGTGTAAAGGATATGATTTTTCCTGTCAAGAAAGGAATATGCTTACTAACTCCAATAGCTTTCTCTGGCTACATGATCCAGCATATTATTGATACTTAATTTCATATTCTAGTTCAAGAATTCATTGGATATATATATATATATATATATATATATATATATATATATATTCATATTGATTTCAGAGAGGATGGGAGGCGGAGTGAGAGATAGAAACATCAATGATGAGAGAGAACCATTGATCAGGTGCTTCTTGCACAACTCCCACTGGAGATGCAGCCTGCAACCCAGGCATGTGCACTGACTGGGAAGGGATCCATGACCCCTGGTTCATAGGTCTATGCTCAACCATTGAGCCACCCAGCTGGACTATATTTTTAGTTTCTAATATAGAACCTTATAAAATAGACATGCTTTAATCTTGAAGTGACAGATCTACAACAATCATTTGTTATACTTTCTCAGATTATATTTACTGGGGCAAACACTTCAGAACACTTTGGAAGTGTCCTTAGGATTCTGAATAATACAATTTTGTCACCTCACTCTGCTATATGCATGGAGCTATATTTCTTGTAAAGGGAGAACAGACCCACACGTGGCTTTTCTTTCTCTTCCTCTGATCTTTTGGTCAGTTCTCTTTTTCCTTCCTTTCCAGGTAAAGGCCTTTCTTTACCTTTTATTTTATTTTCCTCCTTTTTTAAAAATTCACACTGAAATAATTTCCTCAGATAATCTCACTGGCTTCAGATATCCAACAGCTATTTCTATGTATGAGATGTATAATACACATTTTGAACTCAATGTGTTTCTTAGTTTTCCATTTTGAAAATTGTTAATTGCTGATGGACATCATTGCTTGATTATCAAAATTACATCTATTGCTCAATATGTCCTTAATTGAATTTCTTCCTGCTTGTATCCACCCAAATACACTTTACAACCTGCATATTTATTTTTGTTATTGGAATTATTATTCAGTAAGTTTTAAAATATAACAAGTTTATGACTATAAACATATTTTAGACATAATATGCAATACTGTATCTTTCTTTCACAAATTCTTAATCCTTTCCACCACACTGTGTGGTGTAAGGTTTTATTTAAAAGTGCAGGCTTTTAAGTCTCAATTTTTCCATCTATACTATAGACATAACTGTGACTCATTATTGTTGTAATGATTAAGGAAGTTAATTGGGAAAGTTGTTATAGAATTTGGTAAGTAGCAAATTTCAATAAAATATAGTTAATCTTACTTATTAGCAATGTTACCCTACTTTACCAAGTCATCAATTCTATTTATAAATATTTTAATTAAAAATACTTTAAAAATTAGAAAATTGAAATAATTTCACAGTGAAACCAATGCTTAACACCTAATTTCTGTCACTAATATTTTATGATAGTTGCTTATCACATATCTATCTATCCGTTCTTTAATCCATTCTTCAATCCATTCCTCGATCCATCTTACTTCAAGGTAAATTCCAACATCAGTTCACTATCTGCTCTTTGTACCGCAGCTTGACCACCTAGACTTTATTTGCTTTCTGTTTGTGCACATATAGGAGTAGGCAAATGTATGTTAATAATAAGAATCTAATAATTAATAAATAAGTAGTAATGTAAGAATAAACTGTTTCATGTACTCAAAACTGTAGATCTACTTTTGCCCACCACTGTATATATACAAACCCTGTGTAATATAAACTTCTATCAATATATTGAGCATTAGCATCATCCCAGAAACACTGACCTCATGTTTCTTCCCAGTCAATCTCCACTCTCATCTTTCACAGGCAACCACTACTCTAATTTTTCACCATATTAGTTCTGCCTTTGAGAGTATTATCTATGTTCTCTGTGTAATATGCTTTTCACTCTGTAAAATATTTTTGAGATTTATCCATACATGATCCACTCTATGAAAAAAATGACAGTTTTTTTCATTCTGGTATTGGTGACCCCAAGATGTTTCCAGTTTTGGACTATTATAAATGAGACTGTATGAAAATTTGTATAGTCTTCTTGTGGCATTATGTTTTCATTTTTCCTGTACACATACTTAGTAATGAGCTGCTAGGTTATAGGGTAGATATATGTTTATGAACATAAGAAATGGGCAGATTTTTTTTCAAAGTGCTTGTACAATAAAATTTCTAGAAACTATATATGAGATTCCTATTGCTCTGTAACTTTACTCACAGTAGGTTTTGTCTGTCGTTGAGTTAGTTTCCAGTGGCTGAAGTTATTCTGAAATCTCTCCTTTAGGTTTTCAGTTCAGAAAAATCATCAGTTTTATGTTAATTTTCCCAATTGATGCGGTTGGCTTACCTTCAGACTACCATCCCTGAAAATGGTTAGTCACTCAGTGTCATTCCCTTTTTCCAATTTTAGATTCCCCTCTAGAATCTGTCTGCTTTTGATCATGTTCCCATTGGTTTAAACTTCACTTGTTCACTCAGAATTTATAATTATCTGTGAGAGCTTTATGGCCAGTAGGAACTTAGCCATATTGGGAGCTGAACAGATCAAGGCTTCATAAGCTTATTTCAACACCATCCTAATTGTGCTCCTGGATTTCATTTTTCAAAAGGTTCCCACCCATCATTAACATCAATCCCAGATGAAACATACTAATGCACACAAGCCATTCCTCTGTTAAAATATCTTCAATGGTTCCTCTACTCATGATAAAAATAGTCCCAATTCCCACAGTCTTCACTTATGTTTAGGGTTCTCCATTATCCAAATCTATATCAGTTTTCAATTTAATTTCTTATAATGCAGATACCACGCAAGAGAAAAGTGCTACAGGAAATTTATTCTCTCAAATATACAATACGCTTACTACTGAGACTTATTTTAGTCTCCTAGATTGTTTGGGCTTGAATTCCAGCTTTATCATTTATCAATGATTTCATCTTCAGCAGTAAACACTATAATGATAGTAAAAATATTAACAATAATAATATCAGCTAAAATTTATTAAATATTTAGTATACTAATTGTGTTAATAAGGTTATAGAATAAGCACACAATTTTAGATAAGACTGTTAATATTTTACTTAATTTATATACTTTCTCCCTCCATGTTCCCAGACCCCCAAAATAGCCTACCAAATCATACCAAATAACAATAGAACCTAAAATAGCACTAACATGTAGTAAAAGCAGGAATGATATGGTAAGTACTCAGCCTGCATAAAATAGAAATAATATATGTACAGTGTAGTTACACTTATTAAAAGACTGATTTCTCCTTAAGTGTACAATAACTTAATGGAACACCATGCTTTATACACTCATCAGTCCATTCAAATAAGGGACTTTCCATTTTATCTATTACCAGATGCCAACTAAGAGACCACTTTGCTACTAGCACAACCTACAGGAACTTTGGCAGCTTTCAAGATTCTCTCTCTGCGTGTAAACAGTACAAACAGTGGACACAGGCAAGTTCAATGTATGTGCAATATCTTTGTTTTGTGCACCACAATCAAAACATTTAATTGCATCCAGTTTTACCCTGAGCATAGCAAACACCCTTACAACCTCTGTTAGGTTTTTCTGATATCTTAGGGCACTTTTGGCTACTGTATGCACACAGTAAATTGAAATAAAGCACAGATGCTCACACATACATTTTAAAGCTATGACAGCTTGATGCTGAGTGTATTTCCCAGGAAAAGAGCTTGGCAGGGCCAGTCTCATTGCTCAGGGTGCTGCTGCCTCCATAATGGCTCCCATTAAAACAAACACTGAATGCAAATTTCACACACACCCCTATTTTTTGGTAAAGGTGAAAATCCTCTTTGGCTATCTTTTTTTTTTTTTAATGTATTTTATTGATTTTTACAGAGAGGAAAGGAGATGGATAGAGAGTTAGAAACATCGATGAGAGAGAAACATCGATCAGCTGCCTCCTGCACACCTCCTACTGGGGATGTGCCCGCAACCAAGGTACATGCCCTTGACCGGAATCGAACCTGGAACCCTTCAATCCGCAGGCTGATGCTCTATCCACTGAGCCAAACCGGTTAGAGCCCTCTTTGGCTATCTTTTGATTATTAAAACAGGCACTAAAGTAGGTCTTTTGCAAATGATAGAGTGTCCTATATATATATTACATGCACACACAGGGACGAGCAAAAGTAGCTTTACAGTTGTTTGTATGGAAAATGACATGCAGGTTATGCTTATTGTAATAGCTTTATTGACTCAAAAGAATGTCACCATGGCACAGTGCACTCACAATTCACATTGCCCACTCATACATATGGCTTATTTACTAAGCATAATGTCCACCAGGTTTACCAATGTTGTTGGAAATGACATGACCTGAATTTTTATAAAAAGGGGGAAGACAAATATTTCATGGTATCACTTATAGGTGGAATCTAAAAATAAAACACTAAAAATTTTGAACTCATAGAATCCGATCTTTTAAAAAAGTAGTTGCCAGAGGCTGGTGTTTGGGGGAAATAGGAAGTGGTTAGTAAAAGGATATAAACTTTCAGCTGTAAGATGAATACAGTCTGAGGATCTAATGTAGAACATGGTGACCATAGTTGATGACACTGCATTGTATAACTGAAACTTGCTAAGAGTAGAACTTAAATATTCTCACCAAAAAAAAGGGCAAAATACATGAGGTTGTGGATGTGTTAGTGCACTAAAGTGGGGACTCTTTTCACAATGTATATGTATACCAAATCACCACATTATACACTTTAAATGCCTTAGAATTCTTTGGTCAATTATACTACAACTAGAGGTCTGGTGCATGAAAATTCATGCACTGGAGTGAGGAGGGGTCCCGCAGCCTGGCCTGCCCCCTCTCACAGTCCGGGAGCCCTCAGGGCTGGGAGGTGACCCAGCAATCAGGGGAAGGCGATGCCCCATCACACCTCTGCTGCTGCCACTGCCAGCAGCGCAAGCCTCAGCCATACGTGGTTACCTGAGCCTCAGGCAACCCTGAGCAGCTGGGCAGCCACCATCTGAGGATTGCCTGCACCTCGGGTGGCCCTGGGTGGCTAGGCAGCTGCCATCTGAGGCTTGCCTGTGCCTTGGGCTGGCCCTGAGAGGCTGGGCAGCCGACATCTGAGGCTTGCCTGTGCCTCGGGCCAGCCCTGGATAGCTGGCAGCCACCAGCCAAAGCTTGCCTGCACCTCGGGCCAGCCCTGGGCGGCTGGGGGGCTGAGTATACTGGGGGACTCCAGAGGCAGGTGCGTGGAGTGGCCACACACCTGCCACCTTGGCAGGGCTGAGGGGACTGGGCACTACCATCTTGTGGCTGTGGGAGCCACCATCTTTGAGGGTGTGGCCGTCAATTAGCATATTCCTTCCTTATTGGCTGTGGGTGCCAACATCTTTTGCAATGGCATGATGGTCGATTAGCATATTCCCTCTTTATTAGATAAGATAAAGAAAATAATTGACAAAAATAATTGACAAACTGTTTGTTGACAATTGAATTTAAAGAAGATAAATTTAATCTCTAAATGAAAAGATAATTTTCCTCCAACAATATGAATTGTGATGAGCTATTTATTTAGTGTAGTTCAACCTAGCTTCCTAATTTGCCATATTCTAAGTTATACAAAAGCACTGAGTCTATAAAATCTTTCTTTTTAATTTTTTCTAAAATTTTTTATCAATTAAAGCTTGCAAATATGAATGATAATATATAATGGCGAGTTTTTATTATGGACTTTGTGAACAAATATATGTAACGTAAGAGGCTATTAAAAAAAAAATACTAGATATAGAAAACTTGCTTTCACACTTTTTCCCTGAGACTCTGTTTTATGAAATTTCCTGGTGAAGGAATCTGGGGACTGGAGGGATATTGAGCAGGAATACAGCTCTACTGTCACCAGCTCTACTTTGATCTGTTTTTATTCTTGAGATTTCATGTAAGAGTTTGTTTAACACCGGGTTGGTAATAAAAGTGTAATATATATTTGGATTTAATCATTAGAGTTAAGAGTATTGGAGCCCCATGCTTCCTTTTTAGTTCTCATAACCGAAGAGGTGTTTTTATCTCTGCATTAGAGAAAAATAAAATGAAGCTTTGAGTTTCCAGAGTTATAAGTAACCTCTGGATCTTCTAGGCTTCAGACTAAGGCTTTTGATCCTTTAAATCTCACAATGGCCTTCTAGGACAGAAAGCGGCAGTGCCAGTATCCGACAACAAACCTCAGACACAGGGATGTGATTTCAATTGAGCATGTTTAGGGTCCGAACACAGAACTTTCTCTCCTGGACCAATACTGTCTCCTTTGCAGCTTTTGGGGAGCCAAATTAATTAATACCGTGTTATAATGCATTGTATATGGTAAGGATATTGATTAACTTCCTATCCTAGACACTTTGCTTCTGATAGAATGATCTGAGCATCAACATTTTAGATGACAGAAGAGTTTTACTTTTTATGCTCTTCTTTTGAAAATAAGTACATTTATCCCTAAATACAGTTGACCCTTGAACAACATGGGCGTTAGGGGAACCAACTCCTTACTGTTGAAAATCCCCATATAACTTTTGACTCCCCCAAAACTTAAGTTGCCCCTCACTGTCTGTGGGGGATTGATTCCAGGATTTCCCACAGATAACAAAATCCACAGATGCTCAAGTCCCTTATATAAAATTGCATAGACCAGTGCATACGTCGACCCTCTGCATTCACAGACTCCCAACTGCTGTTTGAAAGCAGTGATACCCCAAAAGGCAAGCTGATTCTCGTCCTATGAAGTTTGAAGAATAAAATTCACAGGCTAAAGTATTTTAAGCAGAAGTGTGGAAGTTTATTGCAAGTGTATACAATGCCCCCCCACCGGGAGGGGCCTCCAAAGGGGAACCCCTTGGAGAGGGGCCCCCAAAATGGGAAGTCCTCTGTCTCTAAAATGGGAAAAACCAATCCAGGAGTTTCTTTGTCTACAGGTTTATAAATGCTGGTAGCTTCTTTGTTCGTCCCACTTTCTAATTGGACCCTTCCTCATTTTATGTCCCCTGTGCTTTTCCAGTTGGCCACTTTCCCCCTTTGCCTGCATGGTATCAGTTTCAAAGTTTCAAAGCTCACCCAGTGCCACCCCTCTTCCTCTTCCCCTTACCTTGTAACATTCTTGTAAACAATCTGCTGGCTTGGAGCTGTCTCTGACCTTCATGTATGTCTTCCTCTCCCATGGACCCTCCTTTCCCCTAACTGCCTCTCCTGTCTCTAAAATCCTTTCAACAGTACAGGTATGTATAGAAAAGGTCCTCATAAAAGTGTCTCCTTGCAATTGAAGTCCATGTTGTTCAAGGGTCAACTGTACTATCAAAATTCATTTTACTGCCAAAACCGGTTTGGTTCAGTGGATAGAGCGTCGGCCTGCGGACTGAAAGGTCCCGGGTTCGATTCCGGTCAAGGGCATGTACCTTGGTTGCGGGCACATCCCCAGTGGGAGGTGTGCAGGAGGCAGCTGATCGATGTTTCTCTCTCATCGATGTTTCTAGCTCTCTGTCACTCTCCCTTCTTCTCTGTAAAATATCAATAAAATATATTTTAAAAAAATTCATTTTACCTATTTTTTGAAATTTGATAAGTGGTTTATAAAATATTTTCAAACTTGTTTTTCAATGGGCTGAATTTTGAGTGTTCATCTTTTACTCATTCATATTTTTGAGAGCAAAAAAAAAATGCCTCAAACATAGTCAAAGCACTCTAACAGTTTTATATCGAGAGTCTTTGATTAGTTGACTTATGTGCATATTAAAGGAAATCTTGTTAATTTTATAGTTAGAAAGCAAAATTAATTTCTTACTATCCTGCCCATACATTTATATTTATGTGTGGGGTTTGGGGTGGTATGTACACATAGGATAAGAATCATTATACTTTATGTGAAGTTTTGAATTAATATATTGAGGATAAAATTATTATTGCTACATTATTTTCAGGCCTAACACTTGACAAAGGCAAACCCCAGAATAAAATTATCTAAAATTGCCTATAACAATTAGA
Source organism: Plecotus auritus (assembly GCF_963455305.1). Lineage (NCBI taxonomy): Eukaryota > Metazoa > Chordata > Mammalia > Chiroptera > Vespertilionidae > Plecotus > Plecotus auritus. The sequence continues at coordinate 23,144,867 of NC_137777.1, read as the reverse complement.
ATGGAGATTAAACTAATTATTTATAAATCATTTTCATCCTCCCATATACCAAGTATGAACATTTGTACTTATTTTTCTGCATATAACATTGTTCTATATCACATCTAACCTCCTTAGGTTTTCTATTGTTGAGTTGCTGTGCTTGGTCTTCTGAATGTTCATAGTATTTGAAGCTTTGCCCTTTATATGCCTAGAATTACTGTCATGCCTACACAAAATTTTCATTCATTTGAAATGTGTATTCTAGAAGTACACAAATCCTTAGACTTTAATATTTTGTAAGAAAATATGTTTGTGAATAATAACATAAACTTGTTTATTTAGGTCTTGGAGTCTTACCATTTTTATGGGACATCTCGACCTAATAATGTTTCATGGAACAGAGTATAATAAATTCTAATTTACTTTATGAATACTTGTTTTCCTTTTATGTGTACTTGGAGGTGTCTCCATCATACTGAGAAAAATAGCTTTTCTTTGCTGGAAATAATTGGTCAGGATCCTTTTAAAGGATGATTTGGAAAAGCATGGCACTATCTTCCTTGTTAATGTGTACTTGTCCAAAGCAATTACATTTCATCTCCTTTCTTAAAGGAGGATTTAGTTGAAAGGCAATAATAATAAAAATAAGACAGTTAAATAATATCTGTTGTAGATCTCCAGGCAGATCCCACTCCTTTCCTGTTGCCTTCATTTCCTCGGTATTCTTTCAACTTCTCACAATGTCCTTTAGCTCAGCTAGCACACAAAACTATTCTTCTTGAATAGATACTATACCTGCCACTCAGAACACAGCAGAATTTCTGCTAGGACTTGGTATTTTTATAACTGTTTTCACCCATGGATCTCATAAAACCTGGCAAACATGATCCCATTATGCCTGAGGATATTCCTGTGAACTTAGTGGGTGGCCAATATTGTTAATAGTATGCCAATTTTGTAAAGTATTTTATTAGTTTACATAATGTATTACTCTCTGTGTTGTTCAGCTTTTAGGAGTGATTAATTCGACCAAGGACACAGAAAATAAAATGCAAACCTAAGTTCAGAACTTGTGCTAACAAGAAGGGCCCAGCACCTCATCTCTTCAGATGTTGCTTCTGTTCTCTGTTGTAGCAGACTATAGTTCAATTCAAACATATTATTTTTACCATTTTCTTAAATTGCTACAGCCCTTACAAGGGTTATGCTATTCTTCAGTTATTTTTTTTCTCTAGTTTCTAGAGGTGAATAGTCCGCATAAAATACGTAAGATTTAAAGGCAGGTATAGTAGCTTCTTCGTGCTGTGTAACAAATTACTGTAAATCTTAGTAATTGGCAAGTGCACAGGTTTATTATCTTTCCGTTTTTGTGGCTCAGGAATCTGGTAGTGACTTTGTTGGATGATTCTGGCTCTGCATATCCCAGGAGACTGTAATCAAGGTGCAGCCAGGACTGCAGTAAACTCTCAAGGCTCACCTGGATGAGGATCTGCTTCCAAACTCACACACATGGTGTCTGTCAGGCTTTAGAACATCTGCTTCCAAGCTCACTGATGTCACAACTGGCTTCCCTTAGATGCTTCCCTTCTGTTATTGTCCATTTGCAAAAAGTAAATCAATTAGTTCAGCCCACACTCACAGAAAGGGGATTACATAATCTCATGAATATTAGGAGATGAGGGTCATTGTGGATCATCTTTGAGACTGCCTATTATACCAGGTTTCTTTGTTTTTTTACAGGTTTTTAATAACTAATTGCCCATAATGCTTTCCTAGTGTGAGAGGTATTCCTGGTGAGGATCATTGTAGTTTGTGTACCAATTTTCAAGAATTGATTATTCAGGTTGCTTCCCATTTTTTTTATTTGCTATTATAAATGTTGTTGTGACCAATAATACTAATCCATTTTTGTTTCCTTAGGAATTAATAAAATAATACCTACCATTTATCAGTTTTATGTCATAAGGCAATTATTTCACAAGAAAGTATTGAATTTAGAGTAAGGAGGTCTGGTTGTGTGATAAATAAAAATCAACTTCTCTTCTGAAACTCAGGTTTTTTTACTTATACACTTAATTTTTGAAGGGCAAGAGAATGGCCCTTGTTTATCTGTAGGTCTCAGATCTTATCAAAATATCTGTTCTTTTTGTAGGCACTCAGTACACCTTCTATATCAGAATGCTCATAAAATGTAAATGAGATACTGAATGAGAAATCATTTGAAAAATGATTTACAAAAAAATGGATTACAAAAAGCTATGAAAATTTGAAGTCTTAAGAAAATTTAAGAAATGGTTTTAGTTAATTGCCAGAAAAAATATTATCATTATTTTAACACCTTTTATTTTTAAATCTTACTTGGACTTATTTTACGTTCTGATTTCAGACAGTTCCAATATGTATGTATACTAGTATATGCAATATAAGTAAGTAGGTAGTTGTTTTCTTAATGCTTTTCCTTTTTTTTTTTTTTTTTTTTTTTGATAATACCACTTAATTCTCATGGTCAATTCTGCATTGGGTACAGCCATTACAATGTGTTTTAAATTTCATTTATGTATTTTTATTTGATCACATGATAATCAGATCACCCTTATTTTTCCCACTCAGTATTTTATGATGTTTTGATTGGTATTTCAACAGCCCAAAATGCCTCTTTACCTTGAAGTTTACTATGCATCCTTCTACTTTAAAAGATTTTCTGAAATTATCATATCCTAAAAGGTTGTTTTTACTTATTAGATTCTAGGCTAAAAAATTAACCCTTTTGGGCTCCATTTGTTAATCTGTAAAAGGTACCTAGATTGAGATCAACTTAATTTATTTCAACATGTTAATTGTTCTAAAATCCACCCTATCTAATAAAGAGGGAATATGATAATTGACCCTCATGCCATTACAAAGATGGCTGCTCCCACAGCTCATAAGGAGGGAATATGCTAATTGACTGCCCTGCCCTCAAAGATGGCGGTGCCCACAGCCACAAGATGGCGGCAACCCAATCCTCTCAGCCCCGCAAACGTGGCAGGTATGCGGCACGGCCGGGCCCGCCAACCAGGAGTGTCTGGCCGCTCCACGCGCCTGCCTCCGGAGTCCCCCAGTCCTCTCAGGCCCCCAGCCGCCCAGGGCTGGCCTGAGGCACAGGCAAGCCTCAGATGGCGGCTGCTCAGCCGCCCAGGGCTGCCCAAGGCTCAGGTAACCAAGGCCAGCCGAGGCTTGCGCTGCTGGCAGTGGCAGCAGCAGAGGTGTGATGGGGGCATTGCCTTCCCCTGATCGCCAGGTTGCCTCCTGCCCCTGAGGGCTCCTGGACTGTGAGAGGGGGCAGGCCGGGCTGAGGGATCTCCCCTCCAGTGCATGAATTTTCATGCACCAGGCCTCTAGTGTATTATAACTGTCATTTGTCAAATTTATGTACAAACATATTCTTTTTGAAAGTTGCCTATGTTTGAAAAAGCTATTTTATTATGCAAGGCAATGTCAGTGTTCCAAATGAGTGAGTTGTTTATGAAATGCTCATTTATTATCATTTAAATCAATTATATCACTGGAAAAAAAAGTATTGACTTTCAGGTATTCTTTCTAATACAGCAAATATTTGTTGATTTCCCATCATGTGCCAGGTGCTGTCCTTGGTTTTAGGACTAAAATAGTAAACACACAAAGGTCATGTTCTCATGAAGCATATTCTAATTTCTGGAAATAGATGAGACACAAATAAACCTGTGATATTTATTTTAGTAATAAGTACTAGTACCTCTAATAAGAAGTTATGTTACATTGCCATTTGTTATGCTTAGAACTGGATATGTGGGGTTAAAAATATGACTTTTCCATGCAATATCTTACTACCTTGCAAGTTAGATTTTCAAATGTATATGGGCCATTTTATAACTGATCTATCTCTCAGAAGATTAATTCATAAATATTCTGTTAATATTACACTGTAAATAACGGTGTCAAAGCAGTAAACATGGAGTTTACTTGTGAGCTTAGAAAACTTTGGGGCTTGGATCCACCAAATCAAATACTTAAACATGCTGTATTTATTTAGTTAATTGTGTAAAATAATATTCTACTCATATATTCAATTTACCTATGGTCCACATGGTTGCTCAGATTAAAATAATGGTCAGACCATGTTTTTTGGCATTCACCCAGTACCCTATAAATGACAAAAAGGCAATTTTCCCTTTCTTTTTCATCAGGGTATGCTTAACTATAGACATGGGGATTCCAATTCTAACTGAAGAGAATTTTAGTAACCATTGAGAAATATTAAATCATTAGGTTTTTTGTTTGTTTTGTTTTTATTGTGTGCCATGCAGATAAAACAGTGAGCACTAGCTATTGGACTCCCTTGGACAGCATAATGAATACTTTTTTAACAAGACACTTTCCCTCTAGACTACTGAATGCTTCATTTTTGAAACATACAGTATTTTGTAGATGGGCTTACTCCTTGTCAAAATACATGTTGTGCCAGGCTGTGGTGACTAGTGGTTGAGCGTTAACCTATGAACCAGGAGGTCACAGTTCGATTCCAGATCAGGGCATATGCCTGGGTTGCAGGCTTAACCTCCAGTGTAGGGTGTGCTGGAGGCAACCAATCAATGATTCTCTCATCATTGATGTTCTCTCTCTCTCTCTCTCTCTCTCTCTCTCTCTCTCTCTCTCCTTTCTCTCTGAAATAAATAAAAAAATATATACTTTAAAAACGAAACATGTTGCAAGTATGGAGACACAAGTGATGTTTTCTTTGACTTGTGTTAAGAACTGATTATTTTATGATAAAAGATAAGGATTTTGACATTTTAGTTTTTATTTTGTTGTCTTTACACTTTTTATTAAAGGCATGCTGCTCCTTATAAACTGTAAACGTGGCAAACAAGACATCTAGCATGTTGTCTGGCAGTAAAAGCAAATTCATTTTTCAACTGTAAAAGGAAAAGAACTCACAAGTCGATAATAAATTAAACATAAAAGCAGAGACCCAAAGGCTAGTAAGTGACAATAGATGGTACTTTTCAATGTTATATTTGGAATGAATAAATAAAATTTACAGTCAGGCAGTATTCTAGTTTGAACTTGAGACAAATTAAATGTGTGTTGTTTTTCAAGTAAACAATTCATTATAACCCTTAGTTTGAAAAGTTTTAGTGGGGTATTTTATGTTTTATAATATAGTTACTGACTAAAATCCAATAGCATTTTATTTGTAGAAGACCTTTCATTTTTAATAAGCCTTAATAAAAACAAATTTCTGCCCTGATTGGTTTGGCTCAGTGGATAGAGCGTCGGCCTGCAGACTGAAAGGTCCCAGGTTCGATTCCAGTCAAGGGCATGTACCTTGGTTGCGGGCACATCCCCAGTGGGAGGTGTGCAGGAGGCAGCTGATTGATGTTTCTCTCCCATCGATGTTTCTAAGTCTCTATCCCTCTCCCTTTCTCTCTGTAAAAAATCAATAAAATACATTTAAAAAATAAAATAAAATAAAAACAAATTTCTGTTACTTACATTTATACACATAAAGAATTTGAGCAATGCTCATTTGGTGAAGTAAACACCAGTCTACTGACCAAGGAGAAGGAAGATGAATGCCCCCATCAATGAGGTTAGAATTCTTATCTTAAAGATTAGTTTTTATTCAAAAAGCACTTGTTCACTCAAATGTCTGCAACCAGAGAGCCATAATGTACTGGAAATATGTTCAAAACGCTCACTTTAAGTCTATATCTGCTATTATTTGGTTTTGGTCAAGTCACAGACTAGTTATAGTTTTCTTATTATTAAAATGTAATTTTATTAAAATTCAATAAAATAAATGATGGAAAATATTTTACACAATTATAGATGTTTAAAGTATATATTGACTTATTTAGTTATTTAAAGTTCTTAATAAATATGTGTTAGGAGTAAAATAATAGGCTTTATACTGACTAGATTTTTTAATCGTTTTTTTATTTTTGAATTACAATTTACATACATTATTATATTACATTATTATATTAGATTCAGGCGTACACCCCAGTGATTAGACAATGTGTAACTTACTAAGTGATCATCCCAATAAATCTGACACCATACATAGTTATTAGAATATTGCTGACTATATTCCCTATGCTGTATTTTACATTCCCATGACTATTTTGTAACAACCTATTTGTATTTCTTAATCCCTTCGCTTTTTTCTTCTATCTGGCAACCATCAAAAATGTTCTCTGTATCTATGAATCTGTTCTGCTTGTTAGTTTATTTTGTGTTTTTTTTATATTCAATTGTTGATAGATATGTATTTATTGCCATTTTATTGTTCACATTTTTAATCTTTTTTTTTCTCTTCTAAATTTCATATAATACTGGTTTGGTGGTGATGAACTCCTCTAGCTTTTTCTTGTCTGGGAAGCTTTTTATCTACCCTTTTATACTAAATAACTTTGCTGGGTGAAGTAATCATGGTTGTAGGTCTTTGCTTTTCATCACTTGGAATATTTCATGCCAGTCCCTCTGGGTTGCAAAGTTTCTGTTGAGAAATCAGCTAACAGTCTTATTTGTTTTCAAACTTTGCATTTTAATTATGTCTTGGTGTGGGGCTCTTTTGGTTAATCTTGTTTGGGGCTCTCTGTGCTTCCTAGACTTATATGTCTATTTCCTTCTCCAAATTTGGGAAGTTTTCTGTCATTATTTTTTTTGAATATATATATTTTTTATTTCTTGCTCTCTCTCTTCCCCTTCTGGTACCTGCATGATGTGAATGTTGGCACATTTGAAGTTGTCCCAGAGGCTCTTTACACTCTCCTCATTTGGGGGGATTCTTTTTGCTGTTCTGATTAATTTTTTTTGCTTTCTTATATTCCAAATTGCTGATTTTATTCTTGGCTTCATCTACTCTACTCTTAATTCTCTGTAAACTATTCTTCATTTCAGTTAGCATATTCTTCATGTCTGACTGGTCCTTTTTTTAAGCTGTTGAAGTTTTCTCTAAGGTGTGGTCTTTCTGGAATCTCTATTGCATTGCCCAAGTGATCACTGAGGATGGCCCACTCTGGTTGATGGAAATTCAAACATCTCCCAGCACTATAGCTGCTCTGGTAATTATTTAGCTCCTATTTTTCTGATCACTCTTGCTCAGACTTGTGGACTTCCACCCTATGCATATACTTCATTATATTCAGCAAAGACTTAAGGGAATTCTCTGGAGTTCTTTTGTTGCACATTCCCTCCTCTCATAACTTGCCATATAATTTTTATTGGCCTCAGTCTACCTGATTCATTAAAGCTACCATGCCCTGTTTGGTTTCCCCCTCCCTGCTTATACATCATTGAAACTGAATCCAGAGTGAAAACTAGAGCAATTGCATGACTCATCATTTTTGTATCCCTTTTCTTGGGATATGATCCTGTGATGTCTCTTGTTCAATGTTTGAAAATTGTATTTGTATATGTCTGCCTAGTTTCTATGTTTTTTTTTTGTTGTTGTTGTTGTTTTTTTATGGCTAGAGGGAAATGCGAGTCCCTAATATGTCATCATGTTTGGAAGCAAAATTCCATCTATCGACTTGTCTATCATCTATCTGACTGTTTTACTTACTACCTTATCAGTGCTCATTAAATGTTTTTAATGAGGGATTTATGGTATAATTTGTTTATAAGATTTCTACCAGTAAAACTGTTTGTAAGAGAGAGTTAATATAATTGAGTTGTGGTTCACATTAACAATCACTATGTCAGTGTAGTCAAGCTTGAAAGACTTTGACTTTTAACATTAGTTTGATAAGAAAGTCATGTTTCTGATGCAGATTAAATAAAAATTAACATCCTGTTATAGTTTGCCTACTAATGCATGATAACTAAATTATATTAAGAAAAGATAAAAAATAAATTAAGAGGAGTTTTTCTTTTTGCCTTCAGTGAAACATTTGCTTTCATGGTTTGATTGATAAAGTGAGAATAAATTGCTTTCTCTTGTACTCTTCAGAAATTGGTAATCATGGGATGATTAGCTGACAACTTTACATTTGAAATGTGCTGATTAGCTTATTTTACCTTAAAAACACTGTGATAGTGACCACCTTATCTTGCCCTTTAATTTTAAAATTAATGAAGTAATCATTTATCGTAGTCTTTTCCACTGTTCTGCCCAATTACTTTAGTGCCGACTGGTACTTTGCATTTTGCAAGTCCATTAGTCCCATATCATGCTCTTTTTCAACTTCCTTAGTCAACTACAGGATAATTAACTGCCATCTTTTAGCTTCTTATAACCTTGACACATACATTCTCTTTTCTCAGTGGTTAAGTTAATGGATAAATGACAACCTACTAGAAATTGTAATGAGGCATTACTATTTATAAAATGTTAATGCACATTAAATGCTAAATAAGAATCACTAATACGTAGTAATGACTCCATAAAACTGAATGAAATAGGGTAACAAGTGAATATTAAATTTTTTAAATACCATATATATGTGATAAATGTATATATAGAGATAGTATACTATGTATACGTGTACATACATATGTACTGAAAATAAATGATTTAGGAGTTAAAACTTTGTTAGTTTTTCTTTGTGTTCAAAACTCTGTGATTACATATGTACCATATGTATACAATGTATGTATACATACATACATACACATTGGTTAGATATTTATATAACTTACAAAGTGTTCAAGGAGAACCTTATTAATCTTGGAACTGTGGGACAGTATAAGTGTTTCTGAAGTAGTGAAATGTAAATTGTGATTTAAATTATGATAGAGGTTAGCAAGATAAAAATACTCAAAGAGAAAAGGAGGTAAAAAGGAAGAGTATTTGTAGAGCTATCTTAGTGCCTTTGAGAACACAGAAAGAAGCCTGTGTAGCTTAAATAGAGATTATGCAAGATGATGTTAGAGAAGCCTGTTGGGGGGGTTATGAATATAGAATGACAAAAATAACGGGAATATGAAATTTTTATGTATTTATTTAATCATTCATTTAACAGATGCTGTGTGGTTATTAGGCTCAGTATTTTGGAATTAAAACATAAGTAAGGCATGGCCCATTACTTCAATCATGAGCCCAGTTGAAGAAAAGGCTAACATGAAATCAGTTAATAATGCAGTGAGGTAAGTGTGACATGATGCAGGGCATCATTCTCCACAATCTGAATATGTATGTATGCCTAGAGCTCTACAGAGATTCTTTGGAGATCTCCTTTCTGCATTTACTTTTTCTTACTTATTGAACCATAGGAAATGCAAATACTTAAACTTCATCAACCTAAAAAGTGGTAATTGCTTATGGTTTGATCTGATCAACTTGATTACCTGAGATCATACCTATGGTTGGTATATCATGCAATTTTTCTCCCAATCTTCTTTATTAAAATCACCCTATTCCCACTTTTCAAAGAAAGGTATAACTCTTACTCACCTCAAACCTTATCATGACACTTGCCCCAGGGGGAAAATAAAAAGTAAACAAAACATGGAATCAAATAAAAGCCTACTTAGAACGTGTTTTGCACCAAAATCCATGATAAAGCTTTAATTTTTTTTTATACGGACAAATAATAGTGATAGAAACAAGATCATTTGACCCAGGATAACATATCAGCATCCATATATGCCTATAATTGATTTGTTGACACCTTTATCATAGCACATCCTTCTTTGTCTCTAGTAAAATTTTTTGTCAGTCTATTTTCCCTAAAATTAATTTTACCATTTCATCCCTCTTTTAGGTGCTCTTTACATAGTATATCTTTTTCTAACCTTTAACCTTAAATCTACTTGTGACTTTGCTTTTATTTTTATTCTTCCAACCTTTCTTCTGTTAGTCTGTTTAGTACATTTATATTGATATATTTACTGATAATGAAAGAGTTAATGCTGTCATTTTATTATTTTTTTTCTGTGTATCTTATGTTTTTTGTTCTTCTATTCCTTTACTATAATATTCCCCCATTGTCCACAGTTTGGCTTTTTGTTGTTTCGGCTACCCATGGTCAGTCTTGATCCCAAAATATTCAATGGTAAATTCCAGAAATAAACAATTCTTAAATTGTAAAGTGCTAATCTTTGTAGCTTGATAAAATTCCCACTCTCCCGTTCCATCCCATCTGGGACATGAATCTTCCCTTTATCCAGTGAATCCACTCTGCATGTACTGACCACCCATTAACCACTTAGTAGTTCTCACAGTCATTAGATTGACTGTGGTGGTATAACTGTGCTTGTGTTCAAGTAACCCTTATTTTATTCAATAATGGCCCTACAGTGCAAGAATAGTGATGCTGGCCATTCAGTTAAGCCAAAGAGAAGCCATAAAGTGCTTCCTTTAAGTGAAAAGGTAAAAGTTCTTGATTTAATAAGCAAACGGCCTGCCCAGACTGGGTGTCCAGGGCAGGCGGGGGTCAGTAGCTCAGCTGAGCCAGTGGGAGGGGACATAGGGGCATGAAGCCAGGGGTCAGCTCCTTTTTCTCACACACTTAATGTGGCTGAAGTACATTAAATACCCAACAAGGTGGCCATCCGAGGAGAGTATTGGATTTTATTTCCAGGTGACTGACTGATCCAGGACTAAAGTCCTTGGAATTTTCCCACATTTGTCAATACCAGGTAACTCCTTCCAGACTCTTCTTAGGGGAAAACAAAACAAACAAACAAAAAGAATTCCAAATGCCAGCCAGTTGGGTTAAAACTGGCCTTTCAAGGAATTCATTTGAAGGTTTTTTCCTTTCCTCCTGAAGATAATGAGGCATACGGGAGTTTCTCCAAGGTGGTCTTTGCCTGCAGTGCACTGGGAAGATTGCTATTAACTTAAAAATAAAAGGTTTTTCAAAGTGAGAGAGCAAGCATTTATTGGGAACAGTAAGAATAGCTGTTCCGGACACACTGATTCAGGCAGAAGCCCAAATATGTTTCACTGAGGAGACAAAGGCAATGAGTATAAGAACGGGAAAGGGAATATACATCAACCAAAGGAAGGCATTTCTATTGGTGCAGATTGCTTAGCGTACTGAAGTTAATTCTAAACAATATTTTTAATTTTCAGTCCAGTGGTCAGCAGTGCAGCAGTCATCATACTGCTTTCTTATTATCTTTGCAGACAGTTCTTAGGGCACAAGGTAGCTTAGGCCCAGTCCAAAGGTCCTTTCACTCTGTTGAGACACGTGCCCTCCCCAACCATACCTTCCCCGTTTTCCTTCTCACATGCTGGCCTCAGCCTAACACAGCTTTCCAGCTCCGTTCACTGAGCACATGTTCATCCGAGTCTGCTGGGCATCAGACCCCTGCCGGGCATCAGGAGTTCAGCGGTGAGCACTGGAATCTATCTCGAGGCTCCAAGGGCTCAACACTAAGCAAGCTGAGAGCTAACGGAAGAGCAGGCATCATCTAGACCAGGGATGGGGAACGTCTGGCCTGCAAAATCATTTGGTCTGGCCCTGCCAAGGCATTAGGGGTGAGTTAATGAAATGTTTGACCCAATGTAGCATGCTAATTTTTAAGTTGATAATTTTGTATGGCCCGTGAATGATGTTATAAGTATCCAATGGCCCTTGGCAGAAAAAAGGTTCCCCACCCCCGATCTAGACCACGAGAAGGGTGAGCCTTGGGGAGGCCCTAGGAGAGCCGGTCTGAGAAACTGTAAGAAGTCCGTGTGAACTTAAAAAGGGACAGTGGCCATTCTGCCCATTGACTTGGAACGAAACCCTCCCTGCACTTTCCTGCCTAGCCGATTACCTGGGCTGGCCTCGTAATCAGAGAGCTTCCGTCTGAATCCTTGTTCTGTCACTGCTTAGAGTGCTGTGACCTGGGCCAATGGCTTCCCCTTATGAAACCTCAGTTCTCTCATCTGTGAAATGTGGGGGGAGTGGTGCAAATAACTGGACCAGTTCTCAAAACTCTGGGAACATCTTGGTGACTATGTAGGACACACCTGAATCTCCACCATCAATAAGTGAATAGTACTTACTGTGCACTGATATTTTCTATTGTTATGATTAGCATCTCTCCTTTTGTTCATAGTTGGTATGATTTGTACAGGCAGTGGAGGCTAGTCTGTAAAGTCACAGGCTATGCCATTAAACTTGGGAGTCAAGGAAATGCTAGCTCCTCCACTTGCTTGCTGTGTGACCTTGGGCAAGTCACTTAACCTCTCTGAGCCATATTTTCCTTAGCCACAAAATGGGGAGGATAATTCCCGAGATAATTTGATATGTGCTTGCATGTGTTGGCATAAGGACAGACTGGATACATGAGACTGTTGGCCTTGGTTGCACCAGGAGAGTGGGAATGGGGCAGGGATGGAGAGGGAGAGAGTGGCAGGTATGGGGGAGACTGTGAACTTGCTCTTTGCATATCTTTGTCCTGTTTGATTTGCCCAAGAAATATATATTCCCTATTTAATTAAAACAAGCCTCAGAAAGTGGGAAAGTTAAATGAAATAAAAGTATTACCTTCCTCCTAGGGTATAGTGAACATTAAATGAGTGACTATATGTAAAGTGATTTGAGCAGGGCCTGGTATGTGGTAATGCTGAGTAAATGTTAGTTGTTATAATAATGACAAAAATCATTATTATTGTAATATTATTACCATCAATGTTACTTTTCAAGCAGCTCTGCAAAATCATTAACATTTGTCATGTGACTCCAAGAGAAATGAAGGGTCACCTTTAATGCTGGGGGTTTGGAGGGTCCTCCAAGCTCAGGGATGCTGAGGGTCACCTGTTCCAGCTAGGAAGATGAAAAGCCCCATGGTGGTTCTGGGAAGGGTGCCAGCCCCGGGAAGCCTCCACTTTTCTCTAGTTCTGCCAGCTTTGGGGTGGGAAGGGCATGTGTGTCCCTTTAGTCTTGTGACTGGGATGCCCTTGAAAGTCTGAAACCAGACAGGGAGGAAAAGAACGTCTGGGTGGAAACTGAGTCAGGGTCAAGCCATAGAGCCTGCAACTGTAACTTCCAGTCCTTCGCCAGTCCTGGCAGGTTACTCAGGCCAGAGGCCCAGAGATGGGGGCTGCTTGTGGGCAACCCGGTGTGTGGCTGGGGGCTTCTCGCGGGACTTCTCCATTTCTGCAGGCTGGGGGCCCCCAACACTGGCCCAGGGATAAGCAGTGGGAATTGGCTTTATTGTTAAGGTGAAAAGACCTTCAAAGAGGCAAGCAAGCATTTCCCAGAATGGGCTCTAGAATAACAAGTGTCTAAATCCTCAGAAATAGGAAAGACACTGCAGATGAGGAGGGGCAGAGATCTCTGGACGCTGAGGCCTCTGAGTACTGAATTCAAGTTTATGACCGTGCCCTGGGTTTGGGGATCTTGAAAAGTCGAAGGAAAGAAGAGGGGAACCGCCTGGGTGCAGTGTGGGGTTGGGGCTGATCCACACCTTGTGGGACCTAAACCGTAGAACTTAAATCGTTTGGGGAGGTACTTTTTCAGAAACAGAATCCAGACTTATGTGCAGAATCTAAGAAGGGTCCCTACAAATGAGGAAGCCTGTGGTTTCAGCTTCCATAGCTTCTCAGGTAATTTACCTCTGTTGGTGAGCCAAACACAACGTTTTAGGAAGAAAGCCTGTGTCCATGTTCTGTGCACTGACAAGCTGTGTGACCTTGACCTGGCCGCCTTGCCTCCAGGGACCCCAGGCAGTGGTGCATTCAAGGCCCTGGACCTGGTGAGAAAAGGACAGTGACAACACTGAGGGTTTCCTCCTCAGGGAGAGATGAGTGGCCTGGGGATTTTTAAAGATTCCAAATGGGCTGTGGGGCCATACTTAACGCTGTTTGGACTCCCCATGCATTAAGTGTTTAATAGCTGCCTCTGCAGCTCTTATTTTTATTCCTGTTTCAAAGTGAATAACTTATTATAAAAGGATGCCAATAATGTGGTAAAATTTCCTATTTAACTGGAGCAGCCCCCCTCTCTGTTGGCTGCAAGTCCCCCCATGATCTGCAATGTTCTGGCCTGAACTCTGTGCCCACATGTGCATGCATATGCACTCTTGGGGGTTTGCCCCGCTGGGGTCCTCTTCCCTCGTAGTGGTGCTGAACACAACCACACACACAGATAAGGTCAGTGTCCAAGCTAGAGCTTTGCTTTGATGGCTCTGTTTGGGGCTCCAGTTGGGGCTCCACTGTGCCCCAACCCCATCCAAATCAGGTCTGGTTTGGTGCAGGGGCTCAAATTACATCACCAGCAGCCACCTTCACTCTGCTTTCCATGTAGGCCTCACTCTCAGGTCAGTTCCCGAATGTCGTAGCCACGGCAGCCGCCTGTGAGTAAAGAACTTGCCGTTTGCGTTGTTCTGTTGTAAGTTCTGGTGTGGTGGGCAGTTAGACATCAGCAGAGCAAGGCCGAGGGGCCAGGTACAGAAGGTCACCAGGGTGAAAAGCCCTGGATGCTTAGCAAAGGACAATTGTAGGTGGGACCTCACCCCCAGGGTGACCTTTCCTCCCCTAGCATATCACTAGCCATTTGGACCCCCTGACCTTTCCTCCCTAGAGATAACATCTATGCCTCAATTACGTTTCAGCTCCAGGCCCGGAAAAGCAGCAAAGCCAGATAAGCAACACCCCTGCTGACATCAGGACCAGCTGGATTGAATAATGAACCCTGCCCTGGCGCACTGGCCAATCAATCAGTGGAGTCGCTGACCCTGAAAGGACTCACCTGGAAAGCTGCTGAATATTCTATTGCGGTCTTCCCCCGGGACCTCCCATAAAATCTCCACCCTTCAAACCCTTAGGACAGAGGGCCCAGTTCGCTCTTCTTCTAGGTCTAGGAGCATGCGGTGCCTTCTGCCCCACATCCCGACTCTGCAGGTAACCATTACCTTCCTCACTCCCAAACACCAAGGGCCTTCCTTTCCTTCTATAACTTGCTTTCTCAGCCCATTTCTTGTACAAATTACTTCTACCTCTATGGTTTTCTAAATAAATGTTCTCTTATAGTAAGAGTCTTCACTCTGAATTCTTCCCTAGCCAGAACTCAAGTACCGAGGTTGCTTGCTGAACCCAGGTCCGGTCTGACCGCATGGGTCTAACGCCTGGTGCCGTTCCTGCCACCCCCAACACTGGTATGGATTTGCTGAACTTGATCCATCCTCAAACTCATTACTGAATCCGTGGATTGGCCAGATTTAGGTGATGTACTCCCTCTTTGATTCTGGTATGATGGAAGGTTAGCTTCTTCCAAAGCACATGGACTAGGAAAGGCTGGTGTGGTCTTCAAAGCGGAAAAGAGAAACTGTTGGCATAAGATGAGCAGGCAGGAAACTTCAGGTTCAGATATCCACTACCCCACCCAGGCAGTGGAGCATCCGAAATCTGAAGGGTAAGTTCACCCCACAGCTGATGGAAAAGCCAACTCAAAACCCCCAAGAGCCACACATAGCATCAGGGGTTATGGAGCCTGGAGTTGAGACCAAACAGGGACAAGGAAGTAGGCAAGCAGAGTAGAAGTAGAAGAGGCACATGGTTTCCTGCTGGCCCGGGGCTGGGGGCTGGGGGCTGGGGCCTGGGCCCAGACACAGGTGCCTGCGCTGTGCCTCTAGGGATTGTTCACTAATAGGAAGCAGCAGGCAGCAATGAGGTGAGGACTCTGGAGGAATTCTCCGGGAGTCGCTTAGAAATGGAGCATCTCCAGCCCCACTCCAGAGCTCCTGCCTCGTAATCTGAAGTATAGTCAGACCCATACATGATTCGCAAGCACCGCTAGTTTAAAGACTCCTCCCTTGTCTCTTAACCCTCATATTCAGGGGTGTTGGGACTTAAGTCAGCTTCCGTTCCGACTTTCTGGAGTGCAGTGTGGCCATGGGTATGATGGAGCCTTAAGCATATGCATGCTCTTTGGTGCAATGTCTCTGCTCCTGAGAAAGTTAGCAAAATCATAAGCTGCAGCGATAAATAAATCCAAGCTGCACACAGGCTGGTGCTGAGAGGAGGGGCAGGCTGCCCTGAGAGGCATGAATGCCCGGATGGGGAGAAGGCTTGGCAGAGTTTGAGGAGGGTAGTGGGACACGCCCCCTGAGTTAGAGACAGTTTGCTGAGTGTGGCTGATGGTCAGATGTTAACTGTGTGGAGCAGTCCAGGCAGGATGAGGAGTCCTGCAGACTGCAGGCTGGAGAGGGTGGGTTAGCTCCGGCCTCCAGAACAAAGTGCCACAGCCCGGGAGGCTTAAACAGTTTACTTTCTCCCCTTCTGGAGGCTGGAAGTCTCCGATCACAGTCCCCCAGGGTCGGTTTCTGGTGTGTTCACTCTTCCTGGCTGAGCCTGCTGCCCTCTCACTGTGTGCTCACATGGCAGAGAGGGGGAGCTCTGGTGCCTCTTCTTGTCGGGCACCAGCCCTACTGGACCAGAGCCCCATCCTTTTGGCCTCGTTTAACCTTGAGCACGTCATAGGACCCATCTCCAAGCACAGCCACTCTGGGGGGTTAGGGCTTCCACATATGGATTTGGAAGGAGAACCTTACAGTCCATAGAAGGGGGTGAGGGAAATGTGAAGAATGGGAGCACACATAGGGCGAGAGGTGAGACAGTTTGGGTTATCTGTTGTGTAACTAACCACCCCTAAATTTAGAGGTTTAACACAATAATCATCTATTTTATCAGGATTTTGCAATTTGGGCAGGATCCACAGGACAGCTCCTCTCTGCTCCATCAACTTCAGCTGAGGCCTTGCCCACCATGGCTGACACCTGGGAGCTCAATGGAGCTGATGGCCAGGGGCTCAGTCCTCCTCCGTGCGGCTGTGCAAGCTTCCTCTCAGCATAGTAGCTGGTTTCTAAAACCCAAAAAGTAGCTCAGCTGGTGTGGCTCAGAGGTTGAGTGTGGACCTACGAATCAGGAGGTCATGGTTGATTCCCGGTCAAGGCACATGCTTGGGTTGGGGGCTCAATCCCCTGTAGGGAATGTGCAGGAGGCAGCCAGTCAATGACTCTCACCATTGATGTTTCTATCTCTCTTTCCCTCTCCCTTTCTCTCTGAAATCAATACAAAAAAAATATATTTAAAATAATAAATAAAATCCAAAAAGGAAAAGTTGCCAATTCTTTTAAATGTTAGGTTTGAACCTGGCAGAAGTATTATTTCTGTATCATTATAGAAGTCAGAGCCCAGTACAGCTATTGGGCGTTCATATCACAACATCATGTTTTTGTGTATCTATGTATATATGCATAGTAAAATGATTAATACAGTCAGCTAATGAACATACCTGGTATCTCCTCACAGTTACCTTTTGTGTAAGTGGTACAAGTACCTTAATTCTACTCTCAACAAATTTCAGGTGTACAATACAGTATAGTTAACAGTCATAAAAAAAAAAAAAAACAACACAAAACACACACACACACACACACACAAAAACCCATCATCACCATGCTGTCCATTTGATCTCTAGCCTTATTCATCCTATATAACTGCGACTTTGGACCCTTTGACTGATATCTCTCCAATTCCTCCACCTCCCGGCACCTGGTGACCACACAGACCTTACCTTCTTGTCCAGCTGCTGCAGGGATGTTTGGCACCATCTCCTTGGCCATATATATTCTTGCCCTGGAAGTGTATATTGACCAGCTCTTTCCCCAAACCAGCACAACCCCAAATAGTTAAAATACCAGGAAGGGGCACACAGAAGATATGAAAGTCGGGGCCAGCTGTCCCAAATGCTACTGCCTGTGGCTTGTTCCTTTGTGACCAATGCGCAGGGGTCCCTTGATTAAGTGTGCAGTTGGTTGTGTTTGTTTTTCTGGAGGAAGTCCTCTAATGGGTTCCTCATCCAGAAAAAAAGGTGCTATCATCAGGATGACAGAGCTGAACTGAATCCATCTCTATCACGTGGCTGTGGAAGGCTGACCGTCTTCCCAGCCTCCCGGGCCTAACAGAGAAACCACATGGTAGGTTGATCATGGACCCCGCTCACCGCCTGCCACTTAGAAGGAGTCCAGTAATGCATGCACTCAAATTCACCTACTCTTGCGTTTTGTTTTTGTAACTTTGTCTCATGGAAACATCAGACACAAAAGTAGGCAAAACAGCTTAATGACACATTTCTGCAGGTACCCAACTTCAATAATTATCAATTCATAGCTAATCTTATCGCATCTACTCCCCCTTTCCTTTTTAAAAATTATGTATAGAATTGCACACATACTGAGAAATGCTGGTGACCTAAGTGTGTGGCGCGGTAAGTTTTGAAACTGTAAGTTAACCTGGGAAAGATTCTGGTACCCAATTTGGATGTAGGGAAGAGAGGTGTTTCCCACACCACCAAGCAATTCTCAGACACTCGCTGGGTGTCCAGAGAGAGCTTCAGATTTCACAGGTGAAGAGCTTAGCCCCTCAAGACTGCCACCACTTCAGATGCCAATCAGAAATCCAGGTCATCACCTGTGTATCTGACCAATTGGCTATAAATCAGAAGTTCACACCACCCCTCCTTGGGTTTGATTAATTTGCTAGTGTGGCTCGCTGGACTCAGGAATCCAATGTACTAGGTTGCAGTTTCATTACAAAGGCTATTAGAGGATACAAATCAGCAGCCAGATGGAGCTTCTGTTCCTGTGAAGATTGGGGCCTGGGCTGCCTTCTTGTTCCCCATGTGGAAGGTCCTTGATCCCTCTTTTTCTTTTTTTCTTGTTTTTGGTTTTTTTTTTTTAGGCTTCATTACAGAGGAACAATTGATTAACACATTGGCCCTTGGTGATTGATCCAAACTCCATCCCACTGTAACCTCCTCAGAAATTGAGGGTGCGTAGGTGGGGGGCACTGAAAATTCCCTCGTCCCATCATTTGTTCCCCTGGCAACCAGCTCACCATTTAGGTGGTTTCCAAAATTCACCCCATTAACATAAACCCAGTTCTGGTAGAAAGGGCCTGTTTATAATAACAAAACACCCATTTCACCTGTATGGCTATAAAGCTTCAGAAAGTGAAAACCAGGGACCAAATATTATAACTAAAAGATGCTCTCGTGGCTCTTAGCACACAGGAAATCCCAAGGGCTTTGGGTGCTATGAATAAGGAACTCTGAATGAAGACCAGATATATATGGAAAATATATTTTGGTCATCTGAATGACCTAACATCCTAAGGTAATGACACTCTTATGTGAATTTTTACCAGATTAACTTCAAGAATATATAAAACTCTGTTTCTATATAGCTCTGACTTCACAAATCCCTCTCAGTTATTGTCACAAAATTACACATTTATGCATTGTGTATCCAAAAACATAGATTATAATTGTTTTTTAATATATTTGTGTCTTCAATCAAGTAGAAAACAAAAAATAGAATGACAAACCAAAGTTATACTAGTGCTAGCTTTTATCATTGCCCATGTATTACTGTTAAGAGAGATATTTATTTCTTCATAAGGCCTTTACTTATTGTCCAGTGTCCTTTCATTCCAACCTGAAGAATTCCCCTCATGCAGGGCAGGTCTAGTGGTAAAGAATTATCTCATGAACAACATAAACTGATGAACAAAAACAGATCCAGAGACAGGGAAGCATCGAATAGACCGTCAAACCTCAGAGGGAAGGTAGGGGAGGGTGGGGGTAAGCGGGAGAGATCAACCAAAGGACTTGTATGCATGCATATAAGCCTAACCAGTGAACACAGACAACAGGGGCGGGGGGGGAGGGGGGGACGGTGAGGGCATGAGTGGGTGGGGGGAAGGTAATGGGGGGATAAGGACAAACATGTAATACCTCAATCAATAAATTAAAATGCAAACAAAAATAAATAAAAGTAAAAAAAAAAAAGAATTATCTCAGCTTTGGTTTATCTGGGAATGTCTTAATTTCTCCCTTAATTCTGAAGAACAATTTTGCTAGACACAGGATTCTTATTTGACAGCTTTTCTCCTTCATACCTTGAATATTTCAACCTACTACCCTCTGGTGTTCAAGGTTTCTGATGAGAAATATGCTCATGATTTTATTGGCAATATGATCATAGATATCTTCCTCTAAGTTTTATAGATGTTAATAATGTACCTTCCCATGTCTTGTGCAACAGAACATTTTCTTACAGCATTGTGAAATCAGGTAAGTTGCAACATCATTTGAGACCAAACAGACTTTCAGGAAAACGAATTGGATTTTATAACAAGAGACACTATAATGACTCTAACAGATAAAAATTATTACAAATTTTCAAACTATAAATAAAAAGGCCCCTGAAGCATCCTCTAGATTTTAATTTCTAATAACATAAGTATCAATCGTTAATGTCCCTCATAAACAAAAAGCTCTTTGAGTTCCTTTTACTTCTTCAGAGTGAAGAGATCTTGAGAATAAAGAGTGAGTATCCCCAGCCATGATTGGTCCATGTCTCACTCTGACCTCTAAAAGCACCACTGTAAGGGGATTACCAAAAAGCCTATGTAAGGCCCTGGACGGGCCCCGGTTTTTGTCCTTACAGCCCAGGAGCTGGTTTGTGAGGAGTGGTTGGACTTGGACATCGTGCATTCCCCTTCCCCCTCTCTTTTATTTATCTTTTCTTTACTCCTATTTTCTTTTTCTCGTTTGCCTTTTCTTGGTTATTTTTCTTCTTATTATTTTTCCTTGATCTCTTTCCCCCTTATTTTCTTTATACTTTTCATCTTTTGCTCATTTTTCTTTTTTCATTAGTTTTTTTTTAAAGAAAATAGTATTTTTAATTAGCATTGTTATTATAATTAGTATAGTTACGGTAGTATTGTTGGTATAGTTAGCAAGTTTAGTAAGCACAGTTAGCATTATTAGTATGATCAGTTACTGTAGTTACCAAGTCATCATGTGGAATTACTTTGCAGCTCTCTATTGACCAGGTGTCCCATATTGGTGATTATGGGCTTTGCCAAGGTGAGGTTAGGCCAGAACATTCTGACTGGGATAGAAGTGCCTATGAAAGTCATTGATCAGCAGGGCTCCTCCTGCTTCCGGAGACTTTTCCTTTGGGAAGCCCAGTGCATGAAGAGATTAAATCACTCCATTATACTCAGTATGTGATTGAAAAAGAGGCCCCAAGCATGTTGGACAATTGCTATCACCTGTGCAGTACAACCACCAGAGGGTCATGGTCCACAGGGGCCTGAGCCAAAGAACATGCTCTTTGATGCTCATAGGAACATCGAAATTGTGGGCTTTGCACTCAGCACTCAGTTTACTAGGAATAAGTTGAGCATGCGTGTGGTACTCTATTTTGCTGTCCCAGAACTCTTCCAGGGCCAAAAGCATGACGGACCCAACACTGACATATGGAGCCTAGGAGTAGTTCTGTATAACATATTGACAGAGATCCTGCCCTTTGTGGGGAAAAAAAAACTTTAGGGAGCTACACCAGCAAGTTCTGAGAGGGAAAACCCCATGCCATTTTCCTTTCTTTTGAAGTAGAAAATACTTTTTAAAAAATTATGATCCTCAACCCCAGGGACAGAAGAAGTTTAAAAGAAATTATGGGGGACCCATGGCTAAACATGGGCCAAGAAGAAATACTCAGCCCTCACAGTGAGCCTCCCTGTGACGACATGGGCTCCTGGGTGACAGGCAGATGATGAGCCTGGAGTTGGAGTGGGGTGAGATCCAAGAGACATTAAAACACAAGAGGTTCACCAACGTAATGGCCACCTATCTCATCCTAAGCAGCATGAAAATGAAACTGGAGTGCCACACCATCATGACAGGGCCTGTCTGTTCCTCTGACCACAACAACCATGGCCCCTCCCAAACTCAGGAGGTTCACCCAGAGTTCTCCATGTATCTGGAAATATATAAGCTGCCTGAGGACTAGGAGTCATGAAAGCTAAAGAGCCTGCCAGTCCCCCCAGCCATTTTGGAATTGGAGACTGCCATCTCCAGCTCAGCCCGCTGCTCCCCGCCCCCGTGCCGCCCCCCCCCCCCCACTGTGACCCTGGGGACTCCTCCTCCATCCACAACACAACATGATCAGCAGCAGCAGCAGTGAATCCCCAGAGGGAGCCAGCCAAGGCCAGCACGGGGTGGCTAATGGGTTCTTGGGCTTCATGTTGAAAAAGCTCTGCTTGAGGCCATCCACAAACAGGCATGCCAAACAGAACAGGGTAGAGTCCATGTAAATAGTGGATGACCAAAGCAGGGCTGCAACCACAGACTCCAGGGGGGGTCAAGCCGGGGTCCCTGACTTTTCAATGCAGAACTTGGAAGATTTATGCTCCAGGGAGTCTGGTCATGTGGTGTGGGGGAGATAGGCAATAGGCTGGATGCAGAGAGCTTCCAGAAGAAAAGGCAAGATAATTTGCTTCCTCCTTGCACAGAATCGGGGCTGTGCATCCTCCAGTTTGAGAAGCTTGTAGTGATGTAGCCCTTGGACTTAATCAAAACAACTAAATGGGGAGCGGGGGGGAGGCGGATAGAGGTAACTATCACACTGAGTTTGCCAGGCCCCCTGAGTGACAGCACTTAGTCCAGTGGGCATGGAAGTGTGCAAATTTAAGACCAAAAATACCTGCTGAGCTTGGAGGGCAGCTGGCTCTACCTGGGGGACAACAGGAGAGGACCCTCACTGCAGGCCCACCACTCAGCCCCTACTTGGGTAAAACTGCAGAGACTGGACTGTTTCTCCTGGGGTACTCCTCACCTCCCCTGTTTTCTTTTGTCTTTGTTGTTTTCTTCTTCCATGTTTGTAGGAAGGGGTGATTCTTATTAAAGTACTTGGTTCTTCCTAGGCTTGTAATAAACTTCCTAGTCTTGTAATAAACTTGTAAGAAAGATGTATTAGTTACTTTTGTTTTGTTTCTTCCATGCACAGAATCCAGGCTGTGCATCCTCCAGTTTGAGAAGCATGAAGTGATATAGCCCTTAGACTGAATCAAAACAACTAAATGGAAAAAGAGAGAAAAAGAGAGAGAGAGAAAGAGCATTACCACTGTAACTCCCAACAGCAACAAATGTGGTTCTGAAGGTCAAGGCTATGAGCCGTACTGCAGGGCAGAAAGGCAGACCTGTGTCACCTTCCTGCACTCACATTACCTACCATTTGCATGGAGCCCGAGGGGAATTTTGGTCCCAGAGTCCACAATAGGACATCAAAGTGCAGCTTTGAGTCCTGACAATGAGACAGGCGTTGGACCTTTTCCCTTTCCCATTTAAGAAGGGACTGAGAGCATCGGCCTGTGGACTGAATGGTCCTGAGTTTGATTCTGGTTAAGGGCACGTACTCAGTTGCAGGCTTGATCCCTGGCCCTGGTTGGGACAAGTGCAGGAGGCAACTCTCACATCAATGTTTCTCTCTCTGTGTCTTTCCCCTCCCTTCCACTCTAAAAATCAATGGAAACATATTCTCCGGTGAGACTTAACAAAAACCAAAACAAAAGAAGGGACTGGGATGTGTGGGTTTGATCACAGAAAATAAAGAGAGGGTCTGGGGGCAGGAGGAAGCTCAGGTTCATCAGTGTGTCCGAGTTAGGAGGGTGCAGTCCTCTAGAAGCCCTGAGGTGGCATGGTGGAGTGGGAAAGACAGGCTCTGGGCTCAAGGCTCACCCCCACAGCTCTCTAGCAAGCCCCTTACCAACTCCCAGCCTCTGTTTCTCCTCTGGAAACTGGGACACAGTTCCCCTCACCTGTGTGCATTACAACACAAAGTGCTGGGTTGTATTGTGTACCCTGGAGGGTGGGGATGGGCTGAAGGCTGGGCCCAGGGCAGGTGGGAGAGGTGAGGTTTCAGGCATTACAGATGTAACTCTAAAGAACAGGGCTGAGTGTGTGTCTTTTAATATACTGAAACAGCTGCCAACAGCAAATTCATTAATGTAGGTCATTGATTAAGGTCATGTATACGCTCTCCTGTCAATTACAATCACCTGAACAGAGGCCTCCAGAGTTTATTAGCCACACTATTGCCTGTCACAGAAGAGCTTTGCTCAGTTCCTAGAATACAGGGGGCCTCCGCACACCTGTGACTTCTATGTGCTCTGCACTTAGTCTCTGGTTCAGTGTCTCTCAGTAACTCCCCACCGCCAAAGGCATGCCCACTACAGGCATAACATGGAATATGAGAACCAGCCCTCCTCTCCCCAGCTGTGCGGTGTGCCTGCAGTAATGCACCAGCAACAAGCCTGAACACCTGGGGCAGTGGCCGGCAAACTCATTAGTCAACAGAGCCAAATATCAACAGTACAATGACTGAAATTTCTTTTGAGAGCCGAAAACCGACTTTTGCGCATGGGCCACGAAGTTTCAATCACACTGGATGTGCGCACCCACACGTGGTATTTTGTAGAAGAGCCACACTCAAGGGGCCAAAGAGCCGCATGTGGCTCGCGAGCCACAGTTTGCCAACCACTGACCTGGGGTATCTCCCGCACCTCTGCACCTTTGCATGGTCTGGTCCTCTTGCTACTCGTTGCCTTGGCTTTAAACCCTCAGCTACCTTGTCCATTCCTCCTTTACGGTAGGTGTTGTTTGCTCACACAGCACACTGCTTTCTTCCTATGGATGTTCAATTAGAGGAAAACATGGTTGGTTCACGCCAGTTACAGTAACCACATTCCCCCTGCTAGTGGTTGGTTGAGGCAAGAACTCCCCTAGTTTGGGCCAATGAGATATTAGAGGACATCTTTGGGGGCTCCTGTGAGAGATTTTCCTTCCAGAAGAGAAAGAGATGGTTAGGAAAGAAGGCGCTCCGTTGCTTCTGGCTTCAGCACTAACTATGCCGATGAGATGGCTGGAGTGGAGGCAGCCATCGTGCAACCATGAGGGAGTGACAAAAACATTCTGGTAAATGGTGGAATTGAACTGAAGACATTATTGGGCCACCAGACCACCTCTGGACCTTCCATTTCTCACATCATATTTAACATTAAATGTTAGATCCCTTTGTAGTTTAAGCTACTCTTAGTTGGGTTTTCTGTTACTTTAGCCAAACACTTACCTAACTGCTATAGCCTTCAAGTCTCAGTTGAAAATTCCCTATCCTTAACTAGTTTCCCTGAAGACTTGGTTCTCTGCCCCTGCCCTTGCCCTTGATCCATGTGCTATGGTGCTCTGTCTCCCTGGCTTATCCTTATTTGATCTGTAAATAACCCTTAGGCAGGCCCCTGCTTTCTCTATCCACTTGAGCCTGCACACAGTGGACCTTAGAAAGAGCAGACATCTGGCCACCTGATCCCCTTCTTGGCCAGAAACTTTCAGCCAAGCAAAACAAACAAACTAAAAAACCTTGGGGATCACTTTGGCCCAAGCACTGCTTCTGGTACCTGGGGGCTTCTGCAGCCTCTTCAGCTTGAAGTGTGAGGTCCCAGCTGTCAGGTCTTGCCTCACCGGGGCCTTCAAGTGCTGAGCTGTTGATTTATTGCCAGGCCAGTCTTCGCAGCAGCCAAAGGAGCCCGTGGTGTGGAGTCAAGAGCTCATGAATTCCGTTGCAAGGGCAACGTAGAAAGGACTTGATGATTACATCCTGTTCCAAACTGAGCCAGGTTCTCTGCATGTTCTGGGAAACACCACCCGTGTACACGTGGGGAGTTAAGTCCCCCAGTGCAAAGGAAGTAGGTGTCCCCACATACGATGGCGAGATGGCAAAGCCTTTGGCCTCCCCTATCGCAGTTCCAGATGCCAGTCTGTGAATGGGGGACTCCCATGTGGTCACCTGAGCATGACTCTGTGATGGCCAACCAAAGCAAGAGAAGGGATGCTGGGAGGGTGGATCGGTGCCAGTGGAGGAAGGGGACCTTCAGTATAAATTGCTTCTGTGAGTCTCCCAACAGTCACATGGCAGGTACCAAGTCTCAGGTACCCACAGTACAGTGGGCGTGGGACTGAATGCCTCAACTCCCATCACGTGGACAAGCTGCGTTATGTGGCTTCCCAGAATGCAAGCAGAGTGTGGGTGTGCGATCTGGCTCCTTACTTCCTCACTGTGGCTCATTCCCTTTTCTGAGTCTTGGTCTTGCCCTTTAAAATGGTTCATCAGCTGCTACCTTACCAGGGTCAATCCCATGAGGATTAATTTGATTTAGCCTGTAGCCAGCCCTCAACAGACATTGCTTGAATCTGCTTGGATCTCTAAATTAGATTGTAGTCGTGCAATGTTATCTGGAAGTTATTCCTGGAAGCTGGCCGAAATCCCTCCTGTTGAAGTTCCAGGGTGCTCCATTTAGCCAGTTGGGGGAAAAAATAGAACTTTTTTGATAACCAATGACAGAAAACCTCAGTGGCTTAAATAAGCAAACAATCAAATCAGTAGAAAACAATTTATGTAACTAAGATATCTAAATGGAGATCCTTTCAGGCAAGGCTGAATGAATCTAGGTGCTCAATGAACTCACCAGGAATCATCGCTCCTGACTTCTTGGCTTTACTCACTTCCTTTGAGCTGCTGTCATTCTCAGGTGAGCTTTCCCTTTATGAAAGCAAACTGGCCACCAACAGCCACAGGATCATATCATAACCTCTCAGCTCTCCAACTGAAATAGAACTTCTCTTCCCCCGTTATTCTAACACGAGGAACTGACTCATGGGACCTGACTGGTTACATTCCCAGCCCTGAACCAAGTTGGATGGAGTGTGCTGATTGGTTAATTTGATGTCATGTGACTTCCCTCTCTAGGAATTGAACCCCAAGACTTGGGTTCTCTGGTAATGCTCTATCCACTGAGCCACACCAGCCATGGCCTTTGACATAGTCTTACAAATGTTTCAAAGAATTAAATGGCAATGCCACATCAAAACTTTTTATATGCCTTGTTATTTTTGTAAAGTTTTTTTTGTTGCTTCACCTAAAAAATAAAAAAATAGAATTATATGGTAAACTTTATCTTCTTGAAGTAATAAATAATTCATGAGTACATAAATTAATTGGAGAAAGAACATTGTTTTGTGTTTAATAAATATTTATCAAGTAATAACACTAATATTGTTTTGATCAATTCTGTGAATAACTACAATGCTAATTCAACGTGTAATAAAATTTTTGACACAAATCTTTATTGTAACAGAACATTTAAAACCAATTAAAATTAACTTTATAATTATTTTCATTGTAAAATATGAAAGCTAACCTATAAAGAACATTAATTGATATTTATTCTGCATGAGTTTGTAAAAAGAAGCTCAAGTATTCAAACAATATAGAAATTTCAACCATTGAAAATAATCTTATTCAGATTTCACAGAGAAAGGTGGAGATATGCTGAAAATTTGATTCTTTGTAGCTATGTCAATTTTCAATGCAAGATTTTAGATGTTTAATCTAAAAATGTGTCAAGTGGTATAAAGTATCTTTGTATCAGCTTTAATATATTTTAAGTAATCACAAATTAGTGAATGTAGTCCTGGTTATAATAACAAATAATAATATCTGAATTATTTTGTAATTGTATACGTATGTTAAAACTATATATTTAGAAATAAACTGAGTGTCAATGAGAATAAACCAAAATTTTATTGGAGCTCTAGGGGCATGGAATTCCCCAGATACCAACCAAAATAGTATTAAAACAAATATATGTAAACAGAAAACTGATATATGTAAACCTCTAGAACTGTTATAACTGTGTACTGTACATCATGCTATTGAGTGCTAGAATTTGTGATTGCATATACATGTTATTAAGCCATGTGAGCACTTTGAGAAGTCAGATAAATATCTCCCTTCCTTAGATGTCAGAAACAATCTATATATATAAAAGCCTAATATGCAAAGTGTCCCCTTGGGAGTTCAACAGACTGAGAGTCTGATCACTCGCTATGATATGCACTGACCACCAGGGGGCAGTGCAGAATGAAGGAAGGCCCGACCAGCAAACAGCAGCTGCTAGAGACCCTAACTGTGCATGAATTTTGTGCACTGGGCCTCTAGTGTTAGATAAAAACAAAACAGTAAGGACATCCTCAAACAACATTATGACATGAGCCTTATTTTAGATCTTCATGCTATCACAAACATCACATTAAAATATGTTTTATAGCAGACTTGACAACCCCATCTGTATTTAATGCAGGATGATAACTTCTTCTTTTGTCTATATAAATTGAAAAAGGCCTCTTTTTCTTATCTGTGCATAACACTGTGCTCCTTGTACTTCTCAGGGAAGCATAGCATCATGGAAATTTTAAATTCACAATAACATGAAACCTAACCCTCATTTTATAGATAAAGAATTTATTCTTAGGAAGATTAACCTACTCCCCTAAGGTCAGACAAATTGACATCAAAATTGAGATTACAATCCAAGACGCTTAACAAAAGTTGAGACCTTTGAAAAGCTGTAGCAAAATTCCATCACTTTTGTTAAATGTTTCATAGACAGATATGTATTTACTGACAAATCTAAAATGTGAATAAATAAGATATTTTCATATTTTAACAAAATGCTGACAGTGATTTACTTGTTTTGTTCCATTAATCTCTCTGCCCCCTTCCCATTCACTCAGGACTATTCCAAGACTGAGTCAATACCCGAAGAGTGAAGTATAACATCAGTATTTAATCCCAGACACTATGTATTTTGAGCTGCATAGATAGTATTTCTTCAAGCAAAAGAAGCTTGGAAGGGATATTCCACGTGCTTTTGCTAAGATGAGTATTGGAAATGGAGGGCAGAAGTTAAATCAACTGTATGTGCTGCGTTATTGTGGTTGTTCAAATAACAAAACATTGGTTTTGTTACAGCTCTAACCCTTGACAAGCCTGTCTCCAGAGTACATGGGGGATGGGAAACTAGAAACAGAAACTTCACAAAATAAACAAACAAATGATCCCTGTAGATAAATAGTTTTAAGGGAAATAAGTATAAACAGGAGAATGACACCCTAAGGCAATTGGAGATGAGGACTTCTGCATATGTGGATGGTAGAAAGTAGGTCCGGACATAATCATAGGCAGAGGCAACATACTGGTGTTCTCAAAACACTAGGTTATTTAAGACTCATCACTACAGGGTTGCTTCCGACACACTGGGCACATCTAAGAAGCAGGGAACAGTAGGTCTCCTCCTGTAGGAGGACAGGACAGAAGCCAGGATGGACAAGACCTGTTGTCTACATTAATTCTAGTGACTCTCTCTTTCTCTTTTTTCTTAGGTGTATAAACTATTAACAGACGAGGCCTGTTATTTCTTCTTGGACAATGGTGTGCTGGCCTTGAACATGAAGACCCCAGAAGTGGTGCAGCCCTCTGTGGGCCTGGATTTTCTTCAGTTGCTCCAGGTCTTCATGAAGCTTGTTGTGCAGACCATTGGGCAAGACATGGCTGTATTTTCCATCCTTCACATCGTTCTGTTTGTTCAAGAACCAGTCAGGAATCTTGTACGGGTGTGGGTTCTACATAATGGTGATCACAGTTCCACCCCATCCTCTGAGAGCTCTCCTGGCCTCCTGGTGAGATTGATGTCTGCTTTCCTCAATACTCTATGAGCATAACTTTGCCCCGCATCCATCATTGCAGTAATGGCAAAGGCTACTGACCACCGTACATCAATATTGAGTACTCACAAAATGTGCTGAAACTTCTCAAGAATCTAGAGATATGGCAGCAGTGGGCTGGGGACCTCCTGTGGAAGAGCTCTAGTGACTCTTTCTCTACACAATTAAGAACACAAGAGGGCTGCCTGGCCGGTGTGGGTCAGTGGTTGAGCGTCAACCTATGAACCAGGAGGTTATGGATCAATCCAGGGTCAAGGCACATGCCTGGGTTTTGGGCTCTCTCATCAATGGTTCTCTCTCATCATTGATGTTTCTATCTCCCTCTTCCTTCCTCTCTTAAATCAATAAAAATACACTTTAAAAAAAAAAGAGGAGGAGAAACCAAGATGGCGGCATAGGTAAACACCTAAACTGCTGCCTCGCAAAACAATTTCAAATCTACAACTAAAAGACAAAACGGACATCATCCAGAACCACAGGAAAGCTGGCTGAGTGGAAATTCTACAACTAGAAGGAAAGAGAAAAGCACACAAAGACTCAGAGGAGCTGCAAAAGGCTGAGGTACAGAGACGCGTGCACAGAGAGGATGGGCGGCTGAGTGTGCAGCTGGCTTTTTCAAGTGGGAGGGAGACGGAAGCTCCCGACTGCACTGAACTCCAGTTCAGGGTGAGACCCTGGGGACCCAGACTCATATAAGGGGAATCTGGACTGTCAGGAAAAGAGAAAAGCACACTGAGACTCAGTAGAGCTGCAAAAGACAGAGGTCCAGAGGCACATGCGTGGAGAGGACTGACTGCTGAGTGCGCAGCTGGCTTTCTAAAGCAGGAGGGAGACGGAAGCTCCCGACTGCGCTGAACTCCAGTTCTGGGCAAGACTCTGGGAACCCAGACTCATACGGGGAGAAACTGGATTGTCTGGCAGCAGGCGAAACTCGAGGGCAGCTTTCTCTCAGAGGTGCTTGCAGTGATTACTGAGGGACACTGAGACCCAGAGGCCTCATAGGGCAGGGCTGACGGGAAGCCAAGGCTGTCTGCTCTTCCCTGAGACTCCGCCCCATCCAAGCTGAGCACAGAGGCTTTTGTAATTTTGCAAGTCTTGTCTTATAAGGTTGTCTCCAGCACAGAAGTTCTCCCAGTGTAGAAACAGCTGATACTCACAGCCAGTTTGCCTGGAGGTCAATTCCTCCCAGTGATACCAACAACAAACAAGACTTAACTACAGCAAGGCTGTGCATACAGAACACAAAGGGGTGCACCAAGAGTGTCCACCTCAGGTAACTGGGGAGGCTGAGCCACTGGGCCCTATAGGACACCTAGCACACAAAGCTGCTCTACCAACTCAGGGAAGCAACAAAAATGTGGAGACAAAGAAACAGATCACAAATAAAAGAAATGGAGGAAAGCAAATGACTGGATATAGAGTTCAAAACCATGGTTATAAGGTTTTTCAAGAATTTCCTAGAAAAGGCCGATAAATTTAGCGAGACCCTCGAGGATATGAAAAAAGACCAACTAGAAATTAAACATACACTGACTGAAATAAAAAATATTATACAGAGACCCAACAGCAGACTAGAGGACCGCAAGAATCAAGTCAAAGATTTGAAATACAAAGAAGCAAAAAACACTCAACCAGAAAAACAAAAAGAAAAAACAATCCAAAAATTTGAAGATAGTGTAAGGAGCCTCTGGGACAACCTCAAGTGTACCAATATCCGAATTATGGGGGTGCCAGAAGAAGAGAGAGAGCAAGATACTGAAAACCTATTTGAAGAAATAATGACCAAAAACTTCCCCCACCTGGTGAAAGAAATAGACTTACAAGTCCAGGAAGCGCACAGAACCCCAAACAAAAGGAATCCAAAGAGGACCACACCAGGACACATCATAATTAAAATGCCAAGAGCAAAAGACAAAGAGAGAATATTAAAAGCAGCAAGAGAAAAACAGTTAGTTACCTACAGGGGAGTACCCATATGATTGTCAGCTGATTTCTCAACAGAAACTATGCAGGCCAGATGGGAGTGGCAAGAAATATTCAAAGTGATGAATAGCAAGAACCTACAACTAAGATTACTCTACCCAGCAAAGCGATCATTCAGAATTGAAGGGTAGATAAGAAAAAGCTAAAGGAGTTCATCACCACCAAACCAGTATTATATGAAATGCTGAAAGGTATTCTTTAAGAAGAGGAAGAAGAAGAAAAAGGTAAAGATAAAAATTATGAACAACAAATACATATCTATCAACAAGTGAATCTAAAAACCAAATGAATAAAAAATCTGATGAACAGAATAAACTGGTGAATATAATAGAATCAGGGGCATAGAAAGGGAGTGGACTGACAATTCTTGGGGGGGAAAGGGTGTGGGGTGTGGGAAGAGACTGGACAAAAATCGTACACCTATGGATGAGGACAGTGGGGGGGAGGTAAGGGCAGAGGGTGGGGTGGGAACTGGGTGGAGGGGAGCTATGGGGGGAAAAAAGAGGAACAATTGTAATAATCTGAACAATAAAAATTTATTAAATTAAAAAAAAGAACAAAAGAGGATAACTACATGTGTCTGAGAAAGAGGGAGAAAAAAGGGAATGGGAAGGACTTGGTAGCTTTTTCTAATAATCATTGTATCGTTCTGGAGAATATATCCCTAAGACAATCAACTGAATTGTCCAAGTACAAGTCTCAATACACAAATTTGTAATATTTCTTATTTTATAATTTCCTAGCATGCTAACTACATTTTATAATGAAAAGAAAATCATGCACAAAATTTAACAAGAAAATTTGACTTGAAATAATATCCAGTTTCTCAAGGCATGAGAGAGAGTTGAATTTCTAATTGACATAGAATATTGTTATTTTATCCAAATTAGATGAGAAAATATTTATTCATAGGTCATCTACACTTTATAAAGTATTTATGTATTACTCAATGGCAACTTTCATAGGAAGAAATAAAGAACTATTCTATAACTGTTAGGGGCATTAGCTACATATTTTATATTTGTTTATATCCATTATATAAAATGTAATAGATTTCCATTTATGACCAGGGTTAGTAGACAGTTTAATTTTTATGACTATACGAAGCTGTATATTTCCTTTAGGTTAATGAAGCCCAGGATCACTTGAAATACATAAATACACACACACACACACACACACACACACAGCTCACATGCATGTGCACACAGATAAATCTATAGGATGCTGAAGAAAATAGGGAAATGGATAAAAATGGTACAGGCCTTATAAATTCAGATAATCATTTTAACATATTACCATGAGGGAAATTAATGGGAGGGTAACTGACTTTCCCTGAAGCCACACATCTATGACCAAGCCAAGAATAAGAGGATTCCAAATTCTTATATTTCTCTCTTATGAACAGAACATTATATTCTTTCTCAATCACCATCACCACCAAACCCTCTTTTTATCTAGGGAAAGGGTACTTCCCAGTGAATGTTAAAAAACCACATTATATAATGTAGTATTTTGGTCTCTCTTTTTTTGAAGCATCTATCTTGTTTTCTGTCTGAATTCTAAGACAGGACAGAAGTGTTAAAGGGTTTATTTAATGCTGAATCAATGATAAAGCTGATGTGCATTTTGATGGCATTAAATACACACAGCATATACTTCTTTTAGGCTTTTCTAAAAGGTAGAAAACATTGTAAAATTGACAATTGCAATTTCCCCACATAGTTAAATTCCAAAGCCATTGTTTTTCAAAAAAAATAAATGCACATTTTTAATTTTAAAAAGCAAACATGTTAGAGTTCAAATTCTGAGTGGGCAAAACATTCAACAAAGGTTGTTGAGTGCGTAATTCCTCCATTCATCTGCTTTCCCACTACTGATTCTGATGTGTCCCCATATCAGAAACAAATATACTGGTCAGAATCTTCTCTCCAACAAGCACAATTAGAACTAATCATTTTGAGGAAATGTTTCCCAGAAGATACGTTTTTGCATGGAGAAAATGTCATCCAGTAAAGGAATGTTCTGGAATGATTGAAAGTGCAAAACTCATTTTCCAAGATAGCAATCCTTCAAAAGGTTTAGCCTGTACAATGAAAAACTAAACAAATTATGTTTACTGTTGCAACCACTATGAATACACAGCCTTATTAAAAACAGGTTGATGGTTGATAGAGGGGAGGGGGTTGGGTGGCTGGGTGGAAAAGTTGAAGGGATTAAGAAGTACAGATTGTAGTTACAAAAGAGAGTCATGGGGATGTAAATAAAGCATAGGGACTATCTTATATAATAAAGAGGTAATATGCAAATTGACCATCACCCAAAACACAAGATGGCCACCCCCATGTGGTCAAAGATGGCCACCACAAGATGGCCAACAAGGGAAGGCAGTTGTGGGTGATCAGGCCAGCAGGGGAGGGCAGTTAGGAGGGACCAGGTCTGCCAGGGAGGGCAGTTGGGGGCTATCAGGCCTGCAGGGGAGGGCAGTTAGGGGTGACCGGGCTGGCAGAGGAAGGCAGTTGGGGGCGACTGGGCCAGAGGGGAGGGCAGTTGGGGGTGACCTGGCCTGCAGGGAAGGATAGTTAGGGGTGACCAGGCTGGGAGGGAAGGGCAGTTAGGGGTGACTTGGCTGGCAGTGGAGGGCAGTTGGGGGCAACCAGGCCAGTAGGGGAGGGCGATTAGGGGCAACCAGGCTGGCAAGGGAGGGCAGTTAGGGGTGACTGGGCCAGCAGGGGAGGGCAGTTAGGGGTGACCAGGCTGGCAGGGGAGGGCAGTTAGGGGCAACCGGGCCGGCAGGAGAGCAGTTAGGCATCGATCAGGCTGGCAGGGGAATGATTAGGGGGTGATCAGGCTGGCAGGCAGAAGCAGTTAGGGGCAATCAGGCAGGCAGGCAAGCAGTTGGGAGCCAGCAGTTCTGGATTGTGAGAGGGATGTCTGACTGCTCTTTAAGCCCGATCCCACTAAACGGGCAGTCGGACATCCCTCAAGGGTCCCAGATTGGAGAGGATGCAGGCTGGGCTGAGGGACACACACCTCTCCCTGTGCACGAATTTCATGCACCGGGCCTCTAGTAGTCAATAATATCATAATAATTATGTCTGGTGCCAGGTGGTAGTATCAGGGGGAAAACTTTATATAGTAGGTGATTGTCTAACCACTATGCTCTACACCTAAAACTAATGCAAAGTAATATTGAATGTATACTGTAATTGAATAAAGCATGTGTGAAGATGCTTTCTAAGTAGATTTTCTAGTTGTTTCTGGAATGTTGGTTATGTGAATGAGTTTGTGTTTTTTTAATGAGTTTTTAAATCATACAGATTGAAGTTAGTATTCTACCCAACCACCTTTATGGCTTGATCAAATTAATAACCCTTTATTTTATTTAAGTTACTTTTGAATGCTTTAAAAAAATTACTAATGTAGAATTTTTGTTCAAAAAATGATTTATGTTAGTTATCTGTTCGGTTCATTTTTAGAGGCTCCTACATGAACGTGATGTAAGAGGTGAGGAAGACATAAAGAGGAATTGTTCTTCCTGAAAATGGGGTGGAAGAAATTAATAGCAGGTGCTCTGGCATATGAACAAAAGGCTCCAGAGGCCCAGTGTGAAGCAGCCTTTTTATAAAAAGACTAACTTGCCCATTATTGGATTCCTCCTAGGGACTTAACAAATTTCCACTCCACGGGTACCCTCTTGCTCATGATGCTGTTATTTCCTTATCTATATTTAATTTATTTTTATAAATTTTAAAAATTTAGAGGATTGATTGTTCCCTTGCTCAGGAGTGGCTCCTGTAGGGAAATAGAAAGCTTTCTGCAGCCCTAAATATCAAAGGCTCTTCCATCACAACGTTGTTTATTACTAGATAAAAGTTTGCAGATTATCTCCCTGGCACAACACAGAGGACCACTGCTTATCCTTATTCATTCCATTCTTATGCTATGATCATAAGAAGTGCATCATTTTTTAAAAAATGTATTTTATTGATTTTTACAGAGAGGAAGGGAGAGGGATAGAGAGTTAGAAACATCGATGAGAGAGAAACATCAACCAGCTGCCTCCTGCACACCCCCCACTGGGGATGTGCCTGCAACCAAGGTACATGCCCTTGACTGGAATCAAACCCGGGACCCTTCAGTCCGCAGGCTGACGCTCCATCCACTGAGCCAAACCAGTCAGGGCAGAAGTGCATCATTTTTAAACAGATAATGAAGTATATATTCACATCCTATAGGCTTTTTCAAGCGGTCAGCTTCATAATTCTATTGTTATCTTAAAAGCATATTGACCAGGTGTTATTTATAAATGCAGCCATTCTTTAACTTCACGAGGAATTGTTGCATAGGATAAATAACATGTTGTAACACATTATTATCATTTTTGTGGAATGTTTGGGCTACATTTGAGGTTTCTCAATGGAGAAATTTAATTATATCTCCTCCAATGTTTCTACTGCTGCTGCTAGCAGTGTTGCCAGTATCCTAGAGAAAAATAAACTTAACATTTTAATTATTATGATTAATGCTTCAATATTGGTAAAGGTCACAATGCATTTTTATATGCTACCAATTGAGATTCTGTTAATTAACTTGGCTTATGGATTCTCTTTAGAGATAAAAAGGAGTAAAATAGCCAATCGAAATAGGTGTAATATCAAAATTTTGGAAAGAGCTTAAATCTTAGCAATCTTAACCTATTTGCCAATCAAGCCAATTAGTTATTCAGCTCTTTATTTTTAGGAACTGAGGTACTTTTACTTAAAAAAAAAAAGGTTTGGTTTATCGATCCTATTTTATGGAACTTTTCACTTTAACAATTTTAGTGTTTCTTCATTTTGTTATCTTTACTCAATATGAATAAAATATGTACAAATATGTATGAAGCTTTCACTATTTGAAGAGAATTAAATTGAAGAATTGTTTTAGTCATTATTTTGATGCATTCCATGTTCATTGCTGCATTATTTACAATAGTCAAGATATAAAAACAAAGTGTCCATCAACAAATAAATGAAGAAAGAAATATGTGGTAGATATCCTATCTAATAAAAGAGTAATATGCAAATTGACTATCACTCCAACACACAAGATGGC
Organism: Plecotus auritus; assembly: GCF_963455305.1. Lineage (NCBI taxonomy): Eukaryota > Metazoa > Chordata > Mammalia > Chiroptera > Vespertilionidae > Plecotus > Plecotus auritus. The sequence goes on along the minus strand of NC_137777.1, from coordinate 23,108,436 downwards.
TGCCCCCATGTGGTCAAAGATGGCTGCCCCCATGTGGACACAAGATGACCACGAGAAGATGGCCAGCAGTGGAGGGCAGTTGGGAAGGACCAGGTCTGCAAGGGAAAGCAGTTGTGGGTGATCAGGCCAGCAGAGGAGGGCAGTTGGGAGGGACCAGGCCTGCAAGGGAGGGCAGTTGGGGGCCATCAAGCCTGCTAGGGAGGGCAGTTAGGGGTGACCAGGCCTGCAGAGGAGGGCAGTTGGGGGAGGGGAACCCAGGCCTAGGGGAGAGCAGTTAGGGGTGACAGGCCTGCAGGGGAGGGCAGTTGGGAGGAACCAGGCCGGCAGAGGCGGGAAGTTGGAGGCAATCAGGCTGGCAGGGGAGCAGTTAGGCATCAATCAGGCTGGCAGGGGAGTGGTTAGGGGGTGATCAAGCTGGCAGGCAGAAGCGGTTAGGGGCAATCAGGAAGGTAAGCAGTTGGGAACCAGCAGTCCTGGATTGTGAGAGGGATGTCCAACTGCCCGTTTAGGCCCGATCCGGATCGGGCCTAAACGGGCAGTCGGACATCCCTTAAGGGGTCCCAGATTGGAGAGGGTGCAGGCTTGGCTGAGCGACACACACCCCATGCATGAATTTCGTACACCAAGCCTCTAGTACTGTATATAAGAGGATATTATTCAGCTATAAAAATGAAAGAGCCCTGGCTGGTGTTGCTCAGTTGGTTGGAGTATCCTCCAACATACCAGTCAGGAAGGCAACCAATTGATTTACTCTCTCACACTAATGTGTTTCTCTCTCTCTCTCTCTCTCTCTCTCTCTCTCTCTTCTTCTCTCTAAAAAAAAATCAACAAAAAAATGATTTTTTAAAAGAAGAATGAAATCTTTCCATTTGCAACAACATGGATGACACTTGAGGGCATTAATGCAAAGTAAAATAAGACAGAGAAAGATAAACACTGCATGATTTCACTTATATATGGAATCTTAAAAAAATACAAAGTACCAAAGCTCAAAGATATGTAAAACAGATTGGCAGTTGCCACAGGCAGGGGGTGGGGATCAGTGAAATGGGTGAAGGGAGTTAAAAGGTACAAACATTCAGTTATAAAATAAGTAAATCATAGAATGGAATATATTGTATGATGGCTATCCTATCTAATAAAAGAGTAATATGCAAATTGACCACACCTCAGCTACACCCACAAGCCACGCCCACCAGCCAATCAGGAGCGAGTATGCAAATTAACCCAACCAAGATGGCTGCAGCCACGGAGAGAGCAGGAGGCTTGAGTTGCCCCCAGCGATGGAGGAAGCCAAACTTTCCGCCTGCCCTGGCCTGCCTTTGTCTCCACTCAAGGCTACAAAGTTTCAATTATAGAAGATAAATAAATCCCAACAAAAATGGCTGCGGCCATGGAGCAAGCAGGAGGCTTGGCTCCGCTCAAGGCTAAAAAGTTTTAATTATAGAAGATAAATAAATTCCAGATACCAGGGCCTCTGCTTAGGTCGCCAGGGGGCGTGGCAGGCCTGCAAACCACCACAGGCCCCTTGCCCAGGCTGCCCCATGCCCCAAGGGAACCTCAACCCTGATCCAGGACACCCTTCAGGGCAAACCAGCTGGCCCCCACCTGTGCACCAGGCCTCTATCCTATCTAATCAAAGAGTAATATGCAGATTGACCATCACTCCAACACACAAGATGGCTGCCCCCATGTGTTCAAATATGACTGCCCCCATGTGGACACAAGATGGCCAGCAGGGAAGGGCCATTGGGAGGGACCAGGCCTGCAAGGGAGGGCAGTTGGGGGCAATGAAGCCTGCAGGGGAGGGCAGTTAGGGGTGACCAGGCTGGCAGGGGAGCAGATAGGGCAGCCGTGGGCAAACTACGGCCCGCGGGCCAGATCTGGCCCGTTCAGCTGTTCTATCCGGCCCGCGGAGCCGAAAGAGCGGAGGGTTCTCTTGCTCTCCCCTCCGCTCCTTTACTTTGAATTTATATTAGTTCACACAAACACTCCATCCATGCTTTTGTTCCGGCCCTCCGGTCCAGTTTAAGAACCCATTGTGGCCCTCGAGTCAAAAAGTTTGCCCACCCCTGAGATAGGGGGTTATCAGGCTGGCAGGCAGAAGTGGTTAAGGGCAATCAGGAAGGCAGGCAAACGAGCAGTTGGGAGCTAGCAGTCCTGGATTGTGAGAGGGATGTCTGACTAAATGGGCAGTCGGACATCTCTCGAGGGGTCCCAGATTGGAGAGGGTGCAGGCTGGGCTGAGGGACAACCTCCCCCTGCCCCTTGCACAAATTTCGTGCACTTGGCCTCTAGTAGTTAATAATACTATATTGCATTATTTGGAAGTTGCTAAGAGTACATCTTAAAAGTTATCATCATAAGAAAAAAATTTCATAACTATGTATGGTGACATGTTAATTAGACTTATTGTGGTGCTCATTTTGCAATATATACAAATATTGCATCATTGTGTTGTACACCTGAAACTAATATAATTTTCTATGTCAAGTATACCTCAATAAAAATAACATAGATGCAAATGATAACAAAAACATTATTTTGGTAAAACATGACTAGTGACTTATTCTAAATTAGACATCCATGCTAGTAGGGAGTATGGAGAGTTTTATTTTAATAAGAGCTAATTAATAATGCTGTCAGAATCATTCTCTTTAGATGGTTGGTTCTATAATTTACCTCTTTTATATACATATATACTTTTATTGGTTTCAGAGAGGGAGGGAGAGTGAGAGATAGAAACATCAATGGTGAGAGAGAATCATTGATTGGCTGCCTCCTACACACCCCCTACTGGGGATTAAGTCCACAACCCAGGCATGTGACCTGACCAGGAATTGAATCATGACCTCCTGGTTCATAGGTCAATACTCTACCACTGAACTACCTCTTTATTTGGTACTTTTACTTGCTAGTTTTCTATATTACAAAATATGTTAAATAATTAGTTTTGTATTATGTATCATTCCATTCAAAAGGTGTTTCTAACTTGGTCTGCGAACTTTTTTGTCTATAAAAATATTAATACAAAAATTAAATATTTAGTCAGTACTGCAGACATTTCACAGAGTAATTTTATGTTTGCTGGGTCTAAGAGAATCTGGACTTGTATCTTGTGTCTTTTTTATTATTATTTTTCTGGGGATTAATTTTGCTGAATTTTACAAAAGTATGATAGATTAATGATAGTGGCAATAAACTTGGTCTTTTACCACAGTTTAAGAAACACTGTTACAAAAGATCTTTGAAATTTGAGCCCACATTGACTCAGTTTCAATTTCTTTCTCTCTGCTGGCTTTTCTTATGTAATAAGAAAATACCTTAATAGGCCAAGTTCCTCAGAAGGCTAACAGAATCACATGTTTTATGCCCTCAAGCAAGTTATAACCACAATGAGATCAAGAAGCTCAGCACTCCCACAGAACAATGAACACTTTCCAGATTCTAAGGCCCTGGATCCCCCTCAGGCAACAATACAAAGGGAATTTCCTTAAGGCTGATCGCTAGCTGCCTGTGGAGGTCCCTGCCCAAACGGCAGAGTTCAGGTTTGGAGTGAAATGTAAAAGTGACTTGTGGAGTATGACACCAATGCAGAAGCAAAGAATAGAGGATTTTCAAAGCTCCGGTTTTGCTTAGTTGTGTGTGTGTGTGTGTTTTAATGTATTGATTTTTAGAGAGAGATAAAGAGATCAATTTGTTGTTCCATTTATTTATGCATTCATTGTTTGCTTCTTGTATGGGCCCTTTCCCTTGTGTGTTGATGCTGATGCAAATGTTCCTTATATTTATTTCTCTGGACTTTATTTCATAGACATTCCTTCAGGCACCTCATCTGGCAAAACCATAAAGAAAGTACTTTATCAATTGGCTTCAGGGAAGTAGAGTCATTCCAAAATTTACTAAAGAAAACTTATAAGCAGTCAGATATAACTCAGAATTCATGGTTTGGGACTGAATTACCCTAGCCTCCTAAAGAACTGCAAAATAAAGAAAACTTTCAATCTCTCTTTAACATTAAGGCAATTAGCAGATAATTTTTCATCTTACTTTCTGTAAGTTTTCCATTGAATTTCCTCTTTTATTTTCTCCACACTAAGCTCTCTTAAACTTTGCATCCCATAAAATTAAGCCTTTCTCTTATCTCATATATACATGGATTTCCTCCATACTTAAAATATCTACTTATTTATTTGGTTCTTCTCTAACCAGCTAGGCTATTATCTTTTCTACTACTCTAGGTTATTAACTAAATCTTCAAACAATAATAATCAAATGGCTTTAAACTCCTTAAATTGTAGAGAATGACACTAAACTTCTTCTTTATATGTAAATAATTCATATGTATCATACAATGTAAATAATTGACAAATTATCATTTTTAGAAATGTGAGAATCTTTATAAAATATAAGAATTGGGAAACAGACTTGGTGACTATTTGTTTATATGTTGACAACTTTTCTTCTCCAATAAAAGTATCTAATAGTGATACTATTTATTTCCTTAGTATATGCCTATAATTTTATTCCTGGACATCTATATTTCATTTAGTAATAAAATTCAGTAGAGCTTATAATTTAAATGTCACTCTTCATTCTAGTACTCTTAGAGTAACTTATTAAACACAATGGATGTTCTTCATATTTATTCCTCATACATTAAGCAAAAATAAGGCAGAAAATATGTGAATAAACAAATATAAGTATATTTAAGTAATGCTTATTTCAGATTGTACCTAGAAATGCAGAGGAAGAAATATATAAATAAATAGAAATTATTAATTAGATGGATAGAAGTAGAAGGGTGAATGAATGAATGAATGAATGAATGGAGAGACATCTGTTGATGCATATCCTACCCCACTCTTTTCCTTTACAAAAGTACCTAGATTTTACTTTGGAGAGCCAAGTGACATTCACTATATTTCAGATAGCTATTGAAGCTTGATTCTATTTGAAATTCCAAAGAAAGGCCCTGATTAGTAATCTATCGTTGCTGCTGTTCTTGATGTTCGTCACAGTGATTGCTCCCAGAATGGCAAAAACTAAGACAAAGCTAAAACTAAGACAAGCTAACATATGGTGTCTCCCTGGCCCCAGTGATTGGTTCATGGACCAAAGTCAGTCCAACTGAAGGGAAATCCAAAAGTTTTCTTTAATTGTAGATTTAATACAATGCTCTTCTCTTAGATGAAAAAAAAAAAAAAAAAAAAAAAAAGTGCATGTGACCCAAATAGATTGCCAGCCATCTGACAACCCTGAGCAAAATCAGGCTAAGGATGAAGCCAAGCAAAGAAGACAGAGCTAAAAGGATCACAAATAATGAATATGCAGCCTTAAAGATATCATCAACCTATAGATCAAGCAAAGTACTCTCTAGCTCTAGATTTTCCAGCTTGTGAGTTATTTAGAGTGCATTGAATTTTCTGTCACTTGATCTGACCAATATTTTAAGTGATATGGACAGGTGATAGATAGGTAGGAAGGTAGGTAGGTAGGTAGCTTGGTAGGTTAGGTAGGTAGGTAGATAGGATAAGGCACAAACATCCCAACACAGGATAAAGAAATGGCAAGATGCATTTGCCCTTTGAGTACAATGGCACAGCTTCCTGAAATGTATGAAAAATCTATCTGATTTACTGGTTGATAGGACACTTTAGTTTTCTAAATGCTAAAAGCAACCAACCTTTTATATATAACCATCTTGATCATCAAATCAGTTCATGTGATTTGACAGGTGGTGATCAATCTTCCAAGGCAACAACCAAAGGACTACATTGGCCATATGTTAGTTGATCCACTTGAGTTGAATACAAATGCTTGCATTTGTTATGGGGTTTTTATATTTAGTGAGTAAAAATATTTATTCATTTATTTTATAACCTGTAAATAACAGCAAAAGAAAATGTTAGTTCTTTTTTTTTTTTTTTTTTTTTTAAATATATTTTATTGGTTTTTTTACAGAGAGGAAGGGAGAGGGATAGAGAGTTAGAAACATTGATGGGAGAGAAACATCGATCAGCTGCCTCCTGTACACCTCCTACCGGGGATGTGCCCGCAACCAAGGTACATGCCCCCGACCGGAATCGAACCTGGGACCCCTCAGTCCGCAGGCCGACGCTCTATCCACTGAGCCAAACCGGTCAGGGCGAAAATGTTAGTTCTTAGAGTATGAACTAACGTAAGTCCCTTAGTACAGTGTAATGCTCGCAAACTTTCATTTGGATTGGAGCATTTTATGCCTAAAGAAACAAAATTAATGTAGAAAATTTTGCCAACATTTTAAACAATTTTCCAAAATTTGAATAGGACTTTCCCCCAGTGTTATAATGGTATTATTTATGATGCAATAAAATAAATTATACAGGTTCAGAAGAATGGGGTTTGAATTCTAATTCTGCTGGTTAACAATTAGTAATCTTAAACAAGCTGTTAGATCTCTATAAATTCTAAATAAATTCAATGTAAATTAGAGCTGTTACTGTTAATCAGCATTGAATACTAAAGATATACTATATATGTGTGTGTTGTGCATGTATGTGTGAGAGCTATTATTAAGTCCTGAAATAAAGATATATATATGTATATATATGTATGTGTGTATGTACATATGTAATAAATAAGGATTATATATTACGTAAAATAAGTTAAATTAACAAACAAACCATTCAATCACTAGATACATTTGATTTTATATAACTATATGCCAAAGTTTTGAGTTTAATACCTTTGCTGACCTGTTGCTTTATTTCTACAAGTGACATTCCTAACATGGTCCAACCACCTTGCAAACAGAATTCATTGATTAAAAGTAAAACTTTACGATAGAGATAAAAATCACTGAACTTGGGTGAAATATTTGGTTTAGTCCCTGCTCAATTTACAAATGGCCTGTGCTATATTAGTCAAATTGTGTAACCTTACGAAGCTTCATTTATCTTACCTGTAAAAAAGGGATAATAAAACCTAATTCAGATGTTTGGAATGAATTCTATTACATATGTTTTAGAAGCACTTTTGCATCTCAAAGATAGGATATAAAAGATTATTGCCAGGAACTAAGCACAGATTTAATGAAAGAGCATCCTAATTAATGGAAAAGTAACAGGAGTTTTCTATCTAGTAATGGTATGTATTCGTTTAAACTTAGCATATTTCTTGTAAATATTTTATGTTTGTGTTGAATCTATTATTTTCTCATAGTAAAGGAATATATTCTAATATGAACAGTACTTTTGAGAATCTCTGAAATGAGAAAAAATAGTTTCTTTTAGTATCTAATAACAGGCCTTTAAGAAACCATGTACAAACATTTTTATCTAAAAGCATAAATGACAGCATTGTGTGACTTCATTTGGAAAGATACAATTAATATAATTTTGAAGAACCTCTAGTAACCTGTTGACTGAGGAGCATTTTTTTTTTCTTGAATTAGGTAAGAAATACAAGATTAAAGACAGGAAATATGAGTGTCACATTGAATCAAGGATATAGGAACACATAACAATAATAATCTTCATTTGAAAAAATATATAAAAAGATGGGGCAGTCAGAATGAAAATCAATGTGTTATATAGTCTCTATAATTTCTAAGTATTTTCTTAATTCCAAATTCAGACCCATTTACCTAGTTCTCAAATAGACATCTTCACATTGATATTCCGAAGCTACTGAAAATGGAATTCCAAACCTAAAGTCACCATGGTTCTTGCTCCCCAAACTGGCATTACCTTGATCTGTCTCAGTGAATACATTGTCCAATTACTTAAGACAAAAACAAGAAAATTAGTCTCTTTCTTCCCTCTCATTCCAATCTAATCAATCACCAAATTGTTTCATTTTGCCACCTCAATATTTCTCCTACCTGCTCTCCACTCTTCTCACCTCCACTGCATGTCCTTAAATTTCATTCCTTACCTATTTTCCTTCAATGTTTTTCTCTTCATTTCTCTGGTCCTAGTCTCACTGAAGTGGTCCTTCTCACTTGTAAATCTTATCCCACTCACCTGGTCATCATTACTTCCTATTTTTTTTTTTTAAGTGCAAACTCTTCAAATGCTTTCTAATGAGCTTAATGATGATGTCCACTTGATCTCTTTAGTTTACCCCTCTCCCCCATTGTAGTTGGGCTAAATTACTTCAGTTTACTTCCTCTCTTATATTTTTTTAAAATTTTTTATTGATTTTTTTACAGAGAGGAAGGGAGAATGTATAGAGTTAGAAACATCAATGAGAGAGAAGCATCGATCAGCTGCCTCCTGCACATCCCCTATTGGGGAAGTGCCTGCAACCAAGGTACATGCCCTGGACGGGAATTGAACCTGAGACTCTTCAGTCCCCAGGCCGACGCTCTATCTAGTGAGCCAAACCAGCTAGGGCTCCTCTCTTATCTTAAGATCCTACCATGTTGCTCTCTTGGTCTGTTCACTCACCTGATCATAATTCAGCTGACCTGCTCCATTCACAAATAAGTCCATTCAGCCTGTACACTTCATACATACAAAATTCTCTTCTAATAGCTCACAATTTAGCACATAATTTTTTCCTGCATGAACAGCCTACCCTCCTGTGATAGCATTTGCTTGCTTACATCCTCAACAGCCCTTTAGCTCCAAGAACAGAAAAACTATACTGACCGTTTGCATGGCATTCCCATCGCCTATGGTAGTGCCTAGAACATTCACAGCATATTCTCAAAATAAATTTGGTGAAATGATAAATGGTTAAAATTTAGTTTGATTATGTCAACCTTCCTGGAAAAAGTTTAGGTTAATAATGTCATGCACTTTTCTCCTCACATATGTTGAATTGAAACTCACAAGGAATGAGCTCAGAAGAAACGTGATTGAGTCTTAGTGAGGTTGGCACCTGGATAAGACCTGGATTTTAACACCTACATCTTCGGTTTCCAAAACAAAGTTGTATCTTGCGGAAAACCTTAAAAGGAAGAAGGAACTGAGTTGGGCCTGGGTCCTGGTCTCTACACCACAGCAGAAGCAGAAATCCTGCTTGAGAAGCACATGTGAAAGAAACCTTTCCTGAGTATTCCTTTGAATTTCCAATTCTGAACCATGGAGCTATTTTTATTTAAGATTTCTGAGTAGACAGCCTATTCAGTTACAAAAGAATGTTGGAAATAGTTATTAAAGCTTAACCAAATTGAAGATACTAATTAGCATACTACTGTCATCTAAAGCAGTATTTATTACCCAAAAAGCCCCTCATTTTATTATTTTTAGAAATTTGAATAAACTGATCCCCATGAAAGATGCATGAGAGGCATAAATAATTATATTCTGCTCATAGTCATCAAATTCAAAACAAAATTGACTTCTTTCCCTAAAAGGGAAAGCATATTAATGGTTTCTGTTTTTAATATCTTTAATAAAGGTGGGTTGAAGATTGAGAAACATTGTAAAAAGAGTTTTTTGGAAATAATGCATGAAAGAAAAAAGTTAGTGATCTAGCATGAACATAATCTCTGTTAAAATTAAAATTTTCATTCAAAATTTTTTTTAAAAATCTTCAAAATTGGTAGAGCACATCAACAACATTATGAGACCTGTTTTCTTTTTTATTTATTTAATATATTTTTATTGATTTCAGAGAGGAAGGGAGAGAAAGATAGAAACATCAATGATGAGAATCATCAATAAGATGCTTCTTGCACACCCCACACTGGGGATTAAGCCCACAACCTGGGCCATGTACCCTGACCAGAAATCAAACCATGATCTCCTGGTTCTTAGGTCGATGCTCAACCACTGAAGCCACACTGGTCGGGCAAGAGGTCTGAAGAATATAAAAATCAGAAATAGCAATCAAAGCTCATCTGAATTGAAATAAATTAATTTGGTCTGGATAAATGAGAAGAAAAATGTCTCAAATTGACTTTTATTTTACTGCTCTGGTCCTCTAAACTTTGACGCGGGGTTCTGAAAGGATGGCCCCACAATGGTTCTACTTACCAGGTACAATACTAATGAGGGAATATCTTCTTTTCTCAGCCCCATTAATAAATTAGATGTCTACAATACTATATTCACACGAAAAATCATTTACCTTCTGCCGAAACCGGTTTGGCTCAGTGGCTAGAGCGTCGGCCTGCGGACTGAAGGGTCCCGGGTTGGATTCCGGTCAAGGGCATGTACCTTGGTTGCGGGCACATCCTCAGTAGGGGGCGTGCAGGAGGCAGCTGATCGATGTTTCTAACTCTCTATCCCTCTCCCTTCCTCTCTGTAAAATATCAATAAGATATATTAAAGAAAAAAATCATTTACCTTCTCTTCCCATTTATTCTTCAGTTCTCCAGGTGGTATAGTCTGTGCAGTATAGTGCTTTTTAGTAACACATAATCAAGGTTAGTGTTTTAGTCTTTTTTTTTTCCTATCTCCCCTGCTACAGGCTATGGAAGACTAACTCTGCTAAAAATAGTTCAATGAAGGGATCATTACATATTGGCAACAGAAGGTAACTCTGTGGACAGCCTGTGCACAGAGAGTCTTAAAATACATACATCCTCCAAATGGGATGCATTTTGAATAAATGCAATTGTATTGCTTCAGGCAAAGTACTTACAGACTTAAGACCAGATTTACTGGCAAAATGTGTGGAACAATTACCTTTTGTATTAAATTAAAGCTACTTTCTTTTAATTTCAGCTCATCATAAGGCATAAAACATAAAGATATTAAAAATAGCTGAAGGGTGTATATATGACAGACCAAAAAATAACTTCTTTACTGTTTCAAATGTGCTAGTAAGACAGCCATGTGAATAATAGCACATGCAAAATTCAATTTCCCTACTACCATACAGCCAGGGAATTTTGATCTGAGTTTATACAAAATTATAAATTTACACAAGGAAGTTAGTTTTTTTTAATTTAAAGAAAATATTATTGTACTTTCTTGCTCATGTCATATTTGCTAATTGCAGAGAAGTAAAAAAAACCAGCATTTTTAAAGCAGAAAACTAAAGTTGCCTGACATCTAACTAACCCAGCAAGTAACTATTTTAAAAGTTTGGATTGTATTCTATGTACCTTTATTCAAAATTCTATTCAGAAGTGAGGGGCTGTGCAAGCATAGCCTGAGCATTTGCATGTTAAAAAAGTCTGAAATCATGAATTTGGCTTGGACAATGTTCTATACTATGATTCCTTATTATTGAAACTTTTAATTGTTTTAATGTTTTATTATTCTAAACAATACTGTGTTTTGGACATTCTTATCCATAAATCTATTATTATTGCTTTTGAATACATTCCAAAAACAAACCTATTACCTATCAATCTAAAACTATCCATATATGGATGTATATATTGCTAAAACTATATATGGATATATAATGATATATATTACACCAAACTTAAACAGGCAATACTATTGTAATATTATTGCAGTAGGGGTCAAGACTATTGCCATAAGTGTGAGAGAGTGAACTCAACTCTACTGATAGAAAAGGTGGGAGGGTTTTTAAGCACTGGGTGAGCTAGTTGAAAAGTACTGGAAGACGTTAAAGGGAAATTTGATCAATGAGATTAGGCCATCTGTTTGCAATTGTCAGTTTATAAAAGATAGTGGTCTACCCTCCTACAGAGATGGTAGTAGGAACACTCTTTCTTGATGATTCCATTTCAAATAGATGGCTCTCAGATCCTTGAAAGACATTTCTGGTTTGTAATACTGGCAAGAGACTGGGAGGAGATTTACATTTCAAAGGGGTAGGGAAAGAGTTTATAATTGCAAGTTTTCTAAAGTAAATGTTCTGAGAAAAGAGAGGTCAGGGGTTTACTAGTATAGTCAGGTAGAAATCTGTCTAAAATTTAGTCAAGCTGCGGAGAACATTAAGGCTATCTTGATGGGTGGATAGATAATAAATAGATAGATAATAGATAGATAAATGATAACTAGATTAAACCAAACAAGATTGCCCTGATGCGATTTACATTTTCATGTGCCACCATCATTACTAGCCTAGGTGCTTTCTTTTATCCCTAACCCTTATAAATTTGTAAATATTAGTATTACAATTTGGGAAATCATGTTTACATTATACATCTTCTCATGTAATGCTTATATATAATCTACTCTGTATATAATTTACAATATGTAACTGCATCTTTCTGGCTTCAAATATGTAATTTAAACTTTAAAAAATCTGCATGTGACTGGTAACTAATGAATAGATTTGTATGAACGCTCTCATATGAATTCTTATAGAATTCAAAGGCAAATATTTTTATGTAAAGCAGAAATGTAAGATTCTTTTGGGGAACTAAGCAACAAACAGATGTTTTCATTAGGTTGGATAACAAATAACAGCCCATAGATCCCACAACTGTAGCACAATACAGATACCGATCAGTTTTCATGGAAGAAAGACTGACAAAAATACAAAATTAATAGAAAGCATTTACATGACACTGACATGACTGAGTGTTTTCAATTAATTGAAAGGGGTGGCATCCAGAAATTACTATTCTTCATACTGTGGTTATAGGTCTCATTAGGGGAAATTAAAATTCTAAGTACTCTGTGTAAATTATTACAGTTTCGTGCTTCTGGGTTTCTATCCCTGCCATTGTCTCTGTGTCTGTAGTGTTAAGTGACCTCAGACAAGCTAATTAATCTTTCCTCTTTGCCTTAGCCTTTTCATCCATTAAATGTGCCCACAGGGAGATTTGTCTGCTAGCACAGAATGGAGTTCCATCAAAGCATCACATTTCAAACCAGAAGAAGAAGACAAAATAACAGTGTTGCCCAACAGCTCTGCTTTTAGGAGCACTTTTATTTCTAACACCTGCACTTCACATCAAATTGCAAATTACAGTTGCCTCTGGGAATATGTGCGAAATGTAAGAGTTAATGCCAACTCTTCAGCATTTGGGATCATAATGTGAACAAAATAAGTTTTAATTATAGTTGTAATGCAACTTTAAATAGGTGTGCTCAAACAGGTTGTCATTAGTGGAGAGGGATGGGGAAATATGGGAAATACCACCGGAGAGGGGTACAATCACATAAATAAGCAATTCCCCAGATGGATGGATGGATGTTATTTTCTGCTTAAAAAATAAAGGAAAGAGAGCAAGACAAGGTGATATATATAGGGGGAAGAAATGCTGGCATGCATAGAAATAAATTGTTATATTCTCCATATATTTCCTTTAAGTCTATGAAATGTGACTGCCAGATTTCAAATTACCTTACTGAGAAAACCACATAGATGAGACTTAGTATAGGTTTGTGATGATCAATAGAATGGTCACACGTCCCATATGTCTACTTTGCATTTGAAATGTGGCTAATCTGAATTGAGATGTGGTGTAAGTATGAAATACAAAATTCAAAGCCTTGAAAAGAATCTAAAGGATCTGTTCATCTGTTGGGCTGCTATAATAGAATACCATAAACTGGGTGGCTTATAAACAACAGAAATTTATTTCTCACAATTCTGGAAGCTGGGAAATCTAATAGATTCAGTGTCTGGTGAGAGCCCACCTGGAGGTTCATAAGAGAAGCCATCCTCTTGTGGTGTCCTCACATGGCAGAAGAGGCGAGGGAGCTCTTTGGGGTCTTATTTAGAAGGACACTAATCCCATGCATGATGGCTCTGTCCTCATGACCTTACCACCTTCCAAAGATTCCACCTCCAAATATCATCATATAGGATTTAACATATGATTTGCGGGACACAAACATTCAATCTGAAGTAAGATCTTATCATTTTTCTCTACTGACTACATATTGAAATGATGTTGTGAATATATTGGGTGACAGTTATTAAGATTAATCTGTTTTGTTTTACTTTGTTATGTGGCCATTAGAAACTTTAAAAATGATGTACGTGGCTCTCATTGTGTTTCTACTATGTAGTGGTGTTACAGAGAGGAGAGGTGCCTGTGGATTCTGCCTAGAGGTTTAAAGAAGTGCTGAAGATGAGAACAGCTGGAAGTCAAAGTGTTGAAAATCCCTCAGTGCATCAACATGCATGCAATGCAAACAGGGATGTGAAGGTTGGACAGTCTCTTCTCTCTCTTGGTAATCATTGTGAAGTCATCCACAGATTGAAATATGGTGGCCAGGAGAAGGTCAGCTGTAATATTCCCCCTGCTAGCTTCACTTTTTTTTTTTTTTAAATATATTTTATTGATATTTTACAGAGAGGAAGGGAGAAGGATAGAGAGCTAGAAACATCGATGAGAGAGAAACATCGATCAGCTGCCTCCTGCACACCCCCCACTGGGGATGTGCCCGCAACCAAGGTACATGCCCTTGACCGGAATCGAACCCGGGTCCCTTCAGTCCACAGGCCGACGCTCTATCCACTGAGCCAAACCGGTTTCGGCTAGCTTCACTTTTTTAAAATTGAGATATCATTGACCCATCAGACTGTGTAAGTTTAAGGTGTACAACCTTTTTATTGGATGCATTTGTTACAGGATTCCAAGGCGGGAGGAATAGGGAAACTGAGACAGGAAAGTTAAAACAAGGCTAACCAGTGTGGGCATTGCAGCCAGTTTATAACTAACAAGCCATTATCTGCCCCAGCCAAGGACACAGAGTAAATGGTTAAAAACCTCCCTAAAGAGAGAATGCAGAAAGGGAGTAAATGAAGAGGAAAAAAAGGCAGTTTTACTCCCTAAGCAGAGAAGCCAGCAGTCTCCAGGCTTGGCAAGATAAAGTTGCCAGGTGCTTTTCATAAATTCTGAGAAGGCCACAACAAAACAAAACAAAGAGAGAGAGAGAGAGAGAGAGAGAGAGAGAGAGAGAGAGAGAGAGAGAGAGAGAGAGACCTTGAGAATTAATCTATACCAAAATAGTCAGCAGAGAAATGTTGAGACCTATAGGCAGGAGGGTATATAATGCCTCGGACAATAAAGGCACGTGCTTTAATCACTTTAATAAATTGGCTTTTCACAATGCAGTCAAGGTCTCTCGTATAAATTCATTTATATGAGAAGACAAGGATCGAGGTTGGGGACAGCCCTTACCTACTGACTCAGGGAGCTATGAGTTAACACCTCTCTGGTGTTGGTGAGAGGTGCATGTAACACATTTATGTAATTCAATATGATTACCACTTAACATTAGCTAAAATCTCTATCATATCACATTCTTATCATTTCTTTTTTTAAAGAACATTTAAGATCTAGTCTCTTAGCAACTTTGAAGAACATAATTCAGTATTGTTGACTATAATCACCACGCTGTACATGAGATCGCCAGAATTTATTTCTTCTTTAGCTGCAAGTTTGAACCCTTTGACCAACATCTCCATAACCCCCCACCCCCACCCCACCCCTGGTATCCACTATTCTACTCTGTTTCTATAATTTTTACTTTTTTAGATTCCACTTATAAGTGATATCATGTAGAGTTGTTTTGTGTGTTTTTTTTCAGTCTGACTTACCTCACTTAGCAAAATGCCCTCAAGGTCCATTTACAGTGGAGCAAATGGAATAAATGTCCTTCTTTGTGAGGACAAAGAAGGGGCTCTGTAATAAATCTAACCCAAGGTAACCTTACAGGGTGATCTGATCATAAATTCTTAACTGGGCAGGTCATGGTGGGTAATTATACCTCCAGCCTACAACTTTCCTCATAAAAGATGATCTTTTCCTTAAGCAAGCCCTGTCCATTGTTTTTGTGCATCTAGGTTAACACACCATCTTCAAGAAAGCACATAATCTTGTTAACTATCCTGTAAATCCAATTTTAGAAATTTCCCAGTCTCGCTTTATCTCATGTTCATGTAATCTTCCTTAATTCCCTCAATTCCAAATGTTTAACAGAAGCTGCAAACTGTCATTCTGGGAAACATTTATCTCAGTGTGGAGACCTTGCTTCCAGGAGTGTCCTCTATTAGACTCAAATACACTCTTATAAAAATTTTCTGCGGGTTTGGAAGTTCTTACATCTACATTTCTCGTTACTACTGATAGGTAGGTAGATGGATAGATAGATACCAATTCTCATAAAATCTTGCTAGAAAATTCAGTCTTCATTCTTTTCTCTCGTCCACCTTCCCTCCTCATACCTAATAGTTTTCTTTAAAAATAAAACTCTAATCATGTGGTCCCTGGTAAATGTACCTTAATACTTCCTCATTGCCTGCCAGATAATATCCAACATACTTGAATCTTAAGCTAAAATAATTCTGGTGTACCTTATATACAAGGATGATGTAATTATAAGAGACAGAAGAGAATATAGAGATAGAGATAAGGACATGTGACCATAGAGGCAGAATTGGATTTATGCAGCCATAATCCATAGAATTCCTGAAATCACCAGAAGTTGAAAGGAGCAAAAAAATATTCTTCCCTAGAGCCTTTGGAAAGAGTATGGCTCTGTCACTACCTTGACGTCGGACTTCTGGCCTCCAGAACCATAAGATATAAGATTTCTGTTGTTTTAAGTGGCCAACGTAGTGAAGGTTTGTTATAGAAGCCATAGGAAACTGATCGGATTACCAAATTCCATTCATCTTGCCAATGAAGTATTCTCACCCTCAAGAAGTAATCTTATACCCTTTCATAGTATTTTTACACATTTCTTATGATGTCTATTACTTTCTACTCTATACAGTGTGAACCAAGAAGGAGGCTCATCCAAAAGGGAGGTCAGAGTTTGCAATGGGAAACACAGATCCAGGCAGCGATTAGTACTGTGCTCTGGGAAGAACAAGGAGAAGCAGGCTTTATAAAGGTTCAGATTACATGCCCTATCTTCAACCTGGTTTTCTTTATGTAAATGAAGGATTCTTGCTAGGTTTATAAGGATTGGTTGATTCCAACATGCAAATGAAGGATGCTGGTTGGCAAAACAGATTGGTTCCTTTCAAGGTAAGGAATGCAGATGGTCTGGTTGTCACCGTGAGGAGAAGATGAGGTCCATGCATGGCTGAGAAGTTCAAAAGTTCATGGAGAAGTGTCTGGGTGAGATGTGTGTAGACAAACTTCTTCACAGCCTCCTGGCTCCATTTTAGTGCCCACCCCCCTCCATAAATGACTCCACCTTGGTATTTTCCATTCACAATAGTAAGTATTCAAGAATCTTCTTTATTTTAATATCTAGACTGTGCACAAGGAAAGTGATAATACTTTATATGTATCTGTATTTCCATAGTACTTACCATAGTGTCTCATATATGGTACAAAACTGGTAATAACTATTGTGTAAATGTATTTTTTTGTAGACAAAATTTAAAACTCTGCTTTGGAAAATTATTTTATTCTTCTAAGCTCTAAGTGGCTCAACAGGAATTTCTGTTCAGTTTTTATTTTTATATTAAGAATGCCATTCAAATGAAACTTTGAAATATATTTATATATATACATGTATAGATATTAAATTATATTATGTACATGTATATAATTATCCTTATGATGCAGTACTTGGAAAATTTTCTTTCTTTCTTTTTGGATACAGCTTAATATGATCACATTTTTAATGGTTATTAATGCTGTTATGGTATTATATAAGCAAAAATTTGATGCCAAAGAAAGGCAGATTTTCAAAATAATATTTAATGTTTCTCTGAGAAATCAAGATTAGGTTTATTTGTTTTCCAAAACATCAGCTGCAAAAGGATGTTTACCAAAGAGGTTGTCCTTCCTTAAATCCTGAAGTTGTGAACAAATAAACCTCCAGGATGACAGAATAAGATTGTTTTAGGGACATAGTGTTACAGGTATGCAGTCTTCAGAGATTTCTTCATAAAACTTTAAAATGTCTAAGATAAATATTCCAGTGTTCCTCACCTTACATTGTTTTCCTTTATCTGTAAACTTTGTTATAGATGATAGTGTGGTTGAGAGATTGTCTTTAAAATAAATGTTTTTATAAACATTTTAAACTTTAATTTTCAATTACAGTTGACATTCAATATTATTTTATAACTAGAGGTCCATGAATTAGTGCATAGGTGGGATCCAGCCAGCCTACCCTGATCAAGGCCCATCGGGCCAGGCCAACTGGGGGAAGGGGCCATGGGTGGTTGTCGGGTTGGCCCCACCCCTGATCAGGGTGGAAGAGCCGATTGGGGGAGGGGACAGCTGGGGGGAGAGGTCGAGGGCAGTTGGAGGATGGGGTTGGCTGATCAGGGGCGGGGCTGGTTGGGGGAGGGGCTGAGGGCAGTTGGCAGCCAACTGCCAATGGCCCCTCCCCCTGGCCAGCCCTGCCCCCGCCCCCTGGTCGAATTCCCGGTTGAACTCCCAGTTCCAGGGGACAATTTGCATATTAGCCTTTTATTATATAGGATAGTTTCTGGTGTACAGCAGAGTGGTTAGACATTTATACAATTTATAAACTGATTCTCCCAATAAGTCTAGTTCTCACCTGGCACCATACATAGTTATTATAATAGTATTTACTATATTCCCAGATAAAGACAAATACTATATGATCTCACTTACATGTGGAATCTAAGAAACAAAATAAATGATCAAACAATATAGAAACAGACTCATAGATACAGAGCACAAACTGATGGTTCCCAGATGGGAGGGAGTTTGGGGGGCTGGATGAAAAAGGTGATGGGATTAAGAAGTACAAATTAGTAGTCACTAAATAGTCATGGGGATGTAAAGTACAGCATAGGGAATATAGTCAATACTTGGAATTAAAATATTATATCTTAAAATATAATAATAATTGTTATACACATGTTGTGGGACATATGATTTGTTGAAACAATCTTTTGTCTTAAGAAAGTGAAGTGTCTAATTTAGGCAAAGTATCTTTTGTAAGGCTATTTAAAGGAAAGGTGTAGGTGTGTATTTTTTTAAATAATATACTGTTACTCTATTGTAAAGCTGAATAAGTAGGACTTCTTATAAAATATTTCTGTGGGGAGAATGATTGCTAAAAGGAGATTGGTGACAATATCACATAATGTAAGAAACATCTTAACAATAGTTGTTTATATAATTTTTTCAAGAAAAACATAGCAAAATGAAAATAGAACTGATTCTCACCTATTTCAATAAGTAAATAGATATATGAATCTAATTTCTATAATTTCAGATTATATAACAACATGATATTGTTACAGAAAGTGGGAACTACTATTTTTCATTAATATGTTTGAACATTTCCCAATAAAAAGTGTCTTGATTTTATCTTTAAAATAAATATATTTTCTCATAAAGTTGCTGCAAAATTCCCCCACCTCACGGAATAAAGTGTTATTCAAGAAAAACTGGTACTAGAGTATGAAAGAAAATAGAAATCAAATGATCAACCATTTTATCTTTATTCAATTAACATATTTTATTCAATCTCTGGCATATAGCAGTGTCCTCCATAAATTCATTAAATAAATGAATCTTGCATATGGTCGTTTCTGTTTTTTAACTGACTTTAGTTATAGAAGACAACATCTAATCTATTTTGTTTTTAGAAAAGTAACTGTAAAAAGATATTTTAAAAAATAAATTTGCAATCACATACTTTTGTAATAATTACCTTCCCTAAAAATGTCTAAGTGACTCAATGTTTTTTAAAATATATTTCTGTAGCACAACTATGTTATTGTTAACCAGAGGCCCAGTGCACGAAATTTGTGCACAGGGGCGGGGGGTGTCCCTCAGCCCAGCCTTCACCCTCTACAATCTGGGACCCCTCTAGGGATGTCCGACTGCCCGTTTAGGACTGCTGGCTCCCAACTGCTCACCTGCCTGCCTTCCCGATTGCCCCTAACCGCTTCTGCCTGCCAGCCTGATCACCCCCTAACCACTCCCCTGCCAACCTGATTGATGCCTAGCTGCTCCCCTGCCAGCCTGTTTGCCCCTAACTGCCCTCCCCTGCAGGCCTGGTCACCCCTAACTGCCCTACCCTGCAGGTCTGGTACCCCCCCCAACTGCTCTCCCCTGCAGGCCTGGTCCCTCCCAACTGCCCTCCCCTGCTGGCCATCTTGTGGTGGCCATCTTGTGTCCACATGGAGGCAGGATCTCTGACCACATGGGGGCAGCCATCTTGTGTGTTGGAGTGATGGTCAATCTGCATATTACTCTTTTATTAGATAGGATAGAGGCCTGGTGCATGGGTGGGGGCCAGCTGGTTTGCCCTGAAGTGTGTCCCAGATCAGGGTAGGGGTTCCCTTGGGGCGTGGGGTGGCCTGGGCGAGGGGCCTGTGGTGGTTTGCAGGCTGGCCACGCCCCCTGGCAACCCAAGCAGAGGCCCTGGGATCTGGGGTTTATTTATCTTCTACAATTGAAACTTTATAGCCTGGAGCGGAGGCCTGGGCCAGCCAGGGTGTGCAGAAAGCTTGGCTTCCTCCATCACCGGGGGCAACCCTAGCTTCCTGCTCTTTCCAGCTCCATGGCTGCCACCATTTCTGTTTGGGTTTATGTATCTTCTATCATTGAAACTTTGTAGCCTTGAGTGGAGGCCCAGGCCAGCAAGGGCAGGCGGAAAGCTTGGCTTCCTCCATCGCTGGGGAAACCCAAGCCTTCCTCCTGCTCTCTGTGGCAGTAGCCATCTTGGTTTATTTGCATATTCACTCCTGATTGGCTGGTGGGCGTGGCTTGTGGGTGTAGCAGAGTGATGGTTAATTTGCATATTACTCTTTTATTAGATAGGATTACCTGCATTAATTCTCCACCTTCTTTCCTCCTGTCATAAAGGAAGGGTTGCTTTCTTGATTTCTGGCTTCCTGGAATCCTCCCACTTAAAGAGGACTATTACCCCATTATTGACTCCCAATTTGTTTCTTATTTAAATGCAGTTTCTCTGTCTTTCTGTATGTTGAAGTCCATTCCATATTCACAAATGTCCCTCAACTTAACATTCTATTCTATCTGGTTCACCCTTTGTCACAGTCTGTTCCATTTTAGAGACAAGTTTCTGTTCCTGCCAAGACCTCTAGCAATACAAGCATCAAGACTACCTGAGAGGGCCCCCTTCTTAAACATTCACATGCCATCACTACCACTGCTACACCCCTTTCCCCTTCACTATTGCTAAGCACAAGGAGAAAAGAAGATCTCCCCTGATAATCTGCAGTTTTATTAACCAGATTTGCAGACAAAATTTATAACAATTTAATGGCTTAAAAAAACAAAACCAAAAATTTTTGATTAAGGTCTCCACTCTTGGTAGTAAAGCCAGGCACTTCACAAAAGTAGAAGCAAATTTCTCTCTGAAAGATTAATTTTTATTTCAAGCCTAAATTTTCTACAGAAAAAAAAGAATTCCATGGAAAATTGGCACCCGAAAAAAACAAATTCAAATTGCCCAGATTGAAAGCCAAAAAATGACAACAAAATCATATCCTCAAAAGGATCATATATTGAAATCACCAGAGAAAAAATAATTTAAAAATTACTATTATTTTTAAGGAATAATTGAGATATTTAAATGTTTCTGTGAAGACTAAACAAATTAGTGTTAAAAACTTCAATTATATGATTTAAAGTTATAATTTGCAGTAAAAGAGAGAATGGGATATCTAGAAAAGAGAAGTATGGAAGAGGGAGTGTGTGGACAATAACCAGCAAATCAATCTGGTCCTCTTTAATGCATTTATTTTTTCAGTATACAGTTTTACTCTAGAATGTCTCCAATAATTTTGTTTCCTGAAATTCAATCCTCTATTACATATAGATTATTCTGTTTGATAACTTACAACATGGCTCTTTTAGAAAAAATAGATGATTATTTTGCCAAAATATGAAATGTAAATCATTAAATATATTATATGCAAACGTTAGTGGTTTACATTTAGAAACTGCTATCTCACCCCTCTGAGAGAATCTAGTTCATAAAGTAAATATTCTTTAGGTTGTTATTTCAGCATATTGTTTGAGGTTTTGCCATCAAGTGCAAATGGTGACCTGAGTAAAATCATGGTACGATAAACTTTTTAGAATCATTGGAAATTATCTAGATCTCATCCATTGTTCTATTTACAAGAAAATCAAGATGTAGAAATGAAAAACATAGTTATATAATTTTGAACTTCTGGGAACTTCATTGTGGATATTAGTTGTTTAGGCTAAATATTCTTACTTGAGCTAAAAAGCAGAAACTTGAATTCAAGGTCTATCAATTCAATTTACAGCACATTGTTTTTACTAGCTGTGTGCCCTAATATATGTTAATTAATGTCTCTGAGCATTGCTTTCTTGTAAAAAATAAGAATAATACTAGCAAGTATAGAATTTTTTAAGTTAAGAAAGGACTATGACAATATATGAAAAGCTTTATTCAAAGCTAATAAACATTATTTTTACCATTAGTATTAATATTAATAACCGAAATCAAAGTAAAATATATCCCTTTATAAGCATTCCATAAAATGAATTTGCTTGAAATACTGAATCACTATGTAAACTGGGAAATTAATAACAGCATTTTCTTTTTAATTTTATTCTGAGAAATTTATCTTTGAAACATACAGCTATGAATTCCAGGAATTAATTTTTTAAAGTTAACATAGACACAAATAGGAACACATGATGTAATTAAAAATGGAAAGCACCATGCTGCTACATCAGAAGCAGAGTATGAAAAAATAAGTAGGGATTTCATTTCATAATGGGAAGCAGGAGGAAGTAACTTAAAAAAATGTTTTTAGGAAAAAAACAGTCATGTTGAAACAGCACTTGGCCTACAATGTCAGAGCAGTTTAAACAATATTAATGTTATTGTTTAACTAGCAGAGGAGTTGCCACGAAGTATCTGCAGACTTTAATGACCACACTTCACAATAAATTAAAAAAACACACATACATTTCCTAATTTCTAGAATTTAAATTTACCTGTGCAACAATTAATAGGAACAGAAATAACCAGAATACCTTTTATGACACTTTCCTAAGATTTTTTACAACTACCTTTTTGTTGTAATCCTCACCTGAGAATATTTTTCTCATTGATTTTTAGAGAGAGTGGAAGGGAGGGGGCAAAGGAAGAAGAGAGAGAGAAAGAGACATCAATGTGAGAGAGACACATAGATTGGTTGCCTCCTCACCAGGGCTAAGGATTTAGCTTGCAACCAAGGTACTTGCCCTGGACCAGAATCAAACTGGGACCTTTCAGTCCAAGGGCCAATCTTCTACCCACTGAGCCAAATCCACTAGGGCAATTTTTACTACTACCTTTATAAGTGGGAAGGTTGGTAGGAAATACTCCAATAAACCATAATTATATTATTTTATATGCAGTTGTAGATAAATACATAGATGCATTTGTTAGCTTTTGCTGCATAAGAAGTTAAATTACAAAATGGAGTGGCTAAAATCAACAATCTATTATATGACAGTTTTTGTTGCTCAGGAATTCAGTCCCATCTTGACTGGGTTCTCTGGTTCATGGTCTCTTTCTTACACGTCCATAATGAAGGTACTGGCCAAGGCTGTGATCTCACCTGGAGGCTCAGCAGGCGTGGAAGCAGGGACAGATCTGCTTCCCAGCTCAGTCATTGTCATTGTAGGCAGGATTCATTTCCTCAGGGGTAAACTGAGGCACTTAATTCCTCATTGGCTGTTGGCTGGAGCCTTTAGTTCCTTGCCACCTGGGCCTCTCCACAGAGCAATTCACAACACAGAGCAAGTGAGAGAGCAAGAGAAGGTGAGAAAGAGAGAAGCCAAAGTCTATTTGTAGCCTAATCTTTGGCTTTTCACCATATTCTATTCTTTAGAAGTAAGCCACTATGTCCAGTTCACATTAAGTAGCATGGATTATGCACAGTGCTGGAATACTAAAAGTGAGAGTCTCTGGGAGCCATCTTAGAAGCTGATTTTCTCAACAGACCATACATAGATACAAAAATTTGTATATAAATATACATACACAGGAATATGTAAATGAAAAATATATTCATCCTATATAATAAAAGGGTAATATGCAAATTGATCCTAACGGTGGAACGACTGCGAACGACCGGTTGCTATGACGTGCACTGACCACCAGGGGGCAGATGCCCAATGCAGGAGGTCAGTGCACTTTCACAGGGGGAGCACCACTCAGCCAGAAGCTGGCTCATGGCTGGCCAGCACAGTGGTGGAGGCGGGAGTCTCTCCTGCCTCCGCGGAGGTACTAAGGATGTCCAGCTATTGGTGTGGGGAGCGGGCCTTAGCTGTTAGTCGGATATCCCCTGAGGGCTCCCAGGCTGCCAGAGAGATGTCTGACTGTCAGCTTAGGCCCGATCCCCCGGGGAAGCGGGCCTAAGCTGGCAGGTGGACATCCCTCGAGGGGTCCCTGACTGCAAGAGGGTTCAGGCCAGGCTGAGGGATTCCCCCCAAGTGCATGCATTTTTGTGCACTGGGCCTCTAGTATTAAATATTTAGTAAACCATATATTTTAAAATTTAGTTTTATTTCTTTTAAATTAACTCTTTTGGTTATGTTAAAATGTTCAGGTAACTTTATTACTAGATTGTTCTTAAAAATTAATCATTAAAATTAAAGTATTTTAAAACACTTTTCCTCACATATTCCCCAAACATTATTTCCATGTTATGAAACTCTAGTGACACACTGAGTGAAAATTAATTAATGACAATTAATTAATTTCTAAATAAGTATGTGATGGACTGCTTATTTCATATGAATATAAAAATAAGGAAAAAAAGCTGTAAGTTAAATTATTATTAAAGGCAATGAAAAAAGAAAAATATTACCAAATGGAGCATATTGGCTATCATACAAAAAGAATCCTACAACAAACCTTAAGATAATTAATATATTACAAAGAAATAATCCATAATTATATATATTCTTTAAATCTTTATTGTTGAAAGTATTACATATATCCTCTTCTCTCCCCCATTGCCTCTTTTACCCCAGCTCTCACCACCCCCCCCCGCCCCCGCTCTAGGCCTTCACCATCCTATTGTCTGTGATCATGGGTTATGCATATATGCATACAAGTACTTTGGTTGATGTCTTCCCACTCACTCACCCACCCCTGCCTTCCCTCTGAGACATAGTTATATTTGAATATTAAAAATATCTTGCTGCCAGATAGATGTTGAATTATCATCTCATGCTCCTCTGAGGGAGTTCTAGTAGCAGAGGTATTTTATGTTTCTTTACTAAGGGAATTCACATTGTCTGGCTCATGGCCAATGCTGCCTAAAATAATAGTAAGTTCAAACAAATGTCAAGTTTAACACTGAGAGTCACTGGGGAAGAATAAGCCAGTGGGGCTAATAGCAGTTCCTTTTGTAAAATTCTCCATTGGGTTCTGATTAGTCAACTATAAAATGAAGCAATTATTCAAAAGCTGAAGTAAAATTCAAAACACTATTTAACAAGCATTATTGCACTGTCAGTAATCAATGAGAATAGAGCTGACTCAAGTATAACCAGTAGATACTGTTTGAGTGCCAGCCTAGGATAGCAGAACAGGCTTATAGATTCTCTAAAAATTACTTTTCAATCAGTGACTGCATGAGCATACTAATTTTCATTTTTAATTTATACAGGAGTGTATTGAGAAAAAAAATTTGTAAGAAATAAAAAAATGCAACTTAAAGATAGAGATAAAACCATATAAACATGAAAAAATGTTTGTTAGCTCTATTCTGTGTATTTTATGATAGAGCATATACTCAAAAGTAATTTAAAAAATATCACCTAAGAAATGGAACTTTAAAAACACAAAATACAGTTCTTAACAATGATAGTTTAGTCTCTCTCCTTGCTCCTGAATAAGGGCACTAGGGTCTTTTTTACTTATTATCATGTATTTACTAAAGTTTTTAGAGCTATAAGTCATCATCACAAATAAATCCACTATTTTTTAGCCCTTGACATGTTATCTTTGATCAGATTCCCACATGTACTCTCTCTACTGTAGGGATTATGAAGACATGGAAGAAATAGCACTCAATACAAAGGGTATACAAAAGATAATACAAAAATGTGCAAATAATAATTTTGTAATGAAAAACTTATTTTCTGTTTGTAATTCCAGGAGTCCTAAGTCTTTGTGATACAGTAGCACCGCCCCCCACCCCCACCCCCACACCATTATCTGTGGTTTTTTATTTTCATGGTTTCAGTTACCCACAGTCAATCTCAGTCCAAAATATTGAATCAAAAATTCCAGAAATGAACAATTCATAAGTTTTAAATTTCGTGCAGTTCTGAGTAGAGTGATGAGATCTTGTGCCTTCCCACTCAGTCCTGCTGGCGACATGAGTCATCCCTTCGTCCAGGACAGCTACTCGTTAGTCAGTTACTAGGCTTGATGATCAGATCAACTGTTGTGCTATTGCAGTGCTTGTGTTCAAGTAACCTTTATTTTATTGTCATTGTTTTATTTTATTATTAGTTGTTGTTGTAATCTTTTATCTAATTTATAAACTAAACTTTATCACTGATATGTAAGTATAGGAAAAAACCCCATTATATATATATATATATATATATATATATATATATATATATATATATGTATATATATGTATATGTATATATATATATATATATATATATATATATATATACACACACACATACACACACACACACACATATGTATATATGATTTGGTACTGTTTGTAATATCAGTCATCCACTGGGGGTCTTAGAATGTACCTCCTGCAAATAAGGAGGGGCTACTGTAAAGCACAAAATACGTATGCCTTATGTCCACAATTAATGGTTCCACTTCTGTAAATCCCATCCTACCTGCCTAGGCTGGGATTGTATCCTCCCCTCCCCGCTTTAAAAATATTTTTTTCATTTCTCCCATTATAGTATATCCTTAGCTTAATTCAGTTATTTCCAACTTAAAACTAACTAAACAAATTTAAAAACTTGACCTTCTTTAACAACTTTATGTTATTTTTTCCATCACCATTTATCCTCTCTGTGTCCTCTTTCACCTCCACCCCCCTTCCTACCCCCGGCAATCACCACACTGTTGTCCATATCCATGAGTTCTCTTTTTTCCCCTCTTTGTGAAATCCCTCAACACCCCTGACCCCCCACCCCCATCCCACTCCAACCCACCAGAGCTGTCTGCCCACTCTCTATGAATCTGTCTCTATTTTGCTTGGTAGTTCAGTTCATTAAATTTCACATCTGAGTGAAATCCTATGGCACTTGTCTTACTCTGATTGGCTTATTTCACTTAGCATAATGTTCTCCAGGCACATCAATAAACTTTCCTTCCTTTTTACGGCAGAGTAGTATTCCATTGTGTAATCCACAACTTTTCTAACTACTTTCTTAATATTAACTATTCTTTCAAAGCAAATTTTTGACAAGGTGACCTACACATATTATATCCCCCACCCCCAGACTTCCGTTTATTTGTTTTACCTACTGAAATTAGGTGTCATCCTCCCCTCTCTGGGAATTCCTAACGGGATTCCCTAGCCTCCCAAATGAAACTGCTTCTTAAGGGGATTACATATTTCACAGAGCAAAGTTCTACTGTATATCCCCTTCTCCCTCTGCGTATATCATCTAATTGAAGCCCTAGTCCAGTGGTTGGCAAACTGCGGCTCGTGAGCCACATGCGGCTCTTTGGCCCCTTGAGTGTGGCTCTTCCACAAAATACCAAGGCCTGGGCAAGTCTATTTTGAAGAAGTGGTGTTAGAAGAAGTTTAAGTTTAAAAAATTTGGCTCTCAAAAGAAATTTCAATCGTTGTACTGTTGATATTTGGCTCTGTTGACTAATGAGTTTGCCGACCACTGGCCTAGTCCCTTAATAGTGAGAGAGTTGATGACTAGTTTGGGGAGAGTTGGGGAACAAGCCAATGTCCTCAGGAAAAAGCTTGCATGCAGTTGTAGTGTAAGGGTGGTGGTAGCTGCTCAGTATTCTGGTTGGAACAACATTACACATTCAATGGAGAAGCAGAGGGAGGTGGGCTATCTCTTTCTAACTTATTCCCTATCCTGGGTCGAATTTTGTCTCTTCAAAGATGCTGAATTCTAACCCTCAGTACTTATAAATGTGACTTATTTTGAAATAGGGTATTTTTAAAGCATAAAGTTAAACTGAGATCATTATGTCAGCCCTAATCCAATGCGAATGTGTGGGAGATTTGTCACAAATACACACACACAGGAAGAGCATCATGGGAAGATGACAGCAGATGAGGGTGATGCACCCTTCGCTAAGTTATGTCAAAATTTGTCAGCAAACAACTGGAAGCCCATGAAATATATTCTCCCTCACAATCTCTCAGGAATGAACACAGCTAGCACTTTGATCTTGGGCTTCTGGCTTCCAGAGCTGTGAGATGACTAATTTCTGGGGTTTAAGCCACACAATTAGTTTTTTTGTTTTTTGTTTTTAATAGCAGCCCTAACTGATTATGTATTCTGTTTCAGAAAAGGATCATTCTTTCCCTTCCCTTGCAGGACATTTGGTTCATGCCAAAACATCCTTGATATTTAAATCCCACTATTCTGCAAGATTAGAACCCCAACCCATCTTACAAGCTGGGTAATGGAGGCCAAACGGATTATTAGTTTTACAGCCACAACACAATTTTTGGACCAAAAAAACATGATAGTATTTTTTTATGGATTAATCCTGTAAACCAAAAGTATGAATAAATGTCATGGGCTGTTTGAACCCAGGGATGTTTCCTAAGCAAGGACGTTTGGACGATTTGGGCCTTTTGGCATGAACTAAATGTGCTCATGGACATTTTGGATAGGATCAAATTTCAAGACCCTCTTGGCATGGACCAGATGTCTCTGTGGATGTTTTGGACAGGACCAGCAGTCTGGTAACCTTATTTTCTGTTTCAGTCATTTTTATCAGAAAAGAATTTTTGGTAGAAAAATCCTCTCAAACCTAAAAATGAAAAGTAAAAAAAAAAAAAGGATATATTTTGTTTACAATGACATTGGAAAATTTTCTGGAATTAGAAACATTCATGTATTTTTTAAAATGAGGAATTAGAGGAGAATTTATCAGGTATGCAAAGATGAAATAATTTTAAACCATTACTCTAAAAATATATTAGATGTTTAAATGACATTTATTGTAACATATTATTATAGAAACAGCACATATTCTCTGTTAAAATTTTGAAATACAATCATCTATATATGAAAAGGCTAATATGCAAATAGACCAAATGGCGGAACAACCGAACAACCGGTCGCTATGATGTGCGCTAACCACCAGGGGTGCACACAGAACATGGCAGGCGCTGGCAGCAGGCGGTAGAGCGTGGAACATGGCGGACCTTGGCCACGGTGTGATGGCGGAGCAGGTGAGCAGGGGCGAGCCTCTGGTGGTTACTGAAAATTCTTTGCTCCCGCGCGCCGCGGTCCTGCCCAGCACTCGCACCTGCTGCCAGTACTGGCCCTGCTTGCACCTGTTGCTGGTGCTGGTGCCGCCGCTCACACCCGCTGCCAGCACCTGGCACTGGCCCCGATTGCTCAGCGCCTTCAGCGGGTGTGAGAGGAAACTATCGGCCCCAATTACCCCTGAGGACTTCTCCACCTCCCCCTGCTCCTGAGGGGCTATTGGGGCAGCAGCCACCCTTGCACCTGCTGATGGCGCTGGCCCCGCTATCACCCGCTACTGGCACCAGCCCCAATCGCTCTGTGCTGTCAGTGGGTGCGAGCCAGGCCAGTGCCTTCAGCATGTGGTAGCGGCGGTGGAGGGAGCAGGGCTGCCGGCAGACAAGGGACCAGGGGCTGTGGTGGGAGGGGCTGGGCGGGGTTGAGGAAGATGGGCCGATACCCACCCCTGTGCCCACTGCAGCCTCATGGCCCACAGTTCCTTTCAAGGTGCACGAATTTGTGCACTGGGCTCCTAGTTTTATATAATAATAATAAAAGGCTAATATGCAAATAGAACGAACAGCGGAACAACTGAACAACTGGTTGCTATGACATGCACTGACCACCAGGGGGCTCACACGGAACATGGCAGGCCTCAGCAGCAGGCAGCAGAGCATGGAACATGGTGAGCATCGGCCATGGTGGAATGGTGGAGCAGGTGAGTGGGGGCGCCAGACCAAGGCAGGTCACTGGTTGCCATCATCAGGGCGAGCCTTTGGTGGCTACTAAAAATTCCTTGCTCCCATGTGCCACAGTCCCACTTGCACCCACTGCTGGCATTGGACCCAATTGCTCCATGCCATCAGTGGGTGCAAGCAAGGCCAGCACCATCAGTGTGTGGGAGTGGCGGCGGTGGGAGTAAGGCTGCCGGCAGACAGGGGACTGGGGGCTGTGGCGGGAAGGGCCAGGCGGGGGTGCAGAGGGTGGGCTGCGAACCACCCCTGTGCTCACTGCAGCCTCTTGGCCCACAGTTCCTTTCAAGGTGCACAAATTCATGCACTAGGCCCCTAGTATATATATAAAGACACAATAAAAAATGGCCCACAATATCAGTACTCAGAGATAAATATTATTCTTGTCCAGCCATTAAAAAAAAAATAAGCATACTTCTGTAATCTTATTTAAAATATATTCTCAATATTTCCATATGTCCTTAAATAATAATAGCAAGAACATATTAATCATAATAAGCAACATTAATTGGGCACTTATTCTCTGCCAGCAAAATATGATTCAGCCAATACTTAGACATGAACACCATATATTTTTTAATTTTTAGCTGTTAAAACTGAAAAGTTAGAGATTTTAATTATATAACATTTTTGTGTACTAGTATCTCTGAGTATTTCTTTTGTGTTCACACAATCATTTAAAATGGTCTTGGCGAATATTGCACAGTTGCCCTTCAACAATACTATACTGAATTACAGTACTTCTAGAAAATGATGAGAGTGCTCATTTGGCCCAACACACTTGATACTGATTATTTTATTAAAAATCAAAATATAAGACAAATGAGCCATTTGACAGTTAAATCTGGCAGTTAATTTACATTTCTTCAAGCATTAAATATATTTATGGGTCATTAATATTGATTCTTTTTAAATCAGCTTTTGCAATATGTATTTGGCTGTTTCTTTCTAAGAGTGTTCTAAACCAAGGATCATAACCTGGTTATATTTATATTATACAATCTACCCATTCCTCTGTCCCAGTTGATTAGATAAAGTGCAGCTATAGCTCCATTGAAGCCATCAAATTATCTTCCTCAGCAATTTAAAATTGGATAATCATAGAATTCTGTCTCTATTAGAACCTTTAACTAGGAATAACTATAAAGGTGGGTTTGAGTAGCCACTTCTGGATAAGTTCATTATGAAGTAGATGATGGAATGTTATATATGTTTATTATGCAAAATGTACTACATCTTCATTATTCAGTATGATAGTTGCTATCCACATGTGGCTATTGGTTATTTGATGTGACTAGTGTGACTGAGGAATTGAATTTTTAATTTTATTGAGTTTAATTATTAAAAAAAATTTTAAAGGCTTGGGAAGTCAGCTAATTTTAAAAAAAATTGATTTGAGAGAGAGAGAAGGAGAGAGGTAGGGAGAGAAAGAGAGAGAAAAGTCAATGTGAGGAGAGAAACATCCATTAGATACCTCCCGTATGTGCCCCAATGGGGGATTGAACCCACAACCTGGGTTTGCGCCCTGACTGGGAATCAAACCCGTGACCCTTTAGTGCATTGGGAAGATGCTTCAACTAACTGAGCCACACTGGCCAGGGCTAATTAATTTAAATTTAAATAAATAGCCACATGTGGCTAGAAACTATTGTACTGAACAGTGCAGCTATAGGCAGAAAAGGATGAAGCTTGTGTGCAGAGAAACAAGAGATTCTGTGGCATTGGAGAAATGGAGGGAATAATGAGAGTCTTTGAGAGCTTTTGAGCTTCATGGCTCTTTGCTCCAGTTTCTGATGAAGCTAAGCTGCACATTTCCTGCTCTGGATTCACTGATACTTTTCTAGCATGAGAAACAGACAGCAAAACAAACAGGCAGCCAACCAGATGGGAGATGATATTTGCAAACAGTAACTCCGACAAAGGTTTAATTTCCAAAATATAAAACATATGTACTACTATTTGTAATACTTTATACTTAAATACTTCATAAAACTCAACACCAAACAAATAAATAATCCAACCAAAAAGTGGGCAGAGAACCTGAAAATACACCTCTCCCAAGAAGACATACAAACAAGCCAGTAGATATATGAAAAGATGTTCAACCTCACTGGCAATTAGGGCAATGCAAATTAAATGAGATACCACCTTACACCTGTTAGAGTGGCCATTATCAACAAGACAAGCAACAACAAGTGTTGGAGTGGTTGTGGATAAAAGGGAACCCTTATTCACTGATGGTGGGAATGTAGACTGGTACAACCACTATGGAAAGCAGTCTGGCGATTCCTCAAAAAATTAAAAATAGAGCTCCCATACGACCCAGCAACCCCACTCCTGGAACCATGGGTGGGCAAACTTTTTGACTCGAGGGCCACAGTGGGTTCTTAAACTGGACCGGAGGGCCGGAACAAAAGCATGGATGGCGTGTTTGTGTGAACTAATATAAATTCAAAGTAAAGGAGCGGAGGGGAGAGCAAGAGAACCGGATAGAACAGCTGAATCCAGCCCACGGGCCGTAGTTTGCCCAAGGCTGGTATATACCCAAAAAACTTGAAATTATTTATACACAAAGATACATGCACCCCTATGTTCATTGCAGCATTATTCACGGTGGCCAAGAGTTGGAAACAGCCAAAGTGCCCTACGAGAGAGGACTGGATAAAAATAATGCTCTGGTTTTCACTTGGGTTATTTTTCCTGTCTCTTTTTCTATTTGAAACATAAATTTTCCTAGAGGATTTTTTAGTTAGAAATTTAACAATCATAAGAATTTGCCTGAATTTTCTAAAATTAATGTGGGTTTTTTGGTATGTGATGGTGCATTTTCTTTCTCATGACTAATTAATTATATGTTTCTCTATTTTCTTGATAAGAATAGTTTGGAATTTATTAATTTTTGTTTGATAATTAAATTATTACTGTTTTTTGTTTACATTCATTTTTACTGCCCTATTTATATTTATTGTAATTTAAACAATCTCCTAATGCCATATCAAAAATATTTTTTAAAAATATAGGCAAGGTATTTATATCATTAAAATTCTACATAACTTTTATAAAGCAAAGTATTTCCAAGTTACTCAAACTCTTTCAGGAAATATAAAAACTGTAATCAAACCATGCTTAGTTTACATGTATTCATGTCTATACCTTGATACTTATCCTTGAAAGAAAAACTAGAAAAAAAAGTATGAGAAAAAAATTACTGGCCAGTTTCACTCATAAATATACAAACTCTAAAGCAAAATATTAGCAGACCCCAGTAAAATATAAAAATATATCATTATATAATTGGGTTAATTTTAGGCAAAACATTCAAAATTTATTGAAACATTTTTTTAAATGTTGTTGAATATGTAGAGATATATATCATAACCACAGAAAGGAGTGTTCACTAGGAAAACACTGTCAACATTCCCATAATTAATGTAAAGAGACAATGTAATTACAATAAAAAAATAACCTCCAAAGATCCCCGAGGAAGTATCTTTTTGGTGGATAAAATTTGACCA
Source organism: Plecotus auritus (assembly GCF_963455305.1). Taxonomy (NCBI): domain Eukaryota; kingdom Metazoa; phylum Chordata; class Mammalia; order Chiroptera; family Vespertilionidae; genus Plecotus; species Plecotus auritus. The sequence goes on along the minus strand of NC_137777.1, from coordinate 23,074,954 downwards.
TCTTATCTAAATTTTCTGGGTAAGCAAAGATTCTCCTAAAAATTAAGAATGAGGTGGTATCAAGAATTATTATAAATTAGTGTCATTTAAGCCCATATAACACTGGTGTTAAAATAGTCAAATTAGCTATGAGAAAAGATTAGAGATTTCAAATAGAAGCTATATATATATATATATATATATATATATATATATATATATATATACGCTTTAATTCTGAGATATGTGAGATTATAGACTCCAGAGGAAAAGAGGTGCTAGTCAATATATGATGCCGAGAAAATTGATTATCCATATAAGGAATAAGGAAGGAAGTCACACCATTCACATCACACTCATTAAGTAATTACAGCAATGTGAAGTGTAAAACTTTGAATAGCTTACCAGCTGTACCAGTTAATAATGCGGATTTTTTTCATTTAGCTGGAGTTATACATAGGTTGATACATATGTGCTTTGATATGTGTGCTATTTTGTAGTATTGACAACCAGCTTCAAAACTTCATATGTCAAATTTTCTGAAGGTGTTAATATCATAGATATTTTTACGCTTAAAAATGTCGAATTTCATGCCAAAAAAGAGGATTTGTGGGAAGTTTTAATTCATTACTTTATTTAGAAGAAAAGTGCTGCTGAAAGTTATTGTATACTTTGGGAAGCTTATGCTGAACATACTACATTTCAAGATACTTGTGAATGCTGGTTTAAATGCTTTAGAAGTGATGATTCCTATGTGAAAGACAAAGAACGTCCAGGTCAAATGAAAAAGTTTGAAGACCAACAATTACAAGCATTATTGGATGAAGATACATGTCAAACTCAAAGACAATATGCAGAAAGATTAAAGGTTGCTCAGCAAACAATTTCTGATCATTTACAAGAAATGGGAAAGATTTTAAAGGAAGGAAAGTGGGTGACACATCAACTGAACTAGAGATTAATGGAAAACCGAAAAGACACCAGTAAAATGTTGCTTCATCGGCACGAAAGAAAGTCCTTTTTGCATGGAATTGTGGCTGGCGATGAAAAGTGGATTTATTTTGAGAATCCCAAATGCACAAAGTCATGAGTTGATCCAGGTCAACCATCAACATCGACTGCAAGGCCAAATCGCTTTGGAAAGAAGACAATGCTCACTGCGTTTGGTGGGATCAGGAAGGTGTGTTACATCATGAACTTGTAAAACCACGTGAAACTTAATACTGATCGCTACCAAAAACAAATAATCAATTTGAACCACGCTTTGATTGTAACACGGCTAGAATGGGCCAGAAGACACGACAAAGTAATTTTGCTTCATGATGACACACTTCACAACTAGTTAAAGACACGTTAAAAGATCCTGCCTAGGAAGTATTAACCCACCCGCTGTATTCACCAGACCTTGCTCCTTCAGATTACCACTTGTTCTAATTGATGGCACATGCACTTTCTGAGCAGCACTTCAAAACGTAGGAAGCAGTGGAAAATTGGGTCTCTGATGGTTTGCCTCAAAATAAGAAAAGTTCTATTGGGATGGTATTCACAAATTACCTGAAAGATGGGGGAAATATGTAGCTAGCGGTGGACATCACTTTGAATAAATCACTCTTGATGTTTCTCTTGAAATTATCGTGTTTTCTTTTATTGCAAAATCCACATTAGTAACCGGTACACCTATAAGGTGTGCTGGGTAATAATGCGGATTTTCCTCAATAGCTGGAGCTACACATATGTTGATATATATGTGATTTGATATTGTGCTATTTTGTTGTATTTACAGCAAGCTTCAAAACTTCATATGTCAAATTTTCTGAAGGTGTTAACATCATAGATATTTTTATGCTTAAAAATGTTGAATTTTGTGCCAAAAAAAAGAGCATTTGTGGGAAGTTTCAATTCATTACTTTATTTGGAATAAAAGTGCTGCTGAAAGTAATCGTATACTTAAGGAAGTTTATGCTGAACATGCTCCATCTCAAGATACTTGTGAAAGCTGGTTTAAACGCTTTAAAAGTGATGATTTCCATGTGAAAGACAAAGAACGTCCAGGTCAAATGAAAAAGTTTGAAGACCAACAATTACAAGCATTATTGGATGAAGATGCATGTCAAACTCAAAGACTATTTGCAGAAAGATTAAAGGTTGCTCAGCAAACAATTTCTGATTGTTTACAAGCAATGGGAAAGATTTTAAAGGAAGGAAAATGGGTGCCACATCAAACTGAACGAAAGACAAATGGAAAACCGAAAAGTCATCAGTAAAATGTTGCTTCAAAGGCAGGAAAGAAAGTCCTTTTTGCATGGAGTTGTGGCTGGCAATGAAAAGTGGATTTGAGAATCCCAAACGCACAAAATCATGGGTTGATCCAGGTCAACCATCAACATCGACTGCAAGGCCAAATTGCTTTGGAAAGAAGACAATGCTCACTGCGTTTGGTGGGATCAGGAAGGTGGGGTGTATTATGAGCTTCTAAAACAAGGTGAAACCGTTAATACCAAGTGTACCAGTTACTAATGTGGATTTTGTGATCAAAGAAATCACCATAATTTCAAGAGAAACATCAAAAGTGCTTTATTCAAAGTAATGTCCATCCCTAGCTACACATTTCCCCCATCTTTCAGGTTATTTGTCAATACCGTCCCAATAGAACTTTTCTTATTTTGAGGCAAACCATTCAGAGACCCAATTTTCCACTGCTTCCTACGTTTTGAAGTGCTGCTCAGAAAGTGCATTTGTCATGGATCAGAACAAGTGGTAATCTGAAGGAGCAAGGTCCAATGAATATGGCGGGTGCGTTAACACTTCCCAGGCAAGATCTTTTAACATGTCTTTAACTGGTTTTGAAGTGTGTGATGGTGTGTTATCATGAAGCAAAATTACTTTGCTGTGTCTTCTGGCCCAGTCTGGTAGTTTTATGATCAAAGCATGGTTCAAATTGATTATTCTTTGTCGGTAGTGATCATTACCAGGTGTACTGGTTACTAATGTGGATTTTTTTCAAAAAGATGGAGTTACCCAAAGGTTGATATATATGCGCTTTGATATGTATGTGGATGGGTATATTATGTTAAAAACCTCTGTTATTTAAGAGATTTAATTCAGATGTGAGACACAGAGTATGCTTGGCTCACAAAATATTTTGTTTATCTCCTTTACATGCTCGGGTACATCTTTACTGACAGTATTTCCACTAATATGCAGCTCAAACAACATTCCACATTTGCCAAGCCAAGGCTATCTTCTGATTCATTGTCCTTGGAACTCAGTGATTTTGCAAATGCCTGCTTTGTTCTGTTCTACAGATTATGCAGGACATGGTGTGGATATTCCACTGCAGATTAAGAAGCAGAAAAGGAACCTGCACCACCACCTAAATGTCTTAAATGTGGAAAACAGCTGTTCTACATTTCTTTTCATTTTCCTTTTTTTGAATTGATTTTTTTAAATTAATTTATTTACTAGAGGCTCGGTGCACGAAAATTGTGCACGGGGGGCAGGAGGGAGATGTCCCTCAGCCCAGCCTGAACCCCTCTCCAATCTGGGACCCTAAACGGGCAGTCAGACATCCCTCTCACAATCCAGGATTGCTGGCTCCCAACTGCTCACCTGCCTGCCTTCCTGATTGCCCCTAACCGCTTCTGCCTGCCAGCCTGATTGATGCCTAACTGCTCCTCTGCCAGCCTGTTTGCCCCTAACTGCCCTCCCCTGCAGGTCTGGTCACCCCTAACTGCCCTCCCCTGTAGGCCTGGCCCCCCCAACTGCTCTCCCCTGCAGGCCTGGATCCCCCGCAACTGCCCTTCACTGCAGTCCTGGTTGCCCCAACTTCCTTCCTCTGCCGGCCTGGTCACCCCTAACTGCCCTCCCCTGCAGGCTTGATCACCCCCAACTGCCCTCCCTTGCAGGCCTGGTCCCTCCCAACTGTCCTCCCCTGCTGGCCATCTTGTGGTGGCCATCTTGTGTCCACATGGGGGCAGCCATCTTTGACCACATGGGGGCAGCAGTCTTGTGTGTTGGAGTGATGGTCAATTTGCATATTACTCTTTTATTAGAAAGGATTATTAGATAGGATAGAGGCCTGTTGCACAGGTGGGGGCCAGCTGGTTTGCCCTGAAGGGTGTTCCGGATCAGGGTGGGGGTTCCCTTGGGGCGTGGGGTGGCCTGGGCGAGGGGCCTGTGGTGGTTTGCAGGCCAGCTATGCCCCCCAGCGACCCAAGTAGAGGCTCTGGTATCTGGGATTTACTTATCTTCTATAATTAAAACTTTGTAGCCTGGAGCAGAGCTAAGCCTCCTGCTTGCTCCATAGCTGCAGCCATTTTTGTTGGGATTTATTTATCTTCTATAATTGAAACTTTGTAGCCTTGAGTGGAGTCCTAGGCCGGCCAGGGTGTGTGGAAAGCTTGGCTTCCTCCATTACCGGGGAAACCCAAGCCTCTTGCTCACTCTGTGGCCGCAGCCATCTTGGTTGGGTTAATTTGCATACTCACTCCTGATTGGCTGGTGGGCGTGGCTTGTGGGTATAGCAGAGTGATGGTTAATTTGCATATTACTCTTTTATTAGATAAGATTTTTGTAACCCTCACCCGAGGATATTTTTTTCCATTGATTTCTTTTAAAGACAGCAGAAGGGAGTGAGGCGGGGAGTGAGGGAGGGAGAGAGAGAGAAAAACGACAACATTGTGGTGAAAGAGACACATTGATTGGTACCTCCCAATTGCCCCAAGAGGGGCAACCGAGATACATGCCCTTGACAGGGAATAGTACCCTCAGCCCTTTGGTCCACAGGCCGACGCTCTAACTACTGAGCAAAACTGGCCAGGGCTAAATTTATTTTCAGAGAGAGAGGGTAAGGAAGAGAGAGAGAGAGAAACGTCAATCTTTGGCCTTCCTTAAGTACCCTGACCAGGGATCAAACTCACAACCTAGGTATTGTCCTGACTGGAACTTGAACCCACAACCTTGCAGTGTACTGGACAACTCTCCAACCAACTGAGCCACCCATCAAGGCATCTTATATACATTTCTATACTCTGGAGACTCCAATATTTAGTGTAAATAAGACAATATATTCTACTTAAAGCAGGGACCTCCATGTTTTGATTCTTAAAAGTTTCTCTGAGACGATTTTGGGAAAGAATTGCTTTAATCCCAAATGGTTCTTGATTATTAATACAAATTGTCTAGTGTTTCTTATATATATCCTGCTTATAATCACCTTATTTAATGCAACATACTTCAACTCTCCTGATTTTTCAGGAATGATAGCAGTTTGGTAGTGTGCCTAATCTTTGGTGATACTGCTTAATCACTGTACTTTAAAGAATAGTTTATAAGTGATGTGCAGAATATCCCCCAGGAATTGTTAAGCATCTGACAAATTTAGGATTTAGTAAAATGTAAGTATAAAGTCTGAGCTAACAAATTAGCCCTTGGAAAAATGATGTCACAGTAAGGGACTGCTATAATCTAGCAGCTGCTTAGCAAAAACTGACCTGCAGGAAAGGCATCGCGAGTGAAGAGAGCCTCTTAAAATGTGGGTGTTTTTCTTAAAGACACACTATATTTTGATCTACTTGAATGTATTTGAAGATGTGGAATAATATCTCAAGAGGGTTTTGATGGTATATGATTTATTCTAAACAGTTTCTTCCCTAATACATAGTTGTTAGATGATTACAACTGTTTCTTTCTTCAACTTCAAATTTATAAGAACAATTGAAAATTTGTTCTTTGTGAGAGACCGTATCTGTTCTCTTTGCCTCTGGGGATTTCATGGGCTTAAGTTTCCCAGAAAATGGAAATTTTCTTCAGTCAGGTAATGATGAATAATGTCTCATAGATTAATATAGATGTGGAGGGATAAGGAAGGAAAGTGAAGAGGGTAACAAATTCTGAACAATGGGATAGCTTTTTTTCATGGCAATAATCTTAGGAAAATTATACATTTTTAACCTTAATGTTAGATATAGATTATTTTGAACTGCAATTTTTTTAAAATGCAGTCAATATATCAGTTACAAATATTTGCTTTAAAAATTCCCTGTAAATTACTAGACAAAATATTTTAAACCATGGCAACTTTTCCAGCAAAACAGGAAAATTTATAAGTGGAAAAAAATTGTTATTACTTATTAAAGTTACTGAATACAGAATATAGTCCAGAAAAAAATTTTTTATTCACAATTGACTTTTTAATATCTTTCTTTTTAAATCGTTAATCTTGAGAACCCAAAATATTAGCCAACCCATTTCTCTTTCATTTTGTTATTAGGTTTCACCAGGGATGTTTTCATTAGTGTGGCGGGTAGATTCAATGAAACTTAGAAATTTACATAAAGAAACGGCAATTGGGGCGTGAAATGTAATAAACAGAAAACGAAATTAAAATGGAAGATAGAAGAGAGAAAGTTCATGCACTCAATGTTACTGACCCCAAGGGAAGAGACTTACCTTGTGACTAGGAAAGGAAGTGATCCTAATTTACCATCTCAGCAGGAGGAAGGAAAGATTCCTCCTTATCCAGTCACAGCTACGCCAATGGGAGACTGCTATAACTCAGCCAATGAAAAGTCCCTATACTTTCAACTTTCAACCTCCCATGGACTCTTTATTTGCAAACCTCTTTCAAGTCCATAAAAGATAGTCCTCTCCTTTGTTTCTCTGGACTTCCCTGCATTGCCATTAGGCCACATGTTCTGAATTACAATTCTTGGTTGTTACCAAGGTAAACCCAATTTGCTGGACAACTATCTGGCTGTCTACTTTTTAAGGTCAACAGGGGAAATGACCATGAGAGACTATGATGGTTTTATAGATCATCATCCCTTTATTTTCTTCTCAACTCTACTATTCTGTACCTGACAACACTATTTCGGACCATTTTTTTGTAATGTTGTTTTGCAAACAGTATTAGCAGGAAAATAAAAAGAAAGTCCCGAGTGGTGTTTATGGGAAATAAGCAAAATGCTTGTAGATCTATTCACATACAAGGAGTATTTGGTTGGCACAAAACTCTACAAACATAAGCAGTTTAGAGTATTGAATACCAAGTTATTTTTCCAAAATAAATTGCTTTGTATGCAAAATGTTAATATGAAAAATGATAATAAATCATGTGAATGTGTGAACTTTTAATTTGATTATATATTGTGATTTCTTTGTAAAATGAATGGAGACCTTGTTTTGAGTCAATGTGATTGACCATCAGAGAAAATTATACTATAATGGCATTTAAAAACAGATAATACTAGATAAAATACTTATCATCACTGGGAAAATAGAAGTGATTCACATGTTAGGATTATGTAATTAGGAGCCAGAGTGATTTATACAAACAACGAGTTCCTTCACAAATTAAGGAAAAACTCATACTACAGGAAGAATGTTTATTGCTTTTCATAAAATGATGAAAATGCCTTTACAAATGGTAGAAGTATTAGAAGAAAATATTTGAGGGGCCAGATATATGTATATGTAGTCTTGGTTCCAATGACTCAAATATATAAATTATTGATAATGCAAATGTCTCTTTTCAGGTTCCAGAATTGTTATGTTTGCAGTCATAGTAATGCACATATTAAAATTACTTTCACTTCAGTAAGTTATACTTTTAAGGGTCTTCTTAGGAGATAGGATGTATCAAAGAGAGAAGGATATGAAATGACAGATTTGTCAGTTAGCCTGATCCCCTAACTGCTAGATTAGAGGTTAGGTTTGGCTAATTGTCTTTTCTTACAATCTATGGATCGGGGAGTACAAAATTTATATAAAGTACATTAATTGAAAGTTTAAGATTTTATTTTAGTGCTCCTTGTACTTGATAACTTTCTCGATAGCTGAGGGCCTGGGTTTGAATCAAGGGCTGCAGTGTTGGGTTAGTAGGTAGTGTCCTAGGGGGAAATAGAATTAGATTTGCTCATGTAGCAAACATTTTAAATACATATGGAATGCTTAGGAAAAAAGAATAGTAAGTAAAATGTTAGATTACCCACTAGGGAGGAATCTATTTCTTTGAATGTATCTTTGCTCAACTCTTTTGACCCCCCAAAATGAGGGTGGGCATGAAGAGCCAGGGGAAAAAGGGCTACCTTTAATCTAGGCCTTATCCCAGACAAATGTAAGGATCTTTTCAGCTGATATAAGGAGTAAATTAGCTCAAAGATCTAGAGTTTCTTCTGCCTTGGAGGTGGGACTGACAACTTAACAAACACATGACATGATTTTGTATAGCATCACTGCTCTGCATTTTTTTTAAAATTAAGCCACATGGGCAGTAGATGCCTGAAAAAATATTTTAATATTCTTATAACTAAAGGAAACGCAGGGCAAAAAAAAAGATACTTTTTATGTTACCTTATGATGGGAATAACTCCAATAACAAGGTTGAAACAATGCTACATAATGTAAATAATGAAGCTCCTAACAGATATCTGACTTAGGGTCTGTATTGTTCCAAATGCTGAGGCAAAGTTTTCCTAACAGAAGATAAAGGGAAACAAGGTAGGATAGACTCATCCTGGCCAGCTGTACTAATTAAATTAAAATCAATTCAAAATTTAAAAGTGAATACCAAGCATATTCATAAGTCCCTGAGCTGTTGGATGTGCTTTGAAGTAACAACCAGAGCAGAGATTATTCATAGCATTCTAAAATAGTTTATCTTCTTCAGGGAAAACAATCAATATGAAGATAAGTAGACCTGCCACGGAGGTGAGGAGGCTGCAAATGCCTTTCAAAATACCTAAGAATAATTTCTATTAACATTTTTCCAAAATTACTTAGTTTGGGATTCCATATTTAAAATTTCATGGTTTACCCTGAAGAAAATGTCTTGTCTTGGAGAACTGAGAGACCAACATTATCAATAAGAAAATATGATGTTTCTATTGTTGAGAGACTTTGAAATCTTCTAGTCGTGCCTACTTCTAGTCATGCCTACTTTTTTCCCCCCAGCCTGTCTTTCCTTTAAAAAGTAAGTAAACTAAGCAAACAGAATAGTAATTCAGAGTTCTATGTTGGCTATGACATTATATAACATGGAATGTTAGAACCAGATGACTTAAATGGGAAAATATCACAAAGAAGTTTCTTAGCAAGTGCCAGAATGGCCATGCAAGTTAGAATGGAGACATCATAGCCCCTTAGAACAAACATTTGTCATGTGAAAGAAACGTGCCAACAACAGAAGAGAAAACTAGTGGGGAAAAACTGGAGAAAATGGTATCTGACATCATTACTGCAAAGCCTAATACTGACTTCCATGATTAAGTAATAACTTCATTCTGTAGTGGCATGCTGGAGGTGATACTGATTTTACAAAAATGGATAAAATTTTAGGGATGCAAATATTCCTTTTATAGTGACAAATTTTTATATTTAGAATTAGTCAGCTGGACTCCATTTAGAGGACCCCTGTTAGTTGGCAACATCCAAAGCATCATAGTTGAGAGACAGTTGAACATATGCCTTCTTCTCTCCACTGGGCATGATCAAGGTGTTGACCTTGGTCTGATCAGGGGTTGACCTTGACCACATTAATATCATAGAGCTTCTTCATAGCCTGTTTGATTTGGTGCTTGTTGGCCTTGACAATGAATACAAGTGTATGGTCGTCTTCTTTTTTATGGCTGACTCTGTAGCAAGGGGAACTTGATGATGGCATGGTGGCCAAGCTTGTTTCTCCTGGGGGCATCTTCCAAGGATATTTAGGCTGCCTTTAAGAGACAGTGTCTTCAGCGGTAGGAAGGTGGGTGACTTGTGGATCTTCTTTGTGTGTAGCTGTGGATGGCTTTCAGCACTTTTTATTTTTTGTCTTCAAAGCCTTTGCTTTGGCTTCAGCTTTGGGAGGGGCAGGGACTTCCTTCTTTGCTTTTGGCACCATCTTTGTGAAAAGCTTCAGATCTTTTGTATTAATTCTGGATTTTATTTATTTATTCTAGAATTCCACCACAGGCCTACTGAATCAGAATTTACCTGGGTAAAAGTCTGATTTTTTTTCATGCTCACTCAAGAATGTTTTTATTAATTTTAGAGAGAGAAGAGGAAGAGAAACATCGATGTGAGAGAGACACATCCATCAGCTGCCTCCCTAATGTCTGTGATTTAAAACCAAGCATGCAACAAACAAATAAATAAACAAAAACTCGCTAAGGACCACTGTTCTGATGTCTTAATTTTTCTGTGCTTTCTAAGTTTTATATCTGTATGTAGTCAGGTTACTATAGTTTGTTAAGGTATCTTGCTCCATATTTGATGATTTTACTTTTTACCATACTTGAAACCTAATATTATATCTTCTCAGGCAGTGTGCCTGCTGCTATCTAAGTAAAGAACAAAAACAAAAAGCAAAACTAACTACAAATAATTTAGTGCTACAGACACTTCGTTGTAATGTATCTTTTATTTGTGACAAATAAAGGATCAAGAGTGTGGCTGCCATAGAATGTGGTTTAGGAATATTGCAAGTCCTTTAGAAATGTATTGTTTTGAGTAATTAATCAATTAATTTATTTCATAATATCTTTTGAACTCCTGAACAATGGCAAGTACCTTGCTGGTATGTATCGGGTATAGGGTAATTGCCACCCCTTTCTTTCACAGGGTTTTTATTATAGCTCTGCAGTGGGTGCAGCATTTGTATGGAGATATGTTCAGGCTTCTTTAGAAATCTCAAGAATTTGAGTCTTGGCGTTGGGTCTTTTGTTGTCAGTTTTGTCTTTTCCTAAACCCAGGACTAATTGAAGGAGCAGCATGTAGTCAGCTATATCTGCAATGTAAATTAGTTATAGGCTTGTGATTTGGCTGACAGCAAAAGCAGATCACATCAGTGTTTGTTGTTGCTTTGTCTCATAGTCAGCAGTGTTCTAATTCCAGAGCAAGAGAACCGCTCTATGACTTTAGGCCAGTGTCACCTAACAGATGTTTCCTAGCAGTTATAACATTATGTAGCTTCCAGTGCATGCATGCACCCGCTTGAATATATACATACATATATTTATATATATTTTGTGTGTGTGTGTGTGTGTGTGTGTGTGTGTGTGTGAAGTCTGTGTGTAAAATCTCCACATGACTGTTGGTTCTTTTCTGTACACGGCTGTTGTCAATACTGTTGTTGCTAGGCTATGGAAAAAATATAAACAAGGAGGTGACATAATCATATTTTCATTTTTTGGAATTGGTTTGGCAGTAATTTGAAGAATGGAGTGGAGGAGTAGGGAACTAAAGTCAGGGAGATCATTTCATCTTTATTTGATTGTCCAGTTGAGAAATAATAAAGATCTGTGGAGTTGGAGAGAAAGTGACTCAAAATACATTTATAAGACAGAATTAACAGTTATTAGGAAGTAAGTGAATGAGGTAGGTAGAGTTTTACAGACAGGGATTGTTAATATTAAGGAGAGTTTCAGTTGTTTTTATCTTGAGTAAATAGGCAGGTAAAGAAGCCACTTACTGAGCAGAAGTGAGAGCACTGGACTTGAGGAGAAATTAACAAATTCAATGTTGAGTTTGCTAAGTTTATGATTTTTATATGGCAGCAATTGGATATGTGCAGTACACAGTCAATTAAACAAATCTCAGACTCAGAAGAGAAATCCAAGTTGGCAATGTCGATTTGGGAGTTACCAGATCAAAATTAAAATCATAGGAGCAGCTGAACTCAACAGAGGAAATTATATATGCTAAAAATAAACAAAGTCAAGGTTAAAAACTTGGAGAACAAGAACATGAACAAAGAGGAACTTGTGAGAAGTAATTGCCAGGGATAGAGGAAGAGAACAAAAAAAACAGAAAAGAGAGAAACTTGAGGTCCTATCAAAATTTTATTTTGCCCAGCCGGTGTGGCTCAGTGGTTGAGCATTAACCCATGAACCAGAAGGTCAAGGTTTGATTCCTGGTCAGGGCATATGCTGGGGTTGTGGGCTCGATCCCCAGTGTGGGGCATGCAGGGGACAGCCTATCAATGATTCTCTCTCACCATTGATGTTTCTATCTCTCTCTCCCTCTCCCTTCCTCTCTGAAATCAATAAAAATATATTTTTTTAAAAATTATTTTTACACCATGGGTTTACTAGTATATGTATTCTCTATAGAAGGTCCCTAAACCATATATCTATCTCAAAGTAACAATAAAACCAAAGCTTACAAATGATAATTTTTGCAGTTAATTAGTTAGGATAATTTGATTTCCACTGGAGAGAAATAAATTAAAATTTATTGTAAGGACACAGGCAATCACATAAGAACCAATGTTTGGAATAAGACTAGAAACACACACACACACAAATAAGAGAACTAGATTTATTTCCATTTCTCATTCCTCCTTTTTTTGCTCGATGAGCATCTGCCTAACTATTGTGACTCCAACTTGCTTGACTTCCAGTTCCCTTAGTGATAAATCACAAATGGCAGCTCTAGAGTTAACTGCTTCCTTTGTTCAAGGGCATCAAACTGATTGAGGAGATTTTTGTCCAAACATAATGGATGGGCTCACTAATACCACTGGCATCAGGTGCCCAATATGGGCCTCATCAACAATGTCAAAGGGAGGTCATCATTTTGTATGAACATGGATATTCATTCTAAAGAAGCCTCTCAACAGAATTGCAGAGAAATATTCCTAGAAAGCTGGGGCAGACAAAACTATAGATAACCATGAATCATAAGATGGTGAAAGGATAATTGACAATGCAATGTTTGAAGACACAAGTATCCCTTATAGTATCACCATATCTATTTTATTCTTTAGTATAGACTAGAGGCCCGGTGCACAGATTTGTGCACTGATGGGGTCCCTCGGCCTGGCATGTGGGGATCAGGCTGAAACCAGCTCTCTGACATCCCCTGAGGGGTCCCAGATTGTGAGAGGGTGCAGGACAGGCCAAGTGACCACACCAGTGCATTATCTGGGCTGTGGAGGGACCATGGGAGGGCTCCAGGGCATGTCCGGCCCATCTTGCCCAGTCCTGATGAGCTGGACCCCAGCAGCAAGCTAACCTAATGGTAGGAGTGTCTGCCCCCTGGTGGTCAGTGTGTGTCATAACGACTGGTTGGACTGTCGAATGGTCAGACACTTAGCATATTAGGCTTTTATATATATATAGATAATAAGGATTTGAAAAGAAAGCCTGGAGACCTAAAACAATTTTGTCATCCAAATATATTTGATATTGAATTTTAGGGAAGAAAGAGGAAGAATATAGATAACAAAGATTTATTTTGGAATTGACTCAAAGTTATCCAGGTAGCAATACTTTGGATAGCAAGAGATTCCTACAGTGATAATGACACTAATATGGAAACCAGCACAAATCTATTTTCTTTGAAAGAGTAATCTGTAATGGGATATTTTCAAACTTATTGATCTCAGGATCCTTTAGACTCTAAAAATTATTGCTCAGCAGTTTACCAATTATTGTATTTAGTGTTTTCAATTTTATTAAATAGCATTTTGAAAAGACATATACACAGGGGTGGATATTTATTAAGTTTAATTTTTAAAAAATGTTTTTATTGATTTCAGAGATGAAGGGAGAGAGAGAGAAATAGCAGCATCAATGATGAGAGAGAATCATTGATCAGCCACCTTCCATGAGCCCCACAGTGGGGATTGAGCCCACAACCTGGACATATGCTCCTACCGGGAATTAAACTGTGACCTCCTGGTTCATATGCTCAACTACTGAGCCACACCAGCTGGGCAATAAAATTAATTTTTATTGCTTCAAAAAGCTTTTTGTTTTGTGGAACTATATGCTGATATTAATCGTATTCTATATTATTTGCCTTTGCATGATTTTGTAATATTAATAATCATTTGGAAAGTAAAGGTTTATAATTATGCATATCTTCTAAATGCCATATTTTAACATGGGATGTGAAAAATTACTTTTGTTGATTCACTACCCATTTTTCAGAAAATTCTTGAAGTATGGGCAAACTGTCAGTTTCAGAGTGGCAGATACAAAATTTATAAAATTCTAACTTTTACTTTAGCGACCAGATTTTATCATTAACAATAAATTTTGTCAGTTCTTTTTCTTGAATTGGCATGTTTGCCTTGCTCTTTTGTGAGGAAATGTTTGCCAAATGCCAAAGTCTGAGTAACCATTTACTGACAGTCATTCTTTCAAGTGAGAATAATTTCCCATTACAAAAGAAGCGGCTAGTTCAGCTAGCAACTCAATTTCCGTAAGATACAGCTCATATTGCAATATCTGGCAGAAGCGCTTTATGTATCCTTTTCATTTCATTACAAAGAATTTTAAATGACATATATACAGGAATAAAGATTTGGTATAATTAATGTTTTACTTTCTTATCAGGCTATCTCTGTGTAAAACTTGTTTTTGTTTTAATATGAGTATGTGGGAGTGAAAAATAAAATGACTGCTACTAGAGTGTGGTAACAGTTTCAATTCATGCTTTTTTCCTCACTAGTTCCTTTACTACCATCAATACACCCAGTGAAAAGAAGCAGTAACATTTTAGTATTGTGATGAAAACAGTTTTGACCTTAAGGAGCCCTAAAAAATCTCAGAGGCACACAGGAATCCATTGACCACACTATAAAAACCACTGAAATATAATCTAGACAAGATGAGAATATTAAACACAGACACAAGGAACCAAAGACACATGTGAACATCTTTTTTGCTTTATATTCAGAATAAAATAAAGAGATTATGTCTAGGTAAAGACTTATCTTAAAGCAAAGTAATAGAAAACATGACACAACTTTACTAGGTACCTCTTAAGCCCATGATTGTTGTTTAAAAGCAAAGATAAAAGCCAATAGCTTTTTAGAAATGAAAATAAAGCAGGCCATGATTATATAGTCGGTGTATTTTTTATTCTATCATCTTGCTTTTATGACATTTAGTAATGCTAAATGTTTCCATACTTCTTTGACTTCTCTATTCTTTTGAACGTGTTGAGCATTCCTTCATCTAGAACTGGTATTAGGTATCATTCAGTTCTGTCAAAGTTACATAGAAAAGCTATTTGGACTGCTTAGCCACAACTGGCTAATTATCTCTTAGATATTATCTTTCCTTGAATCCTTTTAAAAGTCAGTTGTTGATCCATTGTCAGCTCTATTCCTATATTACCCAAAATATACAGGTCTATTCCTATATTAACCAAAATGTGTTCACAGAGCTCACAGTAACACTAAGCATCTACATACACACACAAAAAAAGTTGGGTTGGGTGTGTATATGTCCAGCATACACACACACATGTGCTTGTACATTGAGACTAGTATCAAAGGTTCTCTGCTTACATTATTTTTGTTCTGCTGTCAATTGTATGTACAGTGCATAGGTTACTTAGAGAGAGGTGAGAAAGAGGATGTTCAGTGATTCTTTACACATCTACTTTTTCATGATTAACATACACAGTTGACTCTTAAACAACATGGGGGTTATGGGTGCTCACTCTCATGCAGTGAAATATCCAGGTGTAACTTTTGACTCCCCACAGACTTAGTTGCCCCTAGGTATCTGCAGAGGATTGGTTCCAGGACCACCCATGGATACCAACATCTAGGACACTCAAGTCCCCTATATGAAATGGCTTCAATCAATTCATACAGTTGGCCCTCTGTATCCACAAACTTCCAACCATGGATAGAGACAGTACAATTACTTATTGGGGGAAAAAAGTGGACCTGTGCAGTTCAAATCTATTTTGTTCAAGGATCAACTGTATAATTTTTTGACATTTTAAGTATCCACCTATATTAGCCATGGTATTCTATACAAACATAACCAATGGGAGAAACACACACACACACACACATTCACCCACATATACACACACACTCATATATATATATGGAGAGAGAGGTTGAAAGAAGAGAAAGATTTTAAAGAATTATCTCACATGATTGTGGGGGGAGGGGGTGACAACTCTGAAATTTGTAGGGCAGGCCAGAAGACTGGAAACTCAGCCATTACTTGATTACTTCTGCTGCAGTATTGAAGGGAAAAATTAGTGTTTTGCTTCTAAGGCCTTCACCCAATTGGTTGACGCCCACCCACATTATGGTAGATAATCTCCTTTACTTAAAAGTCATAACTGATTGTAAGTGTTAACCATCTACAATATACTTTCACAGCAGCACCTAGATTAGTGTTTAATTATATAACTGGGTACTGTTGCCTAGCCAAGTGGATACATAAGACTGATTATCAACTATTAGTTAGACAGGGGTTTCTCTTCAGCCGTGTTTCTTCACTGCTATCTATACATTCCAAATTCACCTTTTAATCAAGGACAGGATTAAAACTAGATTTTGAGATCATTGCACTCCCTGGGAATACAATAGAACACAATTTGGGTCACAGACTATTTGGTTTTATTTTGAGAAAGAGGATTTGAGATGTCAAAACTTTATTTCACATTATAGGTTATGGAGACTATTCTAAAGATTAAATCCTAAATTTCTGCCCTCACAGTACCTTGTACTGGTCAGATAGTTTTAATGAATCCCTTAGTGCTGTGGTCGGCAAACTGTGGCTCGCGAGCCACATGCGGCTCTTTGGCCCCTTGAGTGTGGCTCTTCCACAAAATACCACGGCCTGGGCGAGTCTATATTGAAGAAGTGGCATTAGAAGAAGTTTCAGTTTAAAAAATTTGGCTGTCGAAAGAAATTTCAATCATTGTACTGTTGATATTTGGCTCGTTTGACTAATGAGTTTGCCGACCACTGCTAGGGTATCAGAATAATTTCATCAAACAAATGCTTTCTTTTAGTCAACAGAGCTACGACAGTCCAGCTAAAGAGATTCCTTGATGGGGAGAACAAGGAACCAAGTAAAATAGCACAGCAAAGTACATTATGTTATCTGCTAATAATGATCCCTCTATCCTTTTCCACCCCTGCCAGAGTGGTCTGCTTAGTTTCCTCTTATTCTTTTTTTTTCAATTTAATAAATATTTATTGTTCAGATTATTACAATTGTTTCTCTTTTTTCCCCCCATAGCTCCCCTCCACCTGATTCCCACCCAACCCTCTGCCCTTACCCCCACTGTCCTCATCCATAGGTGTACAATTTTTGTCCAGTCTCTTCCCACACCCCCCACACCCTTTCCCCCTGAGAATTGTCAGTCCACTCCCTTTCTATGCCCCTGATTCTATTATATTCACCAGTTTATTCTGTTCATCAGATTTTTTTATTCACTTGATTTTTAGATTCACTTGTTGATAGATATGTATTTGTTGTTTATAATTTTTATCTTTACCTTTTTCTTCTTCTTTCTCTTCTTAAAGAATACCTTTCAACATTTCATATAATACTGGTTTGGTGGTGGTGAACTCCTTTAGCTTTTTCTTATCTGTGAAGCTCTTTATCTGCCCTTCAATTCTGAATGATAGCTTTGCTGGGTATAATAATCTTGGTTGTAGGTTCTTGCTATTCATCACTTTGAATATTTCTTGCCACTCCCGTCTGGCCTGCATAGTTTCTTTTGAGAAATCAGCTTACAGTTGCATGAGTGTTCCCTTGTAGGTAACTAACTGTTTTTCTCTTGCTGCTTTTAATATTCTCTCTTTGTCTTTTGCTCTTGGCATTTTAATTATGATGTGTCTTGGTGTGGTCCTCTTTAGATTCCTTTTGTTTGGGGTTCTGTGCACTTCCTGGACTTGTAAGTCTATTTCTTTCACCAGGTGGGGGAAGTTTTTGGTCATTATTTCTTCAAATAGGTTTTCAGTATCTTGCTCTCTCTCTTCTTCTGGCACCCCCATAATTCTGATGTTGGTACCCTTGAAGTTGTCCCAGAGGCTCCTTACACTATCTTAATATTTTTGGATTCTTTTTTCTTTTTGCTTTTCCGGTTGAGTGTTTTTTGCTTCTTTGTATTTCAAATCTTTGACTTGATTCTTACGATCCTCTAGTCTGCTTTTAGATCTCTGTATAATATTTTTTATTTCAGTCAGTGTATGCTTAATTTCTAGTTGGTCCTTTTTCATATCCTCGAGGGCTCACTAAATTTATCAGCCTTTTCTAGAAAATTATTGAAAAACCTTATAACCGTGGTTTTGAACTCTATATTCAGTCGTTTGCTTTCCTCCATTTCTTTCATTTGTGATCTGTTTCTTTGTCTCTGCATTTTGTCTTCTTTCCTGAGTTGATAGAGTGGCTTTGTGTGCTAGGTGTCCTATAGGGCCCAGTTGCTCAGCCTCCCCAGTTACCTGAGGTGGACACTCTTGGTGTACCCCTTTGTGGGCTGTGTGCAGTCTTGTTGTAGTTAAGCCTTGATTGTTGTTGGTATCACTGGGAGGAATTGACCTCCAGGCCAATTGGCTGTGAGTATCAGCTGTGTCTACGCTGGGAGAACTTCTGTGCTGGAGATACCCTTATGAGACAAGACTTGCAAATGCCTCTGTGCTCAGCTTGGATGGGGCGGAGTCTCAGGGCGGAGCAGACAGCATTGGTTTCCCATCAGCTCTGCCCTAATAGGCTCCTGTGTCTCAGTGTCCTGTGGTAGTGGTAATCGCTGCAAGCACCTCTGAGAGAAAGCTGCCCTTGAGTTTCGCCCACTGCCACACAGTCCAGTTTCTCCCCGAATGAGTCTGGGTCCCCAGAGTCTTGGCTGGAACTGGAGTTCAGCGCAGTTGGGAGTTTTTGTCTCCCTCCCGCTTGAGAAAGCCAGCCACGCACTCAACTGCCAGTCCTCTCCGAGCGCGCGTCTCAGTACCTCTGTTCCTGAGCTCCTCTGAGTCTCAGTGTGCTTTTCTCTTTCCTTCTAGTTGTAGAATTTCCACTCAGCCAGTCTTCCTGTGGTTCTGGATGATGTCCGTTTTATCTTTTAGTTGTAGTTTTGAAATTGTTGTGTGAGGCAGCAGTTTAGGTGTTTATCTATGCCGCCATCTTGGTTTCTCCTTCCTCTTATTCTTAACCCCAGAAAATATGTGATTCCCAGTTGACATACTTTCCTTCCTCTGGGAAACAAATTACCTCATAAAGAATCTGCCTGGAAAGCTCATGCTTGCTTGCCTTACTAGCCTTGGCTTGATTAAGCACTCAGCCCTCTCCACTGATACTCAATCCTCACAAAGAGTATAGCAGCTATATTTGGAGCCATAGAGCACTTAGGGTTTTGTTCTCCTTATTAGAAAGTGAACCACTAATGCTTTACGATATTAAAACATTATTTTTTGTGATTACCAAGTAGCAGAAAGTAACAGCAGTAATGACCTAACAAAAATTGCACAATAATTTGGACAAACCACTCAGCAGGAACAAATCAGCACTTTGAACACAATATATTCTAAAGAAGAAATCATCCTATATAATAAAAGCCTAATATGCTAAGTGTCCAGTCAATCGGCTGGCCATTCAATCAAAGTGCAATATGCTAAAGATATGCTAAGGCTGCTCAACCACTTGCTATGACGTGCACTGACCACCAGAGGGCAGCCACTCCAACTGGTAGGTTAGCTTGCTGCTGGGGTCCGGCCGATCAGGACTGAGCTAGATGGGCCAGACATGCCCTGAAGCCCTCCCGCAGTCCCTTCCCCAGTGGCCAACCTCCCATGTCTCTGCTCAGCTCCGATCATGCACTGGTAGGGTCCCTTGGCCTGGCTTGTACACTCTTGCAAACTGGAACCCCTTGGGGGATGTTGGAGACCCGGTTTTGGCTGGATCCCACAGGGGGAGTGCTGCTCAGCCAGAAGCCAGGCTAGGGGCTGGTGAGCACAGCAATGGTGGCAGGAGCCTCTCCCACCTCTGTGGCAGTGCTAGGGATGTCCAACTGCTGGGGGGAGCGGGCCTAAGCCGGCAGTGGGACATCCCCTGAGGGCACCTGGACTGCAAGAGGGCATAGGCTGGGCTGAGGGACCCACCCTGAGTGCACGAATTTTGTGCACTGGACCTCTAGTGCCTGTATAAAACAACATAAATAAAATTATTTTTTAAAATTGTATGCTATTAAATCATCTATAATAAAAAAGTGTAATATGCTAATTAGAATGGACGTACTTCTGGACAACCTTCCGGATGAAGCTGGGGCTGCGAGGAGAGCCCGGGTCCTGGGTGCCTGCCGGTGGCTGGAGGGAAGCCTGGGTCCTGGGTGCCAGAGGGAAGCCAGTGCCATCAGCCAGGGGAAGGAAGGCCTACTCTTGCATGAATTTTGTGCATTGGGCCTCTAGTGTATAATAAATTGATTGTAGTTGTAAAGATATTAAGTATTAATATAACTAGAGGCCCGGTGCACAAAATTCATGCATGGGGGATGTGTGTGTCCCTCAGTCCAGCCTGCACCCTCTCCAATTTGGGAGTCCTCGAGGCATGTCTGACTGCCTGTTTAGGGGATCAGGCCTAAATAGGCAGTTGGACATCCCTCTCACAATCCAGGACTGTTGGCTCCCAACCATTCACCTTCCCATCTTCCTGATTGCCCCTACCACTTCTGCCTGCCAGCCTGATCACCCCTTAACCACTCCCCTGCCAGCCTAATCGATACCTAACTGCTCCCCTGTGGGCCCAATTGCCCCTAACTGCCCTCCCCTGCCAGCCTGGTCACCCCCAACTGCCCTCCCCTGCAAGCCTGGTCACCCCCAACTACCCACCCCTGCCGGCCTGGTTACCCCTAACTGTCCTCCCCTGCAGGCCTGGTTGCCCCCAACTGCCCTCCCCTGCTGGGCTGGTCACACCTAACTTCCCTCTCTTGTCAGCCTGGTTGCCCCTAACTGCCCTCCCCTGCAGGCCTGGTTGCCCTCAACTGTCCTCTTCTTCTGGCCATCTTGTGGCAGCCACCTTCTGTCCACATGGGGGTGGCCATCTTTGACCACATGGGGGTGGCCATCTTGTGTGTTGGAGTGATGGTCAATTTGCATATTACCTCTTTATTATATAGGATAGCTAAATTTTGTTCTAAAAGTAGAAATTGTGGTTCAAGGCCATAAGGTACCATAATTTAAACCAATAGCGGTCAAGCCATATAGTTTATGGAAAATAAGGAGTGAAATCATGTTAGTCAACATTTGCAATAACTTGGGGTTCTGAATTTCTTTTGGTTGAAAACAATGTTATGATTCCATCCCTTCAAAATTTAGTAAGAAACAAAGTTTTCTCAACTTATACAGATACCTGTAAAAATTCTCTTATTTAATATGATCATAGTCTTAAACTGAAGAAGACTTCAATTGGCAGCACATTTAATTTGTTGTTGTTGTTGTTAATTCTCATCTGAGGATATTCTTCACATTGACTTTTAGAGAGAGTGGAAGACAGGGAGAGACACACAGAGAGAAACATTGTTGTGAAAGAAACACACCCATTGGTTGTCTCCCACACATGCTCCAAACCAGATACAAGCCCTTGACTGGAATCAAACCTGTGGCCCTTCAGTCTGTGGGCCAATGCTCTATCTACTGAGTCAAACCAGCAAAGGCTGGCAGCACATTAAGATTCTCATTAGTAAGATGCACAAAACTTAGCTGTGGCACTTGATATGAATGTAGACACCACAGCTCCACACAAGAGCTTCTGAATCAGGATCTCTGTTCAAACACTGAATTCATAATTTCATCCAGGGTGTCGTGTTGAGAAGCAATGTGTTTAGATTTGACAGCAATAATTATCTCTTGAGGTTCAGAAATATAATTTAATTTATGCCATCAGATGATGGTTATTGCTTGTTTGCTGCATAGAGCAAATAAATGTAAAAAATAAAATAAAAGTCATAGTTTACATCATATTATCTACATTTTTAAATATTTCATTACATTATACTCCATATTCATGCCACCTAAATATTTACCAAAACAAATTATATGTACAAATTATTTTATAATTGAAATAAATATATATTAGTTAATCCTAATATTATTAAAATAAACTAATATAAATTATACATGAGTAGAGTGGGCAGCCTGTGAATACTTACTCTTTTTCCACAGCTTCTTAACTAAATTTTATGTGTTTTGTATTGTTATTTATAATATTATTATATTGCACACAGTCAGAAAGGATATCTACTACGTTGGAATATAGGAGTTTATACTGAAAAATTGCAAAAACTTCTGTATAATTTTTCCCCCCTTTACAAGTTGGAAGGGTCATTAATTGTATACTTGGCATTAATAAACTCAGGACCAGATTTATTTGTTTTAAAGTTATAAAAGTGACTTTTGTTTATATTTGCTAACAGTTTTTAAGTGCTGCCCTCTCAAATGAATGTCCAATTTTTCTAGCATTGTTTATGATACAGATAATTTTTTCTACATTGAATTGCCTTTATCCCTTCATCAAAATCATTGGCTATATTTGTATCCATCAATTTGTGGAGCTTTGTTTCCTATTTTATTGCTCTATCTGTCTTCCCTTTGATCAACACTACACTGCCTTAAATATTGTGGCACTTGAGAAAAATGTGTATTCTTTTCCTTATGTTCTATAATGATATATTAGGTGAAGTTGGATAACAACGTTTTCAGGTCATCAATATTCTTACGGATTTTCAGACTACTTGTTCTATCCATTGGTGAGAAAGAGTGTTGAAGTCTTTGGTTATTGTTTATTTATCCTGTTTGGTTTATCTTTTTTTCCCCCTCATATATTTGAAAGCCTGGCTTAGAGGAATTACCCCTTTATTACTATATAATGTCATTCTTTATTCTTAGTAAAATTTCTAGTTTGACTTAATTTCCTGAAAGTTTTATTACTACTCCAGCATTTTTTGGTTAGTGTTTACATGTTATTTTTTGTCCATTACCTTACTTTTAACCTGTCTGAATTGCTATATTGGAAATGGGTTTACTTGTAGACTGTATACAGTTTTGTCTTGCATTTTCATCTAATTTAATAATCTCAATCTTTTAACTGGTGTTGACAACATTGATATCTGAAGGTTTTATTGATATGGTTAGACAAAAGGCTAGCTTCTTGGTAAGGTTTTCAATTTGTTTCATTTGTTCTTTGTTTCTTTTTTTATTTTCCTGTCTTCTCCAAGTTCAATTGAATCATTTTTTATTCCACTTTATCTTTTGTTTTGGCTCATTTATTAAACCTCTTTTTAAGAATGTAAATAGTGACTACACTTGACTTTAAAATGTAAATTTTATAATTATCTGAGTTTAATTCAAATAATATTATAGAACTTTACACATAGTGTAGGAGTTGTATAATAGTATATCTCTAATTCCATCCTTTCATTCTTGTGCCAATAATGGCATATATTTCACTGGTATATGTGTTACAAACACACAATACATTGTTAAAATTTTTTTGCAAAGAATTTATTTTTTTGATCAATTAAACATGAAAAATATAGTTTACCTTTTTTCATTATATTTCCAGCTTAGCTACTTCATGTTTATCTCTATTTTCCTTTATATTGTTTATTAAGATAATGGAAATTTCTTTATATTTTATTGATATCTATATATTATATTATATTTCTTACTAAATAATGAATATGTCATTTTAAAATGAGACACTTGATAGTGTCTATCTGATTACTATAGATGCAAATAAGAAATTTATTTGTTTCTTTCTAATTATTTTGCAAATGTTTTGTAAAATCTTATATATTTTTTTTAAAGTTTGAAGCTGTGGCCATTACATATTATAACTGCTTCAATTGAGCTTTATAAACACAAAAGTACACACATAAAGTTTATATCTTTTCTGCTTATAACTTTTTTACGTCATTATTGTCAATTATCTATTTATTAACTTAGCCAAACTCTACAGCTCTTAGAGTGGAAAATGTTTTATGGCTCTTTTACTGTTATGTTTTGTTTTGTTTTGTTGTTTCTGTTGTTCTTTTACTTTTAGACAATTTTAAAGTTTATTGATATTTTAGACATATTTTTAATAATATAAAAAGAGTTAGAATCACCACATATAATTATATTAGGCTCAAAATAAATTAGCTTACTCTGGCAATCTATAGACTAATTAATCAACATAGCAGGCATGAAAATTTATCTATTAGGTCATGTCTGAAAGCTGTAGCATATACTTGTAGTTTTGAAAAAATGGCTACTGTAATAAATTATGTAAAATCGTGAATTTGTTGTGCTCACTTCAGCAAAGGTAGAGTGATACAGAATAATGACTCAAAATGTATGATATGTTCCTTTTAATGTTTATTACAATAAAAGTTTTACTTTTGTTCTGTAAACATTCCTGTCTACTAGGTGGATGTTAGACATGTACTGCCTATTTCAGTTGCAAGTAAGCTGACCAAAATTGCAAAGAACATGAATTTTGACTCAGAATCTTACTATTAATTTTCTACATTTTTACCTTCATTTTATCCCTTGATTCTATAACAGGTTCTTAACAGATGCGTGGTAATCTAAACTCTTTTACTTCCTTTCCATCCCTACCCTTCTTGATTATATTCCTTAGGCTCTTTCTACCACTCAAAATTAGTCCACACTTTGTCAGTTCCCTATGGCTTTGATGTGTGTGAGGCAAGGTGGCTCGATAAATTAATTTGTGCTGAAGTGTCAGTTTCTCATATTATCTCTGCTGAATTTATGAGTCTTCAAAGGAACAATTAATATGCATATCTTTGTGATTGTCTTCCTTTGAGAAAGTCTCTTCAACCCTTAGGAAGGATCTGCTTTTTCAGTCTGATTTTTCTTATTCTACTGCTATATATCAACAAATTTGTTTATTGGCTTAACATAATCTATATGTAGGTGATATTCCTTAAGAGGCTGGGTAGTAAATATGAATCAAATTTATTTTTAAGTTTAATTTCATATCAATGGCAATATTTGGAAAAATTTGAAAACATGTTTCTAAGTGAAATTTTGTTGCTCTGATAACGTAGATCATAACAAAGCTTGATGGAACCATTGAAAATATGTATTACTTTTATTTTTTTTATCAAATGAAAAAGGAATATTAATAAAGATCCCAAGGGAGGAAATATAAGAAGGATAAACTTATGGCTGTTATTATAATAGTGTCTTGGTTATATAGACCTAAGTGTATCTAGAAAGCTAGTTTCATCACTTTCTCCCCTAAGCATCTTTCCTAGAAGCATAATTGATGGATACCTAAATAATACTTGGCGATTCTGAATGGCATCTTAAGTGCTTGTTGTTTTAAAGACTGTTAGGTGTCTGTGTTTTCAGTTCAGTGTGGGTGCATGACATTGTAAACATGCTTTGCACATGACTATATTCTTTATTTCACTCATTCTTTCCAAAAGACATATTTATATTTCCCCTCAGATTGGTGTTTTAATTAAATCCAGGTTTCAGGTTACAAATAATTAGAATGAATTTCTAAAGTGTATTGGTTGCCAACACCAGAACTTCAAATATATTCATCTTTCCGGGTATACAACTGGAAAAAAATATTAAATTTACCTGTGCCTACTATATATTTTCTGCCCCACTTAAAGTATTGTATTATTTCTCATGTCATGTACTGCATAAGGGCAATAATATTTTTAACATGAGCCTAGTCTTCTAAAATAATGATAATGTCTGCATACCTACGTCCCTTCTACCTTCTCAATGAGCACTGACAAAATATTTAGCTGTAATATTCAGCCATTTCTGGACATTACAACAAGTTCTTTAGGAAGTGAATATGTATGGAAAACAATGATTTAGATTTGTCCCTCAAAGTTGACAAATGAGAAACAACATTCCTGGTTTATTACTCCTAGATCTATCGCCATTCTTTCCAGTGCTTCTTTTAAGCCATTATTTGGATGAAAGAGACTCTCTCTTATGAGTAATTATAAAGTCAGGAGAAAGACTTTAGTGAATTATGTCCATATGATAATATTTGTTGAAAAAATATTTCTTTTTAGAAATATATAAGCTATGGTTTTCAGCTTATATATCTGAATTTAAAAATTGGGATTATTGACTAGTCCAAAGCTATTTTAGGAAGAAGGATATTGTTGGCTCTTTGGAAGTAATAACATTTATTTTTAATTTGTTCTTCTGTCAGTTCTTTTAAATAGACTACTCTTCGGAGATCTAATACCTTCCATCTACACTAGTTCTATTAATTAGGCAGCTCTCTTATTCTCTAATGTCCAGACCCACTAGGTATAAGCCCTGTTTTCTAGGTGACAGTTTTCCCTGATTGGGGACTAAAATAAAGTCTCTTACCCATTCTCAAGACTGTGAACAGAGTAACCTATTGCTATTTAATTATCCCCTGCATTTCCCCATGTTTCATGCCCTTGCCATGATGTTTTGTGTTGGGAAGCAGATAGTAGGATGTTTAAAAGCTTTTAGTCTGGAACAGGACTGATTAGGTCTAAATCCAGTCTCTACCAGTTACACATTGGATGTTTTGGGGAGGTACTTTTTTTTTTAACCTTAGTTTTCACCTCTGTACACCCCACCATCTTTAGAGTGATGATCAAAATAGTATGAAGTTATGAAGATTAATATTTTTAGCACATATGAAGCACTTTGAGTGGCAACTGGCATATAGTTTAATAATAATAATAATAATAATAATCTATACTAATAAAAGGGTAATATGCTAATTAGACTGGATAGACTGGATGTCTTCAGGATGTCCTTCCAGACATCCTTCCAGACAAAGCCACAGTGGTGGGGGCTGAGGCAGAGGTGATTAGGGGTGATCAGGCCAGCAGGGGAGAGCGGTTAGGGGTGATCAGGCCAGCAGGGGAGCAGTTAGGGGATCAGACAGGCAGGCAGAGGGGTTAGGGGCGATCAGGCAGGCAGAGGCAGTTAGGGGCAATCAGGTAGGCAAGCAGAGGCAGTTAGGGGCAATCAGGCAGGCAGGCAGAGTGGTTAGGGGCGATCAGGCAGGCAGGCAGGGTGGTTAGGGGCATCAGGCAGGCAGGCAGGTGAGCGGTTAGGAGCCAGCAGTCCCAGATTGTGAGGGGGATGTCCGACTGCCGGTTTAGACCCACAGGGTTCGGGCCTAAACCGGCAGTCGGACATCCCCCAAGGGGTGCCAGATTGGAGAGGGTGCAGGCCAGGCTGAGGGACCCTCCCCCCATGCACGAATTTCATGCACCGGGCCTCTAGTCTATATATATATATATATAAAAACCTAATATGCAAAATGTCCCCTCAGAAGTTCAACTGACCAGGAGTTCGATCATTTGCTATGATGTGTACTGACCACTAGGGGCGGTATGGAATGAAAGGAGGCCCCAGCTGGCAGCCGGAAGGCCCCGGTTGGCCCTGATTGCCGGCCAGGCCTAGGGACCCTACCAGTGCACAAATTTCATGCACCTGGCCTCTAGTAATAATAATAAATTCCCTTGAGTAGATTCCTAGATGCTGCCTACATAGATAGGAAATCCCTGGTCAATCATATTATTTTATCCTATTAAAGGGCTATTTTGTTAATCTTGTCATCTTCACAGCATGTGAAGCTCTGGTTGTCCCATCAAAGTTGTCATGCTCTAAGTTTTATCTTTTTTAATTTCAAACTGTGTTTCTTTTTTCCTGGACAGAAAATTTGTGATAACTTAAGGAATATACATTCTCTCTGTGTATATGTGTCTATGGAGAAGACCCACAGCTTTAATTAGATTTGTCATGAATCATAGCATTTATAACATTGATGTAGAAACTTCGTCTGAATTTCACTTAAATAGGTCTCATTCCTGACACAGAAGCATGGAACAGACTGCCAAATCTCAGAGGGAAGGTAAGGGTATGTGGGTGGGAGGGAAGAGATCAACCAAAGAACTTAGATGCATATATGCATAACCCATGGACACAGACAATAGAGTGGTGAATGCCTGGGGCAAGGGGCGGGGCAGGCTACAAGGGGTCAATGAGGATAAAAAGGGGACATATGTAATACTTTCAACAATAAAGATTTAAAAACAATAGTTCTCATTCCCGATTCCTGCCCACCCCTCTCCTGAGTCAGCCTCATTTCATTTAGTATTTTAGCTGTAACATAACCACATCTATATTGAGATATATTAACATATGCCTACATATTAATGAAAATCAAATACATTATCAGGAAATGTGTAAGACAACATTTATGTCACCAAAAAGGACAGAATAAAATCAATTACATGCCTGTTACAGATTATTTAATGTTATAGTCTTCCATATGCCTTGTCTCTTTTGATGTGATTTTATGTTATCAAGAGCAAGCAGAAGGAAAGTTTAAAGAATTGATTTTATTTCATGCACCTGATTAAGCATATCACTATGATAGCTGAGAATAAGCTTATGCTTTCATCTGCTTTAATTTGTATCAGTTGAATGTAACCACACAGTTTGGTTTTGATTAAATAAGATTTACTTCATATTTCCTTAATTTAAAATTAAAATTATATTTTTGAAATAAAGAAGCAGCATGTTAATTAGAGGTAGTTTCTATGAATAAGTGTTCTCTTATGGTAGACAATATGTTTTCAGAGGTGATTCTGTTTTTAGATGAATTTACTGCATGGAAATGATAACTAATGTCATCCTAGTGTTTGAAAGGAGTACTTCTTTGCCCTAGCCGGTTTGGCTCAGTGGATAGAGCGTCGGCCTACGGGCTGAAGGGCCCTGGGTTCGATTCTGGTCAAGGGTATATGCAACAGTCGCAGGCTCAATCCCCAGTGGGGGGCGTGCAGGAGGCAACCGATAAATGATTCTCTCTCATCGTTGATGTTTCCATCTCTCTCTCCTTCTCCCTTCCTCTCTGAAATTAATAAAAATATATTAAAAAAAAAAAAAGAAAGGAGTACTTCTTTACTTGCACAGTAAGTGCAGAATATAACAATCTCCTTGCATAGGTCCTTCTTAGACTGTCAACATAAGAAATGGTCCTAAATAAATTTGCCATAAAATATGACAATAGTTTTGCCCAGCTGGCATGGCTCAGTAGTTGAGCATCGACCTATGAACCAGGAGGTCATGATTCGATTCCCGGTCAGGGCACATGCCCAGATTGTGGGCTCGATCCCCAGTGTGGGTTGAGCAGGAGGCAGCTGGTCAATGATTCTCTCTCATCATTGATGTTTCTACCTCTCCCTCTCCCTTCCTCTCTGAAATAAATAAAAACATATTAAAAAAAAATTTAACAATAGCTTAGGGACATTCAAACATATTGGGATTTTTAAAAGAAAATAGAACTAAGCTAAATATAAGTGATATAAAAGTATTACTCAATACAGAATAGAGTGTGGGAGCAGATGAACACAAGGAGCCATGTTTACATGAAACCCCGAGGGCTCTCTTCATTTCCAATTCCTTTGCTTTACATAAAATGAACCTTGAACCTGAACCTTGCCTCGTATTGTGGTTCAGATAAAGAGCATCGGAAGTCTGTTTACTTCAGAAGCTAAGAAACACATTACAATGTTAGGTAGAAATGTTTGATCTAGTAACAAAACAATTATTGTAATGGATAAATGATGCTGAGCTATATGTGTTTCACTCAGATTTTGTTTCTTGGTCAAATACCCCACGAACTCATATCTTAATCTTTAAAAAAGATATTATTATTGATTTCAGAGAGGAAGGGAGAGGGAGAGAAACATCAATGATGAGAGAGAATCATTGATTGACTGCCTCCTGCACGCCCTCTATGGGGATCAAGCCTGCAACCTGGGCATGTGCCCTGACTGGGAATCAAACCGTTACCTCCTGGTTCATAGGTCGACACTCAACCACTGAGCCACACTGGTCAGGCTTGTATCTTAATCTTAATAGAATGATGAGAAAGGGAGAGAGGGAATCATAAAACTTTTGCATGAGGTTAAAATGGTAGTTTTGAAGCATCGATGATCTTATATAAATACTGCTTTTTGAAATTTTAGCCCTGCTATTTGGCTTCTGTAAATTCTTGCTTGCTAAGACTACTCCCACTTCAGAGAGGCCATTAAACCTTCCCCAGACAAGGTTATCAGTGCTGGCGCCAGGCCAGGCCTCTGGTTGAGGTCTTAAGGCCCCAGCACATACGGGTTCTTTAAGAACTTGCAAAAGGGGCCGGAAACACCCCATATTTGGGAGACAAAGAAGTTAAAAACATATAAATAGGGAAAATTCCTGCATGTTGGGGCCCAGAATTTGAGAGACATTCTCCTCTGGACCCGTGCGTAATAAATGTAACTCCATCTCTCTAAGTATTGCTTGGTTCTTCTTCGGTTTTCTGTAACAGTTTCACTGATATTTCTATAGTTTTTAAAGAACAAGATATACTATCTTAGAACCACTTTGAAAGAGCATGTAAAGAATACATTGGGAGAGTGACTGATCAATTTTTCCTGGGTGGGATTAGCAGTGGTGTATAACAGGGAGAGTGATCTCTACTAGGATGCAAGGATATCTGGATGAGGATCATTTTTGGTCAAAAATCATGAGAGGTAACTGGGTAAAGGGAGAAGACAGAGGCAGCTTACAGAAATACAGTCGCTATGACCACAAGACAGTGTATTTCCCAGTGTGTGATAATATGATAGAATAGCAGGAGACCCACAAGTAGGGGGGAAAAAACAGACTAATATATAATAAGACTTCTTTTTATTAAATCATATGAGAATTTCTAAGAAGAGTCTTCAAAATGAGAACTTTGCAGGGTTTGGGGTAGAGCAAGAGCAAAGTAGAGATAAAATTCACAGAGATATAGATTATACACATATCATATATTTTCAGATTTTTCTAGGGAAAAATATCAGACTGCATGAAATAAAGATAAGAACACAGCCCAGCTTTCTTGAGTCTTATATTAGGGCTCTGATGGGGCTATATATGTTTAATCTCCTGAGTTTTAGTAATAATGTTAAAATTTATCATTAGGTTGGCCATCAGTTTGTAAAAATGTTCAATTTCTAAAATAAATTTAATAAATGTGAACAGTGGCATGCTACAGTTACAATAGGACACTTGACACCCTCTTTCTCAAGCCCTATCCTAATTTGTAAAAATGAAAAGCAGCCCTGGCCGGTTTGGCTCAGTGGATAGAGCATCGGCCTACCGACTGAGGGGTCCCAGTTTGACTCCGGTCAAGGGCATGTACCTTGGTTGCAGGCACATCTCCAGTGGGGGGTGTGCAGGAGGCAGCTGATCAATGTTTCTCTCTCATCGATGTTTCTGACTCTCTATCCCTCTCCCTTCCTCTCTGTAAAAAATCAATAAAATATAAAAATAAAATAAAATAAAAAGGAAAGCAAAGTAAGTACAAATATTCAAAGTCAAAAGTAAGGATTTTATTATATCATGATTCTGGGATGTGTTAAGGAATAACCTGGCAGGGTGGAGAGATTTGGTTGAGAGTTAGTTTTCAGTCATGTAAGAGAAGTTAAAGATTTTCTTGTATCTATCTGCCAAGTCTTGGGATTTCTTCAAGAAGTTTATTTATTGAAGTCAGTCCTTTGGACTCCTCTTAAATCAATTTCCCCTTAAGCAGATAGGCTTCAAAATTGAGAGGCCAGACAAGAGCTGGAGGGGAGCCAAGGAGAAAAGGATGCCTGTGACTTAGACACCTAGTTTATGCAAAAGGAGCCATTGTGATTGACACCTCCTCTCCTGCGGTCATAAAGGTCTAAGCTGGGAGCTCTTAATGCAGTTTTGGTTTTAGCTAGTTTGCGTATATCTTTCTTGAGTGTTTAGAATGGGAAATCTGTGGCAATAATGGACTTGGAGGTTTTTAAAAAATGTTGGTTATTCTTGTTATGGTTAACAATAACCCTCATACCAACCAACATGCAGAATCATTGATTAGCTTTTTCCTAATTTGGTAGTGCAATGGGATAGTTGAATATTTTTAAGACCAGCTAAGAAGACACTCTGCAACAAAATGAAATGAGAATATAAAACATTGTCAAAAATTCTATGGCACAAAATTCAAAACTTATACTCTGGTCTATCAATTATTACCTATCAATAATGATTAGTTATTATCCTAACATTTTGTCCCATATTGAATGCTCTGCCTATTGGTATTCTGACATGAACCTTTCATTTTCTTTATGCTAAATCAACATATAAGATGTATACCTTGCTCCTTTGAGGAGAAAGAATGACATATATTAAATCCTATAAAATCATAATTTTTCAACACCAGTTTGTCTTCCCATACTTCTATATCAATTAATAGGGTAACACCTTCACTTATCCCCCACATTAAAATTCTTGTCATAGTCTCTACTTAACTTCTACTTCCAAGAAATCACAGTATCTTATCATTTTTTTACATCCAAAGAGCTTCTCAATTCCCTTTCCTCTTGTTGTAGAGTACCCCAAATCTCACAAAGGATGCCTCAATCAAGAAGTCAAATTATGGAGTCATTTATTAAAGGCCGGCGGCTTATGAGGGGGCAATCAGCACTCCAAATCTCGCAGCCCCAAAATGCTCACCACATCTGGCTTATATGCAGAATATCACAAAAGTATCGATTACATCTTTGGGTTTGGAATGAGGAACCTGGTTTGCACAAAGCAGTTACAGAAGCAAAATTGAGCAAGTTAGTTATCTATAAAGACTAAGTATAGTTTTGGGTCTACAGATCACTGAATCAACAGAAACACATTATCTGGAGCCAGTGAGGCAATTTAGAATAATTGTGCTGTCCTCGTCTTGGGACCACTGAATCAACCAGAACACATTATCTGTAGCTACTGAGGCAATTTAGGGTAATTGTGCAGTCCTGGTTCCCAGGTACAGAAGAATGTGCTTCGATAACCAGTAAGATCACAATCAATGGGATATTCAAACCACCATCCATGGAGTATTCAATCGATTGGGATAGCATACATAAGTTCAGAAAATCAAAATAACTTTTCTATTGTTTTAGCAAGCAAATAAGTACAGAAGCCAAACAGCAGGGTTAAAGTTAAAACTGCAGTTTCTACGTGAGATGATTGTTACCATACTTCACTCTCTCCATCCTCTTGATTTTTGGATTTTGTCATTTTTAACTCGAATATTGCAGTAAAAATACTTTATTAATAAATATCCAAAACTCTCAACTTTCTGCCCTTCTGCCCATTCATTACATTATCATATGATCTTGATAAAATTTAGATCTGGTCATGCTATCTCCCACCACCACTCTCCCCCATTCCCTCCAAAAATAGCAATGGTATTTTAGTGTTTGTAGACAAATCCAAGCTTTTTGAAAAGGTATTTAAAGCTCTCAACATATTCTGATAATCTTTTCCACCCTGTACCTCATACATAAATTATATAGTTAAACTTCACTTGGTTAATGACCCTCCCCTGAATATACTTTGCCAAATATTCTCTGGAATTTTTTGTGAGAATATAAATACCCTAATACTTATGGAGTGATTTTCCAAAGAAGAAAGGAAAATTAAACAAGTAAGTGTTGGGTTAGAACAGTTTTAATGCAAAATGTTTCTGAAGTGGTTTTTACAAGGGGTGTGATTTTATGAATGAAGCAACATAAGAACAGGAGTTGAATACATAAAACAAAATCAAATTTTTAAAATAGTAGAAATGGATGCTTGCAACAACAAATAAATTTCACAAAAAGATAGTGAGTATATACATGTTTTCCTGGTTTCAGTAAGTTGTAACTATCTATAAAGTAAAATTTGGTTCCATTTAAAAAGATTGAATATTTTGCAATCAAAGCAATTCCTTGGATTTCACTAAACATTCTGGTTGTCTTTGGCATCTTTTACTTTGTGAATGAAGAACTTTGTTCTCGCTGGTCTGGGAATAGTTTTTACTAGTGATGTTTTCCTTTGGCTGGGAAACAGATTAAGGGCCTCTCTTCCTGGCAGATCCTTCTTGCTATTGGATGTAACTGTTGAACTTACTTAAGAGAATACTTTTATTTATTCTGGCTGGTCAAATTCATCTTGTAGATGCCTATAAATTTGAAAATTAGAGGAAACAAAACAAAAAAAAAATCACCCTAGAGTTTCTAAATGTACACCTGCAAATGGGTTATCTTAAATGTACCCTGGAGAAAATAAGAACAAAAAATAATAATGATATTTTAACAGTGAGACCGCACACAGGAGGAATTTATAACTACAAGAGCTCTGTTTTATCAAAGAAATATGTGTGTACATTTATTTTTAGTCATCAGCTTTCCTGGTTTTTCACTTTGAGTTGCTTTCATCCTCAGAAGAAACAAAGCCATGTGGTTTACCATAACTGTTTGGTGATTTTCCTTGAATGCACGCAATACCCTTCAACTAGAGCTGTTTGAAATAATTATGAGAAAAAGGGAAGCACAGTTTCTTCTAACTGTGAAGTGTTTTATATTTGCCTGTTGGGAAGATCAGGTTTTTGGCTGTTGTTTTTTTTCTCCTGGAAAATAAGTTTTTAAACACTATAAATTTTTTATTGTAGTGGGTATTTCCTGTTGTTCTGCTGGCAGCCAGCACATTGGAGATGGCGATGTTTTGTAATGCTGATGAGCCGCAAAAGTTTGCCAAAGAAAAATGCAGTAGACCAAAATGGAACATCTTTGAGCAAGCATTTTCTGGGCTTTTCTTAGATTCTGTAACTGAAAAGACAGGTAAACCTCCGTGTAATCTATCAAAGGAAAAATACGTCCCTTTCTTATATTACTTTTAAAGCAGAATGATACAAATCTTTTAAAACAGAATTCAAGTGTGATAGGGGAGGCTTGAAAGCTCTTTTCCAGCTTTCTTTCCCATCTGCGCATTGGTTTGGAAGCAGCAATGTTTATTTTGCCTCTGTATCAAAAATGATTGATCAAATATGCATACAATCAATCACCACTAATTGGAAGCAAATTCAAAAGCACAGTGTCGGGGTGTTCAACCCACTTTCCACAGGAATGATAACAACATTATCAGAAGTGGTTAGTCTTTGACTTCTGTGAGGAAAGGCCAGAAAAAAGCATTGTTACTATTTTTCCTCCATAAATGACATAATGAAAAATTATTGGCAATACAGTAGTTTCCTTTGGTCTTTAAAAGAACATAATTCATGGACAGATAACCTGACCTAGGGTTGTGGCTTCTACATTTTTATTTATGTGACAGAAGTTGTGTTTATTTTAAAATTTTCTTTCTTTTTTATTCTTTTTCTATTACAGAATTTCTGTTCAAAGTGACTTCATATTCTTGTTCAGAAGACTGCGATGTTAGGATTGTTGAGTAACATAAAATGGATACTTATTAATTAGGCACATCTGATATTATGATGCTTTGTATAAGCTTATAATAATCAAATTAAGTTTTTTCCCTTTACAATATTCAATTTCTCCTAAGGATTACTCACTTAACCTCAGACCTCAAAAGTCTTTTTTTTTTTTTTTTTTTGGCATCAATCATTCCTTCCCTTAAGTAGAAAAAAATTAGCAGTAAAATGCCACACTTCTAAAAAAAAAAAATCTCATCCTTACATGAACCAAGTGATGTTTTACTTCCTGAATTTGTGCCCTTTCAATAGGAAATTGTGTGAGGGCAGGAACTCTGTCTTTTCTAATAGCTCAGATAAAGCCAAGTACCTGTCATCACTCCACAAATAAATAAATGATAATAATGGTGAAAAAATGAAATATTGAAACCAAACTTTTTCACTAGTTCACTCTTCATTTCTCTAATATGTGGTATAATTTTCATTAGACTATTTATAACTAAAATTGCAGTCTTCATGAGGGAGAAATTGCTTTTCTGTTTTGCTTGTCCATTGCCCCCATTCATCATGCCTTCAGCCCAGTGCCAAAAGGAGCTTTCATAATTCTGGCCATAAACGGCTGACTGAGAATATTAAACCCTGCTCCACCCAATACATCACTAAAGAGAGAGCTATACTTGCCCTATCTTATTACATTTTTAGTTTGTGGGGAATTAAGGCAGTTATAAACATTAGTTGAAAATGTTGGCAAGCAAATAGGAGAATGAGAAAAGGCAAAGGAGATTGGAAGAATAAAAAAAAAGTAGATATACTCTAGATTTTGGCATAACTACCAGGTACATGGGAAAGCTAGTGAATTTTCTAGTTTAAGAAATTGATATTTACTTGAGAGCCTGAATTAGTCACATTAGCTATCTTCGTTGCATATAGACCCCAAGATAATTAACTCCATCTTTTGTTAAGTATTTGCAGCCTCTGGATTGACTGCCTTTTAGTGTTTGTGTTTTAAATAGATATCATATGATTCGGGTTGAATTCCCCTCTTCAAAATTTTAGGGGAATTAATTACAAAGCTCCAATTCAATTGCAATCATAATAACTTTTGCCATTGAAAGTACTGTTGATCTATTGAGTTGCACAGTCTGTGTTAGGGAGCTGATGAATATGGTGTGAGGGAATTCTAGAGTTATCAGCTTACCTAATGACTTCGGGAAATACTGCATTCCTTGTGCTACTCTACTCATAAATATCCATTCCCTAACCAATCTCCAAACCAAGATGGCTTTGAATATATCCACATAATTGCAAGTCATAAAGTTAGCCTCCAAAGCCACTTTTCTATAATATATTTTTTAAAATCGCCATCTGCCACCATGATTGTATCCCTTCTCCAAAGAGGGAAGAGGGATTGTTATGTGTAACTGTACTTTCTGATGCACAGCCCTGCGATCCCAGTGCCCATATTTGTGACCCTGTCTCTTTTCAATATCTGCTTGACTTACGGTGGTTGTCTCTTAGAAAGTCAGAAGATTAGGCTGACAACTTTCAAGCTTTAAATAACAAAGCGTCTGTAACCCTAATAGCAAAACCAAGAGATACATATTGTGCAGGCTGTCACATTTCTATTCATGCAGAGGAAATTGATCTGAGAAAATCAGGCAGAAAGAAGAGATGAAAGATGGGGAGAACAGAGTTTTAGAAGTTTCAGTTAGCCACAACACCTAACTAGACAGAAGCAGTTATTTGAAATTGCCTTGATCTACCAATAATATTCCCCTCACACCTGGAACTACTTTACATTGGGTTTTAGTTATTTGTATTACAATCTTGACTAATGCAACTTCCTTGACTCCTAGTGACAAAGGTGTATCTTCCAGTTACCTTAATATTAATGCTTGCTTCTCAAAGTCTGTTAGATTCCCCTTTCAAAAGAAGAATGTACCTTGCTAGAATTTATCTACAGAGGTATTTCATATTTTACTGGTATATATGTAGAAAAATAGTAATCAATATTTTGCTTATGCGCAATCAATATTTCACCTCATGGCAATTCACGTTAGCTCTTGGTCAGCAGAAATGCTTTATTACTTAAAAATGAGGCCTGCTCGTATGCTATCTGCTACTCCATAACATCTAAAGAGATTTCTTAATATCATGTAAATAAAATGATGGCAATAATATGTTTATATTTAATTATGAACAAGCAATTAAAAGTGAATAAAATGGAGCAATAACTGATTGTTCTAAATGGGTTAAAGGTACTAAATGGAATGAAGTAGTAGGTTATGGGGAAACCAAATTCAAATAATATGTTCAGTGAGGAGGTGACTCTTGAGCTAAGATTTGAAGAGTGAAAAGAAATTACCTATGTGAGGAGATAAACTAATAGGTTTTAATATATTTACATTAAAAATACTGAGAAATAGTGAAGAAAATAACAGGCTTAGTGGAAAGCTCTGACTTTATATGCCAGTTCTATTCCTAGCACATTTGTGCTCTGAGAAAGTCTCTTAACCCCTCTGGTACTGAACTAACTCCTTTGTAAGGAAGGAACAGATATATGACTTACATGGGTAATATATATGATGTACATAATGTAAAATATGTATTATATATTATTCCACTTGATGTTTGTGTAAGAATTATTTGTAGACAGAGTACCACTTTTATTGAAGAGCTACATGATAAGATTATTTCAGGTTCAAGTGCAAGAGTTTGCCTTTTGCATGAGTTATCATGCATGGAGGCTTCAGTTTTGCATATAGAAATCACTTATATTGACTCTGTTGATTAAATTTCTAAGCCTTGATTCAGAATTTTAAATATTGCACTCATTATTTCAACAAGGAAATTTAATTATCCAAGGAGATGAACACCACTAAATATTGTTTTAAGTGTAAAATCTATTTAAGAATAGATTTTTGGAAAATTAGTAAGCATTTTAAAAAATTATACACATGTATAATAGACTATGCCAGTGGTTCTCAACATTTTTAATGCCGTGACCCTTTAATACAGTTCCTCATGTTGTGGTGACCCCCAACCATAAAATTATTTTCATTGCTACTTCATAACTGTAATTTTGCTACTGTTATGAATCGTAATGTAAATATCTGTGTTTTCCGATGGTCTTAGGTGACCCTGCTAGCGGTTCTCTGCTGTAGAGCCTAAGACCATCTGAAAACACAGATATTTACACTACGATTCATTAACAGTAGCAAAATTACAGTTATGAAGTAGCAACGAAAATAATTTTATGGTTGGGGGTCACCACAACATGAGGAACTGTATTAAAGGGTCACGACATTAAAAAGGTTGAGAACCACTGGACTATACTATACTACAATGTACTATGGTATAATTCTAAACATAGAAAATTATTTAAACACAAGAGCAAGATAGACAGTTCTAATATAAACATTGTTTAAAGTATCTTTAACACCCGCATTTTCTTCTTTTATCTCCCCACCTTAGAGGATTTCCTACCACTATCGGGTGCTGCTTTTATTCTTGTTAGGAAGGAAATCATTGAGCTAAATTTGCTTCACACCAACATGTTAGTTACACTGTTTTTTCTTTCCCAGGACTATTTCTTTTCTAAAAGGAAGACTTTAGGAATGGCATAATATTTTTCACAAAGGCTAAAATACAAGGTAGCATTTCAAGTATTAGCCATAAATAAAGGGAGGACTATTTTTGCTGTAGGACCCATCATTCGTTTCCCTTTAAATTGTACTTTAGAGGCAAGCACACATTCCACCTTTTCAAAGACACCTATCAACACAAAAATATGCAGATTTCTCAAGTAAAAATGGGCGGGTTCTCTCTCCTCTGCTTTCTTCTCAATGTTGGACAGCAATTCCCTGTTGTTCACTCCTGTTTCTACACATCTTGCGAGAGGCCCTGACTCTTCCTGTATTGGACTGTCTTTTCAAGGATGTTTATATCGTAAACTGTTTAGGAAGACAGAGATAGTTTCTCATCTGGTGCAAAGGTCAGGTGGGCTTACATCTTTAGAAGACATGGAGTCTTCCTCTAGGGCAAAGGGGCAGCGTACTTACTAGCCATTAAAAATGACTCCGATTCCCTCAGCTCAGATTTCCTTCCCTGCGATGTCAATCACTGCATGTTCATGTGTCATCTGGCTTTCTTTATAATGCCCTCGAGGAACCCGAGCTCAGGGAACCAGGACAAAAATGTTAATAATCTGGCTATTGCTATCGCTGTGAGTAATAAACCATCCTTCTTCTCTGTCCAGTCAGAATCCATGTATTTGACTAGCAACTGTGACCTGCTAAGTTGTTAGCTTGGAAGAAGGCAAAATCTCAGATGCTTCAAAATTGTTGGTACCTAAATGCTTCTGTGTACTAATGAAGATTAGCCCTTTTTCTTTTATTTTTTCTCTAAAGATTCACTCTTTACATAACACATAATCTACATTAAGTTTCCAAATATGCTTACTATTCGTATTGTATTAGTCTGTTAAGGCCTCCATAACAAAATACCACAGACTGGGTGGCTTCAACAACAGAAAATGTTTTTGGTTATGGAGTCTGGAAGTTCAAGACCACAGCATTGGCAGGTATGGTTGTCCCTGAGGCCTCTCTCCTTGACTTACAGATGGCCACCTTCCCACATGGCTTTTTTTCTGTGCAGGTACATCCTTGGTATCTCTTCATGGATTAGGGCCCCACCCATAAGACCTTAGTCAACCATAATTACCTCTTTAAATGCCTTACTTCCAAATACAGTCACTTTGGGTGTTAGGACTTAAACATGTGAATTTTTGGAAAACACAGTTCAGTTCATAATGTTTCCATGTGCTCTAAGACATTCTCCATGAGTTGCTCTTATTTTTGCATGTCTTTCAAGCAAAGGCACTGATCACCTTTGTTAAAGATATATATTTTTACCGATTTCAGAGAGGAAGGGAGAGGAAGAGAAAGACAGAAACATCAATGATGAGAGAGAATCATTGATCGGCTGCCTCCTGCATGCCTCACACTGGGGATCAAGCCAGAAACCATGGCATGTGCCCTGACAGGGAATTGAACTGTGACCTCCTGGTTCATAGGTCAATGCTCAACCACTGAGCCATGCTGGCCGAGTGGCTTAATGTTCCATATTATATTTTAACAGATGTTTATATAGCCAACATCTTGGTTATAGCAGGTTTTTTATAGTCCAAAATCACAAACACTGTTGCCCATTGGAGCAAAGATAGGGAACATGTCTACAACCATTATAAAATATTTGGGTTTACTTACAACCCTCTCCTTTTATGTAACCCACCTCAATCTCTGATATTTTGCCCTTCTTGTGACACCCTGTGTGAACAGGGGTTTTGGGAACCAGCACAAGAACATGATAAGAATTTGAATACTATTATTATTGTAAGTAACAATCTGTCTTTTGTCCCACAATCAGGAATCTCAGGTCTTTTGCCAGCATCCTTAAAATTGTGGCAGGCTAACTTGTTAGCATGTAACAGTATAAAACCTCACACCCTTCACTGTTTGGATGACATTTTTTGTTTCCTTGATTTCTTAGAATATTTTATTTCCATTCAATGGAAGGGTGGGGGGAAAATCTGTCAATTCTTTGACTGACAAATTCATATTATCTCTACCTTACAAATAAAGCATCTAACCCAGCCGTGGGCAAACTAC
This sequence comes from Plecotus auritus, assembly GCF_963455305.1. Taxonomy (NCBI): domain Eukaryota; kingdom Metazoa; phylum Chordata; class Mammalia; order Chiroptera; family Vespertilionidae; genus Plecotus; species Plecotus auritus. The sequence goes on along the minus strand of NC_137777.1, from coordinate 23,034,294 downwards.
GGCCCGCGGGCCGGATCCGGCTGTTCTATCCGGTTCTCTTGCTCTCCCCTCCGCTCCTTTACTTTGAATTTATATTAGTTCATACAAACACTCCATCCATGCTTTTGTTCCGGCCCTCCGGTCCAGTTTAAGAACCCATTATGGCCCTCGAGTCAAAAAGTTTGCCCACCCTTGAACCAAAACGTAGTCTGGATTTCCCAGGCAGATTTAGGCACTTTTTCCTATGAAAGATAACTGACACTTAGTTTAGTATCTCTTCACATAGGTCATTCCTTATCACTCTTCAAATCTCAGCTCAAGAGCCACCTCCTCATTGAACATATTATTTGAATTTGGTTTCCCCATTAGCTACTACATCATTGCATTTAGTACATTTAAACCATTTAGAACAATCATTTATTGATCCATTTTATTCACTTTTAATTGTTTGTTCATAATTAAAATAAAAAATAGGTATACAAAGGGAGAAGATCATGTGAATAAAAAATCATAGCAAAAATAATTGAAACAGACCAAAGAAAAATTAAAATAGAATTGGATCATAAAAATTAAAATTTTCAAATGGGAATTGTGAAAAGTAAAATGATAGAAATAAAAACTCATTATAGGGAGTCAAAATCAAGTTTGATTGGCAAAAGAAAGAATCCATGAATTTGAGTATAGATCAATAGAGATTATGCAATGTGAAATATATAGGAAGAAAAAAGTGAATGAAGAAATATAAACAGAGCCCAAAAAAACCTGTGTGTAAATCATTAAGCATGTAAGTATACACATAATGAGGGCATCAAAAGAAGAGGAGAGAAAAAAATAAACAGAAAATATATCTGATGTAATCATTGCCAAAATCTTCTCAGATTTAATAATATATGCATCCAGGAAGACTATCAAACACCAAGTAGAATAAACACAAAAATATCCCCACCTAGACACATCATCGTAAAAGTATGAGTGATAAAAACAAAGATTTTTAAAGATTAGTCTTCTCTTCCTTATTCTAGTGAGTAGGTGAATAACGAAGCTATGTTTACCATATTTGCAAATACTCTTAGTGGTGAAAGCTGGTCATAGTGCTCTCATTAGATCTGTAACTTCTCAGTCATAGGTTGATATTGTAATAATCATGATTTTTCTCCTCAGGGATGACAGTTCCCCTTTCTCTTCTCCAGTGCTTTATAGGCTTTGTTCTTTCCTCCATTTACAGATTTCCTTTCTAGACACATCCTTACTCCTACTGTATCTGTCCCCACATAACACATCGTTTATAAATAGTTTACTTCTTCCTTTGAGGTCAAGAGCTATGTGGACTATATCTAACTCTGGCTTGCCTAGACTATGGAAACTTCCTTCTTTTTATTTTATTCTTATTTTATTATTTTTTTCCTTAAATATGCTTTTGTTGATTTCAGAGAGAGGAAGGGAGAGGGAGAGAGAGATAGAAACATCAATGATGAGAGAAACATCATTGACTGGCTGCCTCCTGCACGCCCCCTAGTGGGGATTGACTCTGCAACTGGAGCATATGCCCTGACTGGGAATCAAAATGCGACCTCCTGGTTCATGGGTCAATGCTCAACCAACCACTGAGCAGCAATGGTTGGGCTTATTTTATTACTGTTTAATCTTTATTGTTGAAAGTATTACATATGTCCCCCCATTGACCCCTTCATCCATAGCTATTACAATTGCTATACAGTTTCTAAATAACTAGAATATTATTGCCCAATACATTTAATTCCATATACTTGAGAAGAGCCCTTTATATTGGAGAATGAAAAATAATAAGTTTTACTGGGCAATATTTTTGCAACATATTTGACTCATGTTTATATTGAGAAAATTACCTCATTAGAATTTTATCCTGAATATGTCTTGGGATTTTCATTAAGGGGAAATCAATGAAGGTGGAAAAAATGATACATGGGAAATAGAGTAAAAATCAAATCTGTTCATCGGTGTAAATCATTTAAAATATTGCTGGAAATGTTTTAAAAATATTTTTATATGATAGAGACTCAATATCTGCCTCTTCTCTTGTAATGTATTATCCAATAAAATGTATTTCATTATTAATTAAAATGTTACTTAGAACAAGTGCAAAGAGTGCTATCATCTTTTAGTCAATGAGTGCACTTTATATTTGGGCATAATTTTCTTCCTATTCTCTCAAGCACCAGATGATTTAATAAATGTTAATAAGTGTACTTTATAATATTTTTAATTTTTCCATAGTCATGTGACATGTTTTTTATGGTTGGCAGTATTCACATTTAAATTAGAAAATAAAAAGCATTTGGTTTTGCTTCTCTTTCTTCTCTCAAGAGGTGAAAACACATTTAAAATACATCTTTTACTCTCAAAATGTTCTGGCTTTTAGCTGTAATATATCCCATATGACTTGAACTATTTTAAAACTCCTCTTTGAAAACATGAATTTTATTCTCAGTCCATAATTGAGATTAGTACTTAATCAAGATCACTGATGGACTGATAGATTTCTGGAAAATGTATTAAGTTTCAGACAGGAAGGAAGTGTACAAACAAAGCCTATTTATTAGTTTTATTATTTTATTTTTTAAAAATGTATCTTTATTGTTGAAAGTATTACAGATGTCCACTTTTTTGCCCCCATTGACCTCTTCCACCCCCCCCCCCCCCCTTTCAGGCCTACAGCACTATTGTCTGTGTCCATAGGTTATTCATATCTATATATATACTAGAGGCCCGGTGCAGGAAATTCATGCATTGGGGAGGGGGTGTCCCTCAGTCCAGCCTGCACCCTCTCCAATCTGGGACCCCTCGAGGAATGTCCGACTGCCCGTTTAAATGGGCAGTCGTGGGATTGGGCCTAAACAGGCAGTTGGACATCCCTCTCACAATCCAGGACTGCTGGCTCCCACTGCTCACCTGCCTGCCTTCCTGATTGCCCCTAACCGCTTCTGCCTGCCAGCCTGATCATCCCCTAACCACTCCCCTGCCAGCCTGATTGATGCCTAACTGCTCCCCTGCTGGCCTGGTCACCCCTAACTGCCCTCCCCTGCAGGCATGATCGCCCCCAACTGCCCTCCCTTGCAGGCCTGGTCCCTCCCAACAGCCCTCCCCTGCTGGCCATCTTGTGGTAGCCATCTTGTGTCCACATGGGGGCAGGATCTTTGACCACATGGGGGCAGCCATCTTGTGTGTTGGAGTGATGGTCAATCTGCATGTTACTCTTTTATTAGATAGGATAGAGGCCTGGTGCATGGGTGGGTGCCGGCTGGTTTGCCCTGAAGGGTGTCCTGGATCAGAGTGGTGGTTCCCTTGGGGTGTGGGGCAGCCTGGGCGAGGGGCCTGTGGTGGTTTGCAGGCTGGCCATGCCCCCTGGTGACCCAAGCAGAGGCCCTGGTATCTGGGGTTTATTTATCTTCTATAATTGAAACTTTGTAGCCTGGAGCGGAGCAAAGCCTTCTGCATGCTCCGTGGGGGCAGCCATATTTTTAGGGATTTATGTATCTTCTATAATTGAAACTTTGTAGCCTTAAGCGGAGGCCTGGGCCAGCCAGGGTGTGCAGAAAGCTTGGCTTCCTCCATAACCGGGGGCAACCCTAGCCTCCTGCTCTTTCCAGCTCCGTGGCTGCCACCATTTCTATTTGGGTTTATGTATCTTCTATCATTGAAACTTTGTAGCCTTGAGTGGAGGCCCAGGCCGGCAAGGGCAGGTGGAAAGCTTGGCTTCCTCCATCGCAGGGGAAACCCAAGCCTCCCTCCTGCTCTCTGTGGCCATAGCCATCTTGGTTGGGTTTATTTGCATATTTGCTCCTAATTGGCTTATGGGCATGGCTTGTGGGCGTGGCCTGTGGGTGTAGCAGAGTGATGGTTAATTTGCATATTACACTTTTATTATATAGGAAAAGCGTAATATGCAAATCGACTGGATGGCGGAACAACCGGTTGGCTATGACGTGCACTGACCACCGGGGGCAGATGCTCAATGCAGGAGCTGCCCCCAGCCCACAAGCCCCGATTTTCTAATCAGGGCCTCCTGGACAACCTCTTGGTCCCTTCCCTGGGCCAGCAGGCTCTGATCACCCAATGGGGAACCAGGAACCCGGGGTGGGTGGCAATAGACACGGATGACGCCAGGGCCCCGATCGCCCTGCTGGTAGCCCCACACACAGAGGGCAACCAGCAACAGCAGCAGCGGGGTTTGGGGGGGCAGGGCCAGCTTCTGGCAGCCAGGAAAGATCGGCCCTGCTCAGGGGCCAGACCTAGGGACACTACACATGCATGAATTTTGTGCACTGGGCCTCTAGTATGCATATAAGTTCTTTGGTTAATATCTCTTCCCCCTCCCCCTGAGATTTATCAGTTTGTTCCATGCTTCTATGTCTCTATTTTTTTCATCAGTTTATTTTGTTCATTAGATTCCAAATATAAGTGAGATCATGGGACTTGTCTTTCTCTGACTGGCTTATTTTGCTTAGCATAATACTCTCCAGGAGCCTATTTAATCTATGAAGACAGGGTTAAGCATTTTGAACTATTATTTATCACTTTCCTAAACTTGAAGTTGTATGTATGCCAAGGGTTTCAGTGAATACTATAGGTGAACTGTATACAACAGTAAGCTTCCTGCTAATTATATATTTACTATGATCTTGCAGTGTAGGGCAGAAGTTGTTGGGTTGACCTCAGGGAAGAATGTTCTGTTTCATACGTAGCTCTACTAGTCATATCAGCATATTGGACTCTTGGCTAAGAAAAATATTCTATTTTACTATAGTTCTTAATGACTTAGGAATATATTTCTGTCTTTCTATCACCCTATTGTCCAAAAGGTGACTTAAATTTCTATGAAAATAACTACATCTGCATAATCACTATAGCTTTTTTGAGAGCAGATATCATTAACAATATCAGTTAACTTACCTCATGTAGAGACTTCTGCCAACTTTTACCTGACATGTTAATGAATGATTGAATAATAGTTGGTTATTATATATAAAAAGAAAATATTTTATATTTTATTGATATGCTTATATTGGCAAAGACTGTTCTTCTGCTAGACAAAATTATGGTAGAGTTGAGAATCAAGCTTATTTCATTAGACCAGTCAAAGTAAAAAAAAAAGTAATATTAATAAAAAGAATGGCTAACCTAATTGTTTTTGAAAAACATAACTCACCCCCCACCCCACCCCACTTTAGGCAACTTTCCTCACTGGAAAAATATTCAATCTTTCTGACATTGTTCTATATGTTAACGATGTCTATAATGCCCTTAGTCAGGGACTCAGGGATTTTCATCTTATTTTTTAAATATAGGCAGCATTTTTAAAAATATTGGTAACCACTTGTATGAATTTGACATGGCCAGAGGCAGCTTCTTTGCTGTGAAAAGAAACATTTAGTGTGTTTCAATAATTAAACACTTTTCGCTAAAACTGATCTCTTTCCTCACCATCTGCCCTCATCACTTGAAATAATGAATAGCAAAATTAACTCTTTATTGCAAAAATTGTGGATAAGTACAAGAGGGATTCTTATTTTCATTTCATAAGTGAGGAGGTTAAGCCTCAATGAGTTGAGGCTTGACCTCCCAACAAAAATGGCTGCGGCCGTGGAGCAAGCAGGAGGCTTGGCTCTGCTCCAGGCTACAAAGTTTCAATTATAGAAGATAAATAAATCCCAGATACCAGGGCCTCCACTTAGGTCTCCAGGGGGCATGGCTGGCCTTCAAACCACCACAGGCCCCTTGCCTAGGCCACCCCATGCCCCAAGGGAATCCCCACCCTAATCCAGGACATCCTTCAGGGCAAACCAGCTGGCCCCCACCCATGCACCAGGCCTCTATCCTATCTAATAAAAGAGTAATATGCAGATTGACCATCACTCCAATACACAAGATGGCTGCCCCCATGTGGTCAAAGATCCTGCCCCCCCATGTGGACACAAGATGGCCACCATAAGATGGCCAGCAGGGGAGGGCAGTTGGGAGGGAACAGGCCTGCAAGGGAGGACAGTTGTGGGCAATCAGGCCTGCAGGGGAGGGCAGTTGGGGGGGACCAGGTCTGCAGGGGAGGGCAGTTAGGGGTGACCAGGCCTGCAGGGGAGGGCAATTAGGGGCAATCAGGTTGGCAGGGGAGCAGTTAGGCATCAATCAGTCTGGCAGGGGAGTGGATAGGGGGTGATCAGGCTGGTAGGCAGAGGCGGTTAGGGGCAATCAGGAAGGCAGGCAGGCAAGCAGTTGGGAGCCAGCAGTCCTGAATTGTGAGAGGGATGTCCAACTGCCCGTTTAGGCCTGATCCCACCAGACACTCTCGAGGGAGGCAGTCACACATCCCTCGAGGGGTCTCAGATTGGAGAGGGTGCAGGCTGGGCTGAGGGACACCCTCCCCCCATGCATGAATTTCGTGCACTGGGCCTCTAGTATGTGTGTGTGTGTGTGTGTGTGTGTGTGTGTGTGTGTGTATATAATTTATATATGTATATAATCATATATATATATATGATTCTGTCAGCCCTTCCAAGAAATATAAATACTGAAAAATTATCTATGATTACAAAGATGCCATATATTCACATATATAGTTTCCTTTTAAAGTCAATATGTACTATTTGCTGATAATGTGAAAAAGTACACTTTGCCCCATTACCTTCAATAAAGCTGTATTTCTTTCCTTGGAAGTGACGTTGCACTTTGGCTTCTGGGAAAGGGTATGATTGTATTATAACTGCTGTGTTAATTTTGCCTTTCATAAGTTATGCTGCTTCTGCTCCCGTCACAGTTGGAACTAAAAGCAGCCCTATATGGTGCAAAACTTGGTGTATAAAGAAATCATGGGAGATAGAGCTTTCTAGAAAAATGTTTGTCTCCTTGCTTAGCTAGTTGAATGCAAAAGGGTTTAATATATTTAAAAAGTAGTAGAAACTCATTAGTTATGGGAAATCACACCAGGGCATATACTCCTTAAAGGTAAAAAATTATCTCTTTGACCCCTGGCAGGGGAAAAAATCCTGGCATATTTAAGAACTTCTTTGTCAGAGAACTTTGTAGAAGATTCAAGAAAGAATACATAATCATTCTATGTGAAAGAAAAATCATCATAGACAGAAAACACCGTTTTAGACTAAAAATACACTGGAAAAGCTATCATTTAACACACTGGAAATTGATTTGAGTATGTGAACTGCTTTGTAGAATAAGCAATTGTTTGCAGTAACATTTAAGTAGTATTACTTCACCTTCTCAGAAAACATTTTATATTTATACCATGTCAAGAATGCATTCATTATTCTTTTTACCTCATTAAAGAACACATTTTCCACAAAAATGTATTTGATAAAAGTTAGTGTCTATTCTCTAAAAGTCATGGATTGAAGTGAATTACATAAGAGACATTTAATAATTGCAAAGTAACCCTGTGACATGGGTACAAAGTTATTGCGTCCATTTTATAGGTAAAAGAACTGAGGTACAGTAATGTTAATTTGTCCAGTGTGGTGCTGGAATTCAAACCCATCCATTTTGAGTCTCCACTATTACCTGTGATGCTTTACTATTTTACAGAGTAGCAATACCAACAACATCTTGCCGTGTTTAGAAACAAAAAGCTCAGCAAGAAATGGACTCCTACTCAAAAAGACTAATTGAGAAGAATTTAATGAAGATAGTTACGAAATAGAGGCAGAGTTAAGAAACCTGAAAGTGATATTGAGACAACTGGGAACTAAACAAAAGCCGGAAGCAGAGGTAGGAAATTATGAGAGCTGTAGCCTTTTCTTAGAGGGACTCCGCATCTTGCAAAACTGCAGTAATAAGGCAGGAAGGGGTTAGGATAGAAACACACTGACCTGTCTCTTCTAGTCAGCCATCTCCTGCCAGGGCATCTCTCTCTGAGCACAACTGAAAGCCAGTGGTCAAGGGGGCTAGGCTGACGTAGCCCACAGGTTCAGGCCATAGCCAGCCGACAAGGGCAGAGACAGTATCTGGAGGTGGGGCTCTGCAGTGGCAAACTGAGAATCAGCAACACATGGAACAAAATCCGTACAAATTTGCCTCCCGTATAATCAGAGGGGCTCATAACGTAATCATTATTCACAAGTAATTATATATTCGATCTTATTACATTGCAGGCAGTTTCAGTAACTTTCTTATTTTGACTTCTCATAGTGGATTACTATCATAAAAATCATTATGAAATTAATATATCCCTATTAATGTAAGTGGAATGTAAGTCATGAAAGATTAAAACTAGCTCATTAAACAGTTATTTGAATATAAACTGTTATAGTATTTTAAAAAGTAATCAATCACATTATGATAATCCTAATATTAATTTTCAAGGAGCAAAAGCTGTGTTAATTTAGAAAACATGTTTAGGTTACCTTTAATTTACAATTTATATTTTAAAAAATGATTTTAGCATTAAAATTTCTTTAATAAATTACTTATTAATTTAAAAACACAAATGAAAAGCCAATATTCTTACAATATATATTTGAATAATATGGCTACCAGATTTCATGAGTCAAGAACAATGTATTGTTCTTTGATTCACACTGGTGATTATGATGGTTTCAATGGTTAGGAACCATAACCATTGAAATCATCATAACTGACAATGCCTGGTGCATGTAATGCTTCTGAAGGAATAATACATCAATCATTAACGCACTATAATGTCCAGAAAAATGACCTCTAGAATGAAACAAATCATTGCTACTTTTAATGTAGTTTTAAAATACAGTAGGGTTTCCTAAGATTTCATTTTCAGCACTGAAAATATTACCCATAATTGCACATTGTGAAATTTTAAAAAATGGGAAAAAATGTTTTTTCTTTTAATGGTGATATTTATATTTTGTAAAACCATTATGTAATACTAGAGGCCTGGTGCATGAGATTTGTGCCCTGGCGGGTGGGGGGGGGGGCGCGTTCCTCAGCCTGGCCTGTGCCCTCTCGCAGTCCAGGACCCCTCAGGGGATGTCCACCTGCCAGCTTAGGCCCGATCCCTCCGCAGTCCGGGGCTCTTGCAGTCCAGGACCCCTCGCTCCTTTTGGCCCGCCTGTAGCAGAGGTGGGAGAGGCTCCTGCCACTGTCACTGCACTCTCCAGCCATGAGCCAGTTCTGGCTGAGTAGTGCTCCCCCGTGGGGGTGCACTGACCACCAGGGGACAGCTCCTGCACTGAGTGTCCACCCCCTGATGGTCAGTGCACATCATAGCAACCGGTCGTTCTGCCATTCAGTAGATTTGCATATTAGCCTTTTAATATAGAGGATGTAATTTATATCAGGGAAGACAGCTAACATTTTATTAATAATCACCATAACATTATATGATTTTTAGCCATTAATTTCTATATATTTTGATAACTAGTATACATGCATTATCTCATATATTCTCATAATAACTCTGAGCTATTATTATCCACAGTTTTCAGATAATGGAGCTTAAAGCTCAGAGTGGTTCATTAACTTATCCAAGGTCTCATATTCACGAGAATTAGAGCAGAGAATGATCTCAATAAGTATATTATCTCTACCTTTTGCTTTTAGTATATACTAGCATAGAAGCTCCCTAAAAGGGTAATTGAGTGTGTAGCTAGATCCTTAGTGTCTGTAACATAATAGACATTGAAATGTTTGTTAAATGCATTTGAACTCAGGTCCACCTAACTCTGGACATTATACTCTCAATATCCACAATAGACTGCATAATAATAAAAATGGATTTAAAAAGACATAATTGGAATATTTCACATATTTTACCTATCTTTTACATAGTTGGCATACAATATTATATTGGTTTCAGGTATACATCACAGTGTTTTGATATTTATATACCTTACAATGTGAATACCACACAAAGTCTAGTAATCATCTGTCATTATGCAAAGTTATTATTGACAATCCTAGAGGCCCGATGCGCAAAATTCATGCAACTGTAGGCTTTCCTTCCCCCAGCTGCTGGCATCGGCTTCCCTCTGGCACCTGGGACCCAGGCTTCCCTCACAGCCCCGGCTTCATCCAGAAGGTCGTCTGGAAAGATATCCAGTCTAATTAGCATATTATGCTTTTATTGTTATAGATTACCTATGCTGTATGCTACACCCTCATGCCTTATTTTATAACTGGAATTTTGTTCCTCTTATTTCCCTTCAGCTTTTTACCCATTTCCCCATAACGCTTTCTCTGGCAAACATCAGTTTGTTCTCTGTATCGATGAGTCTGCTTCTGTATTGTTTTGTTTGTTCCTTTCCTTTTGTTTTTCTTTTAGGTTCCACATATAAATAAAATCATATAGTATTTGTCTTTCTCTATATGACTTATTCCACCTACTGTAATACTATCTAGTTCAATCCATGTTGACATAAATAAAAATATTTCATTCTTTTTTATTGCTGAGTAATATTTCATTGTTTGTATATAAAATATGCCAAATTTTCTTTACCCACTCATCTGTAAAAAGAAGTCTCAGTTTTCCTATCTTGGCTATTGTAAATAATGCTGCAAATAAAGCTGCATATATCTTTTTGAGTTAGGATTTGACACATTTTAAATGTTTGCCTTGATAACCAAAAATTTATTTAGTCACATAATAATTATATGATTATACTGGTTATTTGCAACTTACATTTATTACAAAATTAACAAAAACTTTTGATATGCATATGTATTTTATTTGAAATGTTTTTACAAACATAAATTTAATAATAATAGTATACATATTGGAAAATAGGCAAAAGAGAATCCTAGAAAAGTACAAAAAAATGAAAGTAATGCAAAGGAAGTTTGAAGCAAAATAACATGAAAACCAAACTCGGAAAATATAAAGCGTTCTCCTGTTGCAGAATTCACCAGGTGACCGGAAAATACACAAGTACTTGGAGATTCAGGAAAAACCCTTTATTGAAAGCAGTGCTGCTGGCTCAGGGTTCAAAGATCCAAAGCCTGAGAGGCTAATACAATGAGATCACCCCTTATACTTTCCTAACTTTCTTTGTTTCCTATCTGTTTCCTAACTACCAGCTTTTGTGGCGGGCTTTCACAGCCCCTCCTGAGTCAATTAGAATGGGGAAGTTAGTTTGTATCTGAATGCCTGGCATGGGTGGTGCCAGCCACCCCGCTCTGGCCAACCTGCCAAATTCCAGGCCGGGCCCGTGCCCCCTGCAAACTGGGAGCACCCAGGAAAACAGACTATTGCCTAAGAAAGAGGCAGTGACTTAATTATAGGCTGACAAGAATGTGCACTAGGACACCGGTCACTGGCACAGATTCAGGTTGCTCGCACCCCTCCTCCCCCAGGTTGTCCCCTATATTCCTCACTCCATTTTATAATGTCTGAAAATGTCTGCTATGGAGCAAAGGAAAACAAATGTAGAATTCAAATTTCAATGTTATAACTCACATGATATGCTTTTTAGAATAAATTAAGAATTCACAGACATTTTCAGCATTCTTCAACACATTCAACTAAAATATATCAAATATTCAAAAATGGATAGTGTCATATATCTTTACTAAAAGAGATGGAATTATTCCATGCCAAATTCTCCTTACTGGCTTTTTTTTTCTTTTTTAATGTATTGTTTGTGTACATAATGCTCAAAATATTAAGAAATAACATCAGAAAAAGATCTTTAACAGGTTATGGGGAAGATTATTTCTAAACCAGCTAGGTCAGTTGTTTATAGCACATATTTCAGTCCTAATCTTATTAAACAAGTAATTTGTATAATATGAAAATGACTTATACAATGTGAATATATGACAATATGTTCTAATTATTCTTTCAAATATTTTTTTTATTTTGCTCTCTGTAACACAGTTTGAAAAAAACACACAACTTTTTACTTTGCACTTGTGAGTCTGAGTGCATGTTACGGTCATCTCAACTGAACTTTCACTTCTAAATGTACAAAATGATTCACCATTTCTATAATTCATTTTATTTAAAATGGAAGTTTAACCTATAGGATATATTTTTTATAACTTGAAAAATCTTTTAAAAATCTTTAAAAAATTAATGTTGGTCCTGTCTTTAATACTGCATCTGATTAAAAGCATTTTTTATTTTGCAGAATATTGATTTGGAAAAGTAAAGCCTACGTAAGTGAAGATACACTGTATATGAAAGAAAATGTTCACATAAGAAAAAGATTAAGCCATAACATGTAATGATGAACGATCAAAAGGAATCTTGAAATTTAATTTTATTTTAACTGAAAAGGAAAGAGAGAGAGAGAGATAGAGAGAGAGAGAGGAAAAGAAAAGAAAAGTAAGAATTGATTTACCTTAATCACTCTGACATATATTTAGGCCTTTAACATAATCACCAATGGGAGACCCCTGGAGATTTCCAGAAGTTATATACATAACAAAAAGAAAACAGCAAAAACCCAAAGAAAGAATGAAATAATTCAATAATTAAATGAAGCAAAATCAGTCCAATCCTGTGTCTTCAAAAGCACAATGACTATAAGTGAAGTAAACAGGTGTAACAGATCTTTTTACCCCACCTCATGCTGAGCAGTTGTGAGTTCTATGCATCAGGAATAAAATAGATCAGTGTCCGCATTCTCCACAAAAAAAAAAAAAAAAAAAAAAAAAGTACAATAGGAAATCCAGAAGGTTGAACTCCAAGTGACCCATGGGATAAATCACCTTTATCTCTTTAGGTTGGCTGGTTCTTGTTTACATATATTCTTGTAGAGTTTAGTTTTTGGAGTAGGTGAGAATATGCCACTAGAAGGAACAAAATTAAGTTTTGCCTTTTATTTGTAAACGAAATACAAGTAGGTGCTCAGTGAGCAATTTAAATACCTATATAGGCATTAGGGATGGCCCTAGAGAGCCTGATGGGGAAGAGACAACCCCTGCCTGCACTTAGCAGACTATGGAAAGTCAGAAAAGTAAATTGAAAGTGAATAACTTTTTCTGTGAACATGGTGATAAAGGATGCAAACACATAGGAGGTTTGTTTGATACTGGGACATGATGAATTGGAAAAATAGGAAGAATAAGGGTCAGCCAGGAGATAAACAGAAGAGTCACATGTGTGCCATAAGGGAGAAAATGTGCTAAACATTTTTTTTCAGTATTGTAAGAAAATAAGTTGTGGAAGTTTTATATTATATATTATATACATAGTATAAGTATGTAAGTTATACAGTAAAATATAGGATATATATGTTGTTGTGTATTATATAAATGCATAAGTTATATAAGACATTACATTTTATACATGTGTGTCTAAGTATGCATGTGTGTTAAGGTAGAAAGGAGACAGAAAACATTCTTGATATTGTATGGCATTCTAAGGATATTTAAGTGAAGTTAAGGGGTAAGTTACCAATAAGATTGGTGAAAAAGGTAAGAATATGACATTTATTATTTAGAGAACCCAGTGGTAACTCTCAGAATTGGTGAAAAATGAACACAATATAAATAGGGAGATAAGAATTTTACTGTAAGACAGGTAAGAAATGACGAAGGAGAAATGTATCATTTGTTAAAAAATAGAAATTGGAATCAGACTTTTCAGATTTCAGGCTCCTCATTTGCCAATCCTGTGATCTTGGATTGTAATTATCAAAACTTTCTAAACCTCAACATAAATGTGACAGTAGCATATGTATCAAGCTTGTCAGCCAACATTATACAATTGATATTTGTGGAACAATCAAGCTAACAACAGCAAAATACACATTTTTTTTCCCTAAGGGTATACAAGATAGCCCATATTTGAGCAATAAAAAGTGTCAATAAATTTAAAAGATTCAGGTAAAACTTTTTCTTTGGTGATAATGTACTTAAATTAGAAATCAACAACAGGAAAATACCTGGATTATTCCCAAAACTAAATAACACTTGTCTCAACAATGCATGGGTAAAAGAGGAAATCAAAAGGGAAAATAGAAAGTATTTTGAGCACAATGGAATGAAAGAAAACATGACACACAACATTTGTATCACTCAAATAAGGCAGTACTGAAAAGAAAATTTATAGCACTGCAAGTCCTAAAACAGAAAAGGAGACAGGTATCACAGCACTGATTTAGCTGCCACCATAAAAAAAAAAAAATGAGGACAAAAAGAGTAACTTACATACAAAGTAAGCAAAACAAAGGAAATGATAGAGATAAAATCAGAAATAAAGAAGTAGAGAACACAAAAACAATTTTAAAAATCAATAAAACCAGAAACTGACACCTTGAATAGATCAATAAGATTGATAAATCTAACCAGAAAGAATAAAAATCAAACAAATTATCAATATCAGGAATGAGAAAGATGACTACAGATGTTACAGAAATCAGAAAGATAAGACCATATTATCAACAACCTCATGCTTATACTTCAACAACTCAGATGAAATTGACATTATTCTTGGACAATTTCCAAATTACCAGTGCTTCCTGAAGGAGAAAAGATAATCTGAAAAGCCCACTATCTACTAAAGAAATTTAATATTTAGTCAAACCTATTCACTTAAAATACGCCAGGCTCAGATATCTTCACTGGTGAATTCTCTAAAACATTTAAGGAAGCAATAATGCCAATTCTACACAGAAAAAGCAATTTACAAAATTCAACATTCATGCACGATAAAAACTCTCAGTAAACTACAAATGTATGGAAACTTCCTAAAACCCATAAAGGTTATTTGTGAAAAACCTACAACTAACATAATTTTTATGTTGAAAGTCTGAAAAGTTTTCCTTCACTTGAGAACAAGGCAAGGAGGGTTCTGTCACAATATATTGTGTACATTGTACTGGAACTTGTTAACACAACAAGGTGAGGTCAAGAAGCTGCCCTAGCTGGTTTGGCTCAGGGGATGGAGTGTCTGCTTCAGGGACACTTCCCCCTCCCCACGTGGGAGTCAGTTCAGGGACTCTTCCCCCTCCCCACGTGGGAGTCAGTTCAGGGACTCTTCCCCCTCCCCACGTGGGGGTAAGTCAGTCAGTTCAGGGACTCTTTTCCCCCTCCCTACTTGGAAGTCTGCCCTTGTTCTTCAATAAATATCCATCTTTGCTACACCACTTTATGTCCGTGGATTCATTCTTCGTTTCTGGCAGACAAAGAATCCGGATTCCAGTCCAAAAGTTCGGTATCAAAAGCTTAACATGATCTTGGACTTCTCATCCTCTAGAACTCTGAGAATTAAGCTACCCAGTTTATGGTATTTTATTATGGCAGTCCAAGTTGACTAAGACACTTCCCTTTCTTGCTTTCACTTTGAATTAATGAGGGAAACATAGTAAAAATAAATATTGTACATTTATAAAAGAAATATAAAAATCTGGTTCATTTGGAGATTATCTCAGCAAGAAATGTATGAGTTTCAACAATGTGAAATATGTAGGTGCATATTAATATGCATGGTTTGCCCAAGGTATTATAGAATACCTTTCATGGTTTTCTTAATATGCATGGTTTGTCCAAGGTATTATAAAAATACTCATCAAAATTAAGCTTTATTACAAAAAATAGAAATGCAAAATTTGAGAAACCTGAGAGAATATTTCTTACCCCTCAGGAAAGCTTGTTAGTACATTCAGAACATACAGGATAATTGGTATTCCTAGAAAAAGAGATTCTCCAATAACTTTATACTTTGTGTTTCTGAGTCCAAAAATTATTGATTTTTTTCCAACCTAAATCTTTCCTTCTACAAATTAAGCCCATTGGGTGCTCTTTTTCAATCTGCTTTAAAGTTATTGAACTTACATAAAGGTTTAAAAGCTACCTTCAGTTGTTATTAACATATTTAATAATAATACATCAATATTATTTTGGTTTTTAATATACTAAAAATTAAGTTAAACTCAGAAATATGGGCATTTGCTTTTTATAATGACAGAAAATAGTCAAACAAAATAAAGTTATATTAGTTACTCTGAAACCTAAGGGGAATATTTATAATAAAGCATAAAAAACATATAAAGATAAATAAATCTGCCAGAATTTATCTGTTGTTTAAGTAAAGCTGAGGTTATCAATCCTATTACATCAGGAAGAATACCACCTTGATAGTCTTACGGTGTATTAGAAGAGGGATATTGGTAGGATATTTATAGTGTTGAGAGGTCTGACATCGAATGGTTTAAGGCACATCACTAAATATAAGAAACTGATCTGAATTAGCCAACGTTCATAACATAAGAATTTAGCATTGGTGAGAATCTTTAAGCATAAATGTTATTAGCAAGCACTTGTTTGAAAAGCAAGATTTTTGCCCAGATTATCAATCTACTGCCATGAAAATGAATAGTCTGCTCAGAGGACTAAATATTTGCCCAACAAAATTGTTTTATAAAAGTTGTAGAAGTCAATACTTAAGTTATTTATTTCCCGGCTTACCACTCTGGGCAAGAATTTTCTACAGCAAATATTTAAATGTTAACAGCTGGCCTCAGTTCTCAGTCTTCAGAATTAAGATGGATAGCGGTGATCTCATTCTCAAGTGGTTGTCACAAATAATTAATCAGGTAAAAGGACCCAGATCCTGAATGGGAAGAACTTCCATTGGGAATCCAGCTTCTTTCATTTCTACTGAATACGGAAGCTTTCTACTTAAGTCACTAGACATCTTTTCTATTGTCCTAGACTATATAAGACATATGGATAAAACTAGCATATGCAACTTGTTTATATTGTAGAAGTTTAAATGAGGTACAATTGTTATATTTGAAGTGTAAGACCCCCAATTGGTTTTTAGCAATGCATTTTAAATATAAAGCAACATTTTATAAGGAAGCATCATGGTTTCAAATGCTTGGGTTTGCTCAGTAATTAATCACCTTTTTAAGGTGGTTTGAGTAGCAGAAAACTCACCTACAGTGTGTTGTAGCATCTTCTCTGCTATAATACAAATTATTGTAGAATTATTATTCTTCCTTTGAGTAGGCAGGGCAAGTTCCAGACCTTATCCATAGCATGTGGCCCACCCTTCTTGTGGTGGTAAGAAACTAAAATTCTGGCTTCCATTTGGGCTGGAGTTCTACCATCTTTTTCCTCCACATGGTCAGAGATGAACAGGCAGCACTAAAGCTTTTCTGTACACATTTTCCTTATTTATGTGACACTGCGTTCACTGTGCAAAGCCAAATTATTAATAGATTAAAATAAAACCTGCTTTAGGTTCCATTCTTGGAAATAAAATATTTCTTTTTAAAATCATGCATGCTACCAACTCTCTGTTGGAAGTCTAGTGTGGTATTTAACCCAGAAGTCTGCTGGCACTGTATTCTAATGGCCCAATTCTATTTCATATAAGTGACAAATAACACACTGACTTTGTCCCTTAAATTTTTTTACATAATTTCTAACCACATTCTGACAACATCCAGCTATTTGTGACTTTTTCTTTTAGGCTCTGTTAAAGATTTTATAAGGGGATGTACATGGACATTTATATTACAGATGAACAAATGTGCAACTTAAATCCACATCCAGTGCATCTGTTCTCCAGAGCTCCCTCTCACCTCTCCATCACTACTAATTATCTACCTTCCCTTCATTCCTCACTCCTGGTTTTCCCTAGCCTTGGATAAGTGGAGGGATTTAGCTCTTTTCCAAGCTTATATACCACACTAGAGGCCCGATGCACGAAATTTGTGCAAGGGGCTCAGCCCGAGGCAGCTGCCTCGGCCCTCGCAGCCCCAGCTTCATCCAGAAGGTCGTCTGGACGGTCGCTCCGATGTTCAGCCATCCGGTCTAATTAGCATGTTATGCTTTTATTATTATAGATTTATGTTGCTCCTCGGAAACACCACCCTGACATCAAGTTAAGACTTATGATGGTTCATGGAGAAAGTTTATTGCCCATTTCTTGTTACTTAGGCACAATAAAAATCCCTTTGAATTCTATCCCCATCAGAGTAGGGTCTGGACAATGAAAGGGAGGCTATATTGAGCTTCTCCAATGGTTTAGCTTTTTATTCTTCTAGCTTTAAAAAACAGGCAGGTGAAAGTAAGCCAAGGAGGAGGGAAGGGATGGGGATGGAAGGAGACTTTGCGGCAATGGGCATATGATGCAGTGAGCAGATGCTATTTTATTGGGTTGTACACCTGAAACCTGTATGGTTTTGTGAATCAGTGTCATTCCAATAAATTCAATTGAAAAGCAAACATATAAGAAGTGAACTTAAAATACAAGTAGGTGATCAGAGAGACATTACTGTTTTTCTCAACAAGGAAACTAAACTGTTTTACTTATGGAGAAAAATAAGCAAGTAAAGTCCCACTTAAACAATTACAGATCTGTGTTTCTAATACTCGTGAAATATATATTTTTTATAATACCTTCTGTTTGTCAGGCTAGAAGATCCTAATAATTAAATGACTCTTTGTGAACATACTGGCATATAAATATGGATGCAGATGCTGAAGACAGATTGTTTTCTGAAAAATTAATCAGGGCCTGTGAAGCTGAATGAAGAGAATTTTTAAAAAGTCCATGGGTAATATAGAAGAAGGTGGCCAAAAATCTGGAAAATAGTTTTGCTATAAACTCTTCCCGTCACCTCTTTTCTAACATATACAGTAAAATATACATGACTTACAATCCTTTTGATACACTGAAACATCTGGGCACGCTAAGTGTCCAGCTCTGTGTCTCCTGGCTTGGGGCACACAGAATTATCCCTGTGAATAAGTAGTGTAGTCAATTTGTAGGCTCCAGATGCTGCTGTTCTTACACATCTACTCTCTCAGCCTCAACCGAACCCTGCACTTTTCTCTGTAAAAATCTTTTCTCTAAGGCTATAAACATAGCCAAATATAATTTCTTAGTCTATTTCCTGTCTTGTATATTATTCACATTTATGATTCCACCAATCTCACTAGAAAAATGTGTACATGGTACATAATTAACATCAATTTAGTCCAAGTAATAAAATGCCAGCAATATAAAAGTTTCAAATTTTATAGGATAGGAAAATTTTGATCACTGCAAACTTCCTGCCATTACCAGATTATAGATCCCCTCAGAACTAATTAAAATTAATCTCTCCTATCATGTTCACACAGAGAATTTAATATCCAAACATAACATGCACGATCTGCATTTGCACATTTTCCTTTGCTCCTCTGCTCCAGCCACAGTGGCTTCCTCAGGAGTGTCTTTCCAGAATAGATTTCTTCATCAGAAGCAGTCTGTGGTATTCTTCCTAGACCCATTCCTTAAGCAGTTCCTAATTGGGATAGCTCTATGTCCTGTGTCCTTTATCTTAAAAATTTCAGAAGACAAATAGCATACAAAATAATATAAAGAACTTACTTGCACCAAATTCGGAAAACATAACCAAGTTCTCAAACCAAACATGTTTGCTGCTTAATCATTTCATCAATTGTCTTCTATAATAGTATTTCACTATCAAAAGAGGTGCTTTCAAAGTTGAATGTGTAAATTATATTCTGGGTCCAAATTGCTGTTAAAGAGACTGTAGTCAAGATTCTTAAAGATAAATGAAGAAAAGAGAATAAAAACATAAAAAAAACTAAGACATAATGAGAGAGAGAGAGAGAGAGAGAGAGAGAGAAAGAGAGAGAGAATGTTCCAGCTTGAGTTGACCATGTGTATATTTAAAGCTCATTAGAGAGAAATTCCCTCTGGAGAGGGTAATTATCTCCCAGAGATTGCCATACCTTAGGCAACAAAAAACCCACACACAATTTAACTCTTCTTAGGCGCTAATATAAAACGATCTCACCTTGTGGTATTTCTGTTAATTATAAACTTGCAACTAGTACATAAATAAGTTCAGGAGATCTAATGCACGGCATAGTGATTAAAGTCAACAATGTTATAATTATATATTTACAAATTGCTAAGAGACTAGATCTTCACTGCTCTTGCCACAAAAAAAATAAAAATAAATAATTACATGAGGAGATAGAGGTGTTAGGCTAAAACTAGAGTGGTAATCATTTTGCAATACATAAATGTATCAAATTGATACATTATACACTTTAAACTTGCAGAATGACATATGATAATGATGTGAAAAATTCAGAAATAGCAGAAGTAAAACCACTGGATCACTAAAACAGTAATTAGTCAGAGTTTATTGTGCACATAAAAACAGTTTGCAAACTGGGACCTCTCAAACCGACAGCAAGAATGAGGCTCAGAGGTATATTGTTATAAAATAGTTTATGCAGTGAGAAGGCAGAGGCTGTTTATTCTTTATAGTGATTGGACAAAGTATCAGAGCTTCCCTAGTGATAGAGGATTGTTTAAAAGTGGTTACCTCATGTTAATTTGGGGAACTGTTTTGTTTATGACTTTCAGAGCAGCTCGTGTTAACTTCTGCTTGCTTTGCAGTATAAGCTAGATTAAGTTTTGCTTGTATGGCTTAATTGCTTTTGTCTGCTCAGGGAATTTTCAAATCTGGTCACCATTTTGTGTTTGATTTAAACAATTCTATCACAATTAAAAAAAAAAGATGCATCTCCAAATCTCCAAGCCTTGGACTTTTTCTGGAGGCCTACTTCTATATATACAATTGATTTTAGAGAGAGGAAAGGGAAAGGGGGAGAGAGAGAAAGATCGATGAGAGAGAAACATAGATCGATTGACTTCTGATTTTTCTTTCTTATCGTTTTTGTCCTTACCAAGAACATCACATCATTTAAAAAACAATTATTTTACAATTTACAATATGCTTCTTCCAAAGCCAAACCATTTTACCCATTGGCTATGATTTTCCTCTGCCTTTGAGCCAACATGATGCTTCTGGTTTTAGAGTTACAATCACAATGGGGATCGAGCCCAAAACTGGGGCATGTGCACTGACTGGAAATTGAATCTTAACCTCCAGGTTCATAGGTCTGTGCTCAACCACTTAGCCACACTGGCTGGGGAAGAATCTTATTTTTTAACTGCCTGAACTGTTAAAATGATACTGAGTAATTGATTCCAGTTATTGAAGAAATCAACTGATTAATTATTAAAAAAAAAACACACAAAACTGGCACTAAAGAAAGCTGAATGCAACCCCAAAGCAAAGTTAAAAACCATCAGTTGAATTTACTACATATTATGTATTTTAGCCAAGTTGCAGGAAAATTGCAGAGATTTGATTGTCTAAGTATTGTGTCTAAGGAGGATTTAGTATAAAAAATATGGGCCTTCTGTGTAAAGTAATATGTTTCTACTAGAGGCCCAGTACACAAAATTCATGCACTCAGCGGGGAGGGTCCTTTAGCCCAGCTTGCACCCTTTTGCAGTCTGGGAGCCCTCGGGAGATGTCCAACTGACGGCTTAGGCAGTCAGACATTCTTACGGCTGCTGTGGAGGTGGGAGAGGCTCCCGCCACCGCCACTGCGCTTGCCAGACATGAGCCTGGCTTCTGGCTGAGTAGTGTTCCCCCTGTGGGAGCGCACTGACCACCAGGGGGTCCTGTGTTGAGTGTCTGCCCCCTGGTAGTCAGTGCGTGTCATAGTGACCAGTAGTTCCACTGTCAGGCCAAAACTGGTTCTCTGATATCCCCCGAGGGGTCCTGGATTGTGAGAGGGGGCAGGCCTGGCCGAGGGACCCGGTGCATGATCGGGGCAGGGGAGGGACATGGGAGGTTGGCCAGCTGGGGAGGGACTGTGGGAGGGCTCCAGGGCATGTCTGGCCCGTCTCGCTCAGTCCTGATCAGCCGGACCCCAGCAGCAAGCTAACCTACCGGTCAGAGCGTCTACCCCCTGGTGATCAGTGCATGTCACAGTGACTGGTTGACCGGTTGACTATCTGCCCCCTGGTGGTCAGTGCATGTCATAGCGAGTGGTTGAGCAGCCTTAGCATATCATTAGCATATTACACTTTGATTGGTTGAACAGCTGACTGGACGATTGGACACTTAGCATATTAGGCTTTTATTATATAGGATGTGAAATCTAAGGACAATAGGCCACTGAAGTGGAAAGAAAACACTTAGGAGAATAACAAACAAGCATGTCCATGGGCTCTTGTTCTAGGATGGAATCTTGGCTCAGAATCTGGTTCTAGAGAAGAATATTCAAAATAAGCATAGTAACTATTAGTTCTGGTGCTTTTTGGTATTTGCCTGTGTTATGCAGTTGCACATTCTGATGTTTGAGGTGGAAGCTACCTCCTCTTTTGAGGACCACCTGCTTCTGAAGTGTTTCTAAAAAATTCTCAGCTTAGCTTTCAGACTGTGTGATGGTTAATTTTATATGCCAACTTAACTGGGTAAAGGGATGCCCAGATAGGTGGTAAAGCATTATTTATGGTTATTTCTGTGAGGATGTCTCTGGAAGTGAATAGCATTTGAGCTCAAACTCTTGAGGGCTTAGGTAGAGCACAGAGGGGGAATTTACTTCCTCTGCTTGGGCTGAGACATGTGTTCCTGCTCATGTACATCAGGGGCCTTCAGACTCAGACTGAATTATATCAGTGGCTATCCTGGTTCTCCAGTTTGCAGATGGTAGATCACTGGACTTTTTGGTCTCCATAACCATGTTTGCCAATGCCTATGATTAATCTTCTCATATGTACATCTATATCTATATATATATATATCCTATTGGTTCTGTTTCTCTGTAGAACACTGACATATAGAGTGCAACAGCATTTTAATAATTAGAGTATTAACTGTAACTCTTAGAAAGATGTGGATCCAAGGATTAACCATTTGAGGATTTATTGATGTGCTAGCTAGGTAATACTAACTTAAAATAGTTTTGATTAAATTTGGAAGGCTGTAGTTTAGAACACCGGAATTTACCTCTCTAGATTTTACAACATAAAATTGTTGGTTAGGAGGATAGTGAGAAAACACTGTTTATAGTTTGTACTTTGGACGGTAAGATTAGTTTCATTTGATACGTCTCTTGCAATATTTGTCATATTTATTTGCAACAGGGCAGTAGAGAAGAAAGTGATACAGGTAGATATATGGTTCTGTCTGTAACTATCTCAGTAAGGGGAAAGTTGATGAACACCCACAGCAGTGAATTCCATCCTACAGCCAAAGTAACAAAAGCTCAAGTGTACTAGAGAACTTCTCTAACTTTAGTTTTAGTATTCTGTTTTTTCACCTTTTCCAAAGATTGGAGGTGATATGGTAGGGAAGTTTCAGAATAAGTGGTAATGTTTTCAAAGCTGTTTTATGTAAGTATCAGCAATCTGTGTGTCGTCATCACTGGTCGGGGGGGGGGGGGCGGGAGGTGGAATTCTCAAGGTTGAAATATTACTCTTCCTGTGACCTTCAGTGCTATAACTCTTTAGCAAGGAAAAGCTTTATTCCATTCTGTGAATAAGTAAGTAGTCAATAGCTCATTTTCAAAACCCATTGTGAAGATGGAAATAGAGTATTAAATCAATTTGGGGATGATGAAGGATCATGAAACTTATCCAGGTCCAATATTATAACTTTTACCAGGATTATACTGGTGACAAGTGAAATATTCACTAGAAACAACCCCAGCAGTATGTATAGTTTCCCTACCAAATATTAAATACATGCAAATTTTTCCTTGTGTAACAGATAATTGCATACAACTTTATATTTATAAGGTCCCATTTCAGATCATCTCTTTGTATAATCTGCAATCAGATTTTCCCCAACATTTATCATTTAGGGTACTTTTCTCTGCCTCTTAGTCATTTATTTTGTATGGCTTGTACTATTATGGTGAAATACTCAGAAAACATTAAGAGTTCTTTAACCTCGTTAACTTTCTAAATTGGAGTGCCTGTTGAGATCAAGGACACTTAACTTTTGGAAGCATTCAAAAATCACGGACATGCCATTATACATATTAGCTTATTTAACTTGTGCTAATTAGCAATCTCTGGTAAGTGCAATAAGTATTATCATACAGGTTGATTTTGCTTATTGCAAAGTATATTATCAAGTAAGGTAAGTTATCTATAAAGGTGGCACCAGCATGTTCTCTGTTTTAACATGTAAATTATTAATAAACAATAATACACTTGGGATTTCCATAGGGTCTTTATAAGTCTGATTGTGTCAGGCAATTCTATAACAGAGACTAGGCCGTAATGAGTTTCTCCCTTTTAGTAATAAAAGGACAACAGCAGAGTTTAAAGTTTCATAATGTTATATGAAAATGCATTTGGAAAAAAGTAATAGAATTACGTAAGTGGTAAGTCAAGTATATTTCTGAAACTCATTTTGTAACAAGTTTGCACAGTGTTAAAAAGATCACAGAAGTTAAGGAGAACTAAAAACATAATTAAAATGCAGCCATCATTTCCCTAATATACAGGGGGTAGAATTGGCCTTAGGTGAAGAGAAAGTCTGTAATTATACACATGACATTTATTTGTCAAAATATCAATCACTGTCCCTATCTCCCATGTATAAATAGGTACCAAGGTTCATGTTAGTAAGTGTGAGTGGTTACTGAAAAGGTCATTTCAAATCACAATTAGGTTCAAAGAAAGGGATTGGCTCAGCTCACATTTAACTTCAAAGAAAGGGATTTGCTTCCCAAGGACTTAACTAAATCATATAGCAGTGTAATAATTTCAGACTATTTAGATATTCATTTATCCAGATATAAGAAAGCTTTTAATTTTTTTCTTAGTGACTGGGGCATTTTTGAATGGTGTATAGTCTGCCAGAAGTGAAGGATTCATCTCATTGGGATAAATAAAGTCTTAGGCAATACTCTTTGCTTTGGCAAATAAACTTTTCTTTGGAAATTAAAAACAAAACAAAACAAACAAACAAACAAAAAAAACTGGGCCAAGTCAGCAAATAGAATTAGTTTTAGAGCTCACCTCACCTTTAGAACATTGCAAAAAGTAATTGAATTCAATATATTGGAAACAAGAAGCATTATAAGGGAGTTTGAGGTTCCTAAGACCTGTTTAAGTACTTGTGATAATCAGGAGGGTGTCTTAGTAAAATTCTGAAGTAAACTGTTGTTCAAGTGCGGAGTTGATTTCCCTGGGAAAGGTACACGGTATTGACAACCACTATCTGGAAGGACACTAAGGAGAGTAGAACACAAATCAATGACTGTAAAAGATACAGCCATAGCAGCACTGAAGATAAAATAGTACTTATGTTTAGAACTATGGGAAGCAGGGAAATATTTTACTTGTGGCCTTGAAGTTATGCATACATCTCCATCCTTGTCCATTGGTCTTCTTCACTGGTAGGATTAGCTTATTACAATAACTGGGGAGTACCTTCTCTATTAGCTTTAGTTTTACTTCTAGTTTCAGAGCCTAATGCATATCTCTATGGGGCGGATTAATCAGAACCTTGATGGGGACCTTGATAAGAATTCCACAAATTCTACACATATAAGCAGAAATTAGTAACAATCTAGTACCTGCTGAAGATCTTCAATTTGGGGTAGATTTGGACATAAAAGATACTGTTCAGTCAATGTCCAAATCATCTATGACTAGATTATGAATAAGTGGGTCCATGGGGCCCTCCAGGAAGACACCTTAGGAAACTACATAATAAGGCATTTTATTTGCATAGTGATTTATATATATATAACAAACAGCTTTCATTTAAAGAAAGTCCTCATTTATATACTGTGATAATCAATTTCAATTTAGCAACATGATGCCACTGAATGCAGAATGGGGAAGAGATATGAACATTCAGCTCCCATAATAAAGTGCAAGTTGATTCCAGCACACCCTGTCTGTCATGCTAGTGAGGTCACAAAAGAGGAAGGAACAATCCTTATTTAAAAGTTAAGGGTGAGAATTATAAAATAAAACATCGGGATTGCCAAAATTATAGTTATCTGTAACATGGGTAGTTGGGTAAAATTATGTGATGATTCAAGGTTATTTATTTTTTTGATATTTTGTGGCATTTCTTCTTGTGAATTTAAGAGTAAAATGGAAAGATTGGGCAGTTCATTCTCCTTTCATTAGAGACCTTCATTCTTTACCCACTTATTTTCTTCCCTTTCATTTTCTTAGCTAATGCAGTAAAATTATTTTTCCAAGTTTCTTTCCTCTTAAAATATTTATAGGCATCATTATTAACAAGTTTCATTCATTGACAACTTTTACCTGCATGGGAGCATGTACTGGTTATTTTTGAAAGCCATTAGTTGTTTCTGGATCTTATTCTGCTTTTGTGTTAATACTCACTCAAATTTTTCAGCAAAGTATTATATGTCCAACAATGAGATCTTCTAAATGTACTCTTTGCTGGTATATCAAATCTACTCATGATTAAGGCCATTCACACAAAGTGAGGAGTTGGGGTCTTATCAGAGACAAGGACCATTATTGAATCTTGCCTAGAGGTGTGGAAGAGTTCTTTCTGAAGTCTACATGGATTTACCATGTCTTTGCTTGCAGAACTGAATTAGGGCCTAATCTAATTTAAATGAAAGACAAAAAGATTTTGTCAAAACACCATAGCTTTTCTAAACACTTGATATCTTTATGGGATTTGCTGTTTGGGACTTGTAGGTCATCCTCAGGGTCTTCCCTATCTGCTTTTGCATCTTAAAAAAAATAATCCAAGGTTCCTAATAACATGTGAAACAATTGATATAATTTTACAGCCATGGATGTATGTCCTTAAGAAGATTTTAAATTATTTTGTTTATTTCTATTTCCCAAAACTAGGCTTTGGAAAGAATAGTGGATCTCAATCTAGACTTAGAAGTAGATTTAAAATCAAGTGCCTTTCTCTATTAGGAATGGATTTAACTTAACTTTTCAGGGTTTCAGGATTACCAGAATGACAGGAAAGAAGATCAGAGGAAAGGATAGGAGAAGATCACTTGCACACATCAATAGAGAAAATAGGAAAAGCAGGATTAAAAAAGCAGTTAGGTTCAAGTTTTGTTTAGAGAGATTCAGGAGATAATATTTTATTTCTCTAAATTATCCATGTTTCTTTGCAAAGAATATAGGAAAGTGATTTTGGAGTCTGAGTTTCTTTTTCAGTCATTCTTGACATGTTTGGTTAATGTTTATATTATTCCACTTTCCCCCTTTATTACTAGAAAATTCTTTTTTTGTGTATGTGTGTTTGTGTGTGAGAATACACAGTAAAAATTTAGTCAAAATTTCTACTTGCCTCAATATAATAATATCTGAGTGTTACCAATTTTAACTCAACTAAATTTTTATTATCATTACTGGCTGTTATTTTAACCTTTTAAATCACAGATATTAAAAATATGCAATCAATGATTTAATTCAGGTGTTTACCAAAATTTTACATACTTCTTGCTTTTTTTAATCTCACACTTTCATTCTAGGTTTACTTTTCTCCTTTTTAAAAACTGCTTCTAAAAGTATTCTGCTGTCTGGTAAGGTAGTCAATAGCCATATGTGGCTATTAAAATTTGTAAAAAAAATTCAAAATTCAGTTACTCTGTCACATTAGCCACATTTCAAACACTCAGTAGTCATGTGTGGCTGGCTCTTTATTGGACTGTGCAGATGCAGAACGTTTTTTTTTATCACATAGAATCAGACAACCCTGGCCTATAATGTAGATTTGTTAGTATTACTGTTGCCTGGTTTTATTTGGAAATGTATGCAATTTGATCTAATGGTTGTTGATAAAGCATAAAGATTCCTCAACGTGGAGGACAAAACTGAATTCATGAATTTTCTAGGCAAATGACACCTGCATTAGGATGCAGTTTCCTTAAAAAATGCTCAAGCAGGTCTTCTTATATGCACTCAGGAAGAGCAGATTTTATGATTTCTAACATAAATAGGGGAAAATGCTCATTGGCTCCTACCCAAAATCATGGCTGCTTCAATAATTTCACTACTTCATCCCCCCCAACCCCACAGTTTATAGCTGGTTTATTCTAGTCTTCTAGTCCCTGGTATATTTTCCAAGAGCAAAGTTTCTTTAATCTTATGGTTTTAAGGACTAAGTGTTCTCAGTAATGTTGTTTTGTATTATAAAATATCCTTTTTAATTTCAAAGAATAAGAAATTTTAGTATTATATCCTTGATGCTAATTAGCAGAAAGAGCATTACAGTGTGCCACACCACACTTGAATGATAGTTCTTCCAGGGTACAGAAATTAGGGTTGACAGTTATTTCCTCTCAACTTTGAAGATATTGCATCTTGGCTTTCTGGCATATCCTCTACCATTTGGAAAGCCTGCTGACAGTTTAATTACAATTGCTTCATAAGTAATCTGTCTTTTCTTCTCAGCTGTTTTCATTTAGTTGTCTTGGGTGTTTTGCTGACTCATGTATCTAGGCCTGGGTATCTTTTTAGGTATTTTGTTTATTTTGTTTGGGATTCATTACCCTGCTCAAATTGAATACATATCTCTTTCAATAACTCTACAAAATTCTCAATAACTATATCTTCAAATGTTACTGCTAAAACCTTTCCTCCAGAACTTTGGTGGGATGAATAGTAATTGTATCCTCTCTTCCAGATTCCTTTACCACTATTTAATAACTTTGCATCTTGCTATTTTTATTCTCTAGGCTTCATAGGACTAACTTATTCAGATCTCTCTTATAAGCATTATTTCTCCTTAAGCAATGTCTATAATGTTGCTTAAGCCAACCATTGAATTTATAATTTCAATATTATACTCTTTATTTTTAGGAATTCATTTATTTATGTGTGTGTGTTTTTTGAAGGCTTTAATAAATAGTATTTTATTTTCTCCTAACTTTTTTGAGTAATTCCTTCACTTCTTAAATGTATTAAACATGCTTATATTATATTCTACATTTGATAATCATAATAGCTGAAAACCTTCCCATCATAATTTTCTTGTTTTGTTTTGTTACTAATTGTTTGCTAGAATGTTTTATAATTTGAGGATGTGAGTTTATGTTTATATGGCTAGTGCTTTATTTAGATTAAGATACAAACCAAATAAGAAATTTTTGTTTGGACCTTATAGCCAATGACATTCTCAAAGAGAACCACTTTACAGCAATTTATTAGGTTAGCTTTTCTAAACTATTCTGGTAGTAGGTGTATAAATCCAAAACCCTGTGAAAATATCTGCTTTCTGAGTGGATTTTTAAAATTTTAACACAGAATCCATTCTCAACCAAATATGTTATTTTTTCTTGTCTATTTTTGCCACTGTCGTGTTTGTTGTTGTTGTTGTTGTTTTTTTAATTCATTCCTTTTCTCACAGTAAAAACATTGAGGACATTGATTATGTGCAGCATTCTGTTATAACTCTTCATTTTGTTTGGGCTCATGTCCTTGAATCTTTTCTCTGCAAAATTAAAATGCAAGGCTCAATGATAATGTGATAGTTAAATGCCAATAAATCAGATGAACCTTCAGTTTTATTTTATCCTTTTTAACACCATGTTATGGATTGACTCCTGTCTCTGATTTCACATGTTGAAGCCCTAACCCTTAAAGTGACTATATTTAGAGATAGGGTTTTTAAGGAGAGAATTAGGGTTAAATGAGGTGATAAATCTGAGTCCTAATCCAATAGGACTGGTTTCTTTCCTATAAGAAAAGGAAGAGACACCAAAGATATGTGCATAAAGAGTACAGAATGAGAAGATAGTCTTCTGCAAGTCAAGGAGAGAGACTTCAGTAGAAACCCAAAATGCCAACCTCTTGATCTTGAACTTCCAGCCTTTAGAACTGTGAAAAAATAAGCCTCTGTTTGTAAGTCACCCAGTCTGTGACTTTTGCTATGACAGCCCCAGAAAACTAATATACCATCTATAGTTTTTTGTGTGTTGTGTTTTTTTAGAGGAGGTAGTCACTGGGGATTTTTACTTATCTTGTATGAATTTAAGTATGTATTTGAACTATTAAGAAAAATTATCAAAAACTTGGAAATATCCAAAAGAGTTTACTGAGTTTATGTAGTGTCTTACTGGTGATATCTCATTTTCTAGGGCTATACAGATCACTTGACACTTTAATTACTATTGATTAGGATATTTTATAACTAAGTGCAGAGGTGAATTTGTGGAAGACATTACTATGCAAATTGCTCTCATCTGAGACCAATGTAAATGACTGTTGTCTTATTCAAAAGATAATCTCAAAGGTTATCTTTTATTGTCCCAAAGAACATTTTCCATTTTGTATCTCATTTGGCAATCTTAATCCACCATTTACATACAAAAAAGTTTCTACTGGAATAGAAAGCCTCTGCTCACAAATGTCCTTTGAACCAGCTTTTCATTTTACTGGTTCCATCATTAATGAGTTGTTTAATAAATCTTTGACATGCACTAATTTTACATGTGTTAGAATATCATGCTTTTAGCTTTTTGAATATTGTACTTTCAACATTTTTGGGCCTTCCACTAAGATGCTCATGGGGACTAATCAGCCAGGAGCAATTAGTATGTAGCACAAGTGGAGTAAGAATATATCATGTGCTGTTTAATCCCAGACATGACTATTCTTGGCTCCCTGAGTGATTTCTGAGAGGGACTGATAGTTTCTGATTTTATGGTTTTGTTTGCATATGGTTCTTGGGTAAGTTTTATTCTGGTTCTGGTTTGTTTTTGACCTTTTCCTCATTAGTGGAAGAAAAGACTGGAAATTTGGTTTTGTGATCTGACCATTTGGTTATCTCTTTTAGTAGAATGGGAATCTATTCTATACTGACTGAGGAAAGAAATAGGGTTTTCTTTATTATTTTATTATTTGTTTATATTATGTTTATCTATTTTTTAGCTCAAAGCAATTAAGAAAATATGTCAATATTATTAAAAAGAATGAACCTTTAGAATTAGACGTTTCATTAATAAACTGGTGGTTCTTCCTTTGTTCTGATTATTGTCTGAAAACTCTTCTATATACTACAAACTATCAATTGAATTTTCTGGAAAAATAGTGAAAGGACTATGAACAATTGATGCTTCAAATAACAGTTTCAGGTTCAGGCATGTGTGCTGACTTCTCTTAGAAATTTATCAGAGTATACTAAGAAAATGAATCGTGACTTCTGCATTTCTTCTTGTCCAGAAGACAACCTCATAAGCTGATTGCTGACACAAGACCCAACAAAACAACAATTAT
This sequence comes from Plecotus auritus, assembly GCF_963455305.1. Taxonomy (NCBI): domain Eukaryota; kingdom Metazoa; phylum Chordata; class Mammalia; order Chiroptera; family Vespertilionidae; genus Plecotus; species Plecotus auritus. Next base: position 23,003,327 of record NC_137777.1, on the reverse strand, counting down.
TTACAGTTTATAAAACACTGCATAAATTAATTAAAAATCTATATTTGTACTTAATTGTTTTATAAAATTGTTATTATATTTTTATGTTACTATTTCAATAGTCTGTTTTCTGATAAGTAAATGAGGAAATAATATATCTTTTTTTAATGTTTAATATACAAATTAGTAGATTGTGCTTTTAGAAACTGAAATTCAGAAATCTAAATATGCATATGACTCTCACTGACCACTCAAAATTCAAAAGTATTTTTCCTGAAGGCTAGGTAAAAATACTTAATTGGTTCAATGAGAATATGTCTTCTACTTAAGAGGATATAATTGGACAGTAAATTGTGTTACCAAGGCTATGAGTGTCATATTTGAGAATACCACTTATGTAATCAGGTGATAACCCCACAATTAAGGATCAGGTGCTGTACTTTATATGTGCAGAAAATGCCAACAAAGCCCTCAGAGGAAGTTGGCATGCTACCTGTTCTATGAGCAAAGCCTCACAGTAAAAAGTAACTTCCTTGAAGGCCAGGAACCTTGGCAAATTTTTGTGACCTCAACAAGAGGTGATGGTATATTTCTTGGGCTTGGTGCCTAGCCTGAGCCTCATATAGAAGAGCAAATAATATATCCTCTTGAAAATGCAACCCTAGATTTCTTATAAAAACTACAGGTAGACATTAATTTTCTGGTCTAATATTCGCTTAATACCAAATAGTTCTCCATTTGCTGACGAATATAAGGAGATTTTTACATGTTAATTAATCCTTCCTGGGCCTATGAATCAGGCAAGAATATAATGAGACCATTGTTATATGGTGAATAATAATTCTTGAGAATTATTTATGACTAGAGGCCCGATGCACGAAGATTCGTGCAAGAATGGGCCTTCCTTCCCCTGGCTGCCAGCACCGCCTTTGCTCTGGCCAGAACTGCCCCCGGCTGCTTGGCACCTGCATATGCAAATTAACCCACCATCTTTGTTGGGTTAATTTGAATACTCACTGCTGATTGGCTGGTGGGCATCATGAAGGTAAGGTCAATTTGCATCTTTCTCTTTTATTAGTGTAGATTATAAGGGTGAACAGTATTAAAAAAATAACTAAAACTTGGTATTTGACAAAATGGACTAGTGGGATGTTTTTTCATTATAGTGCTAGGCATTGTGTAGCAGGAATTATCTGTTTCTCTAGGGGTATGTACATGTGTTAGGCATTCTATTTATGATGGATTAAAATATTTTACAACTCTGTAAGGACAGAGGTTAACTTATAGAAAATCAAAAATAGTAAAGAGAATTCTTGTCAAATAGCAATAAAAATAATTTCTGTTCAGTAGACTAGATAACCCCAAGGGCTATAATTTATTGCTATGCAGTATTTTAATTTTTTATGTAATGCTAGCAATGTTTAAAAAAATTCTGTTGGAATATATAAATCAGTCTTTCTCAACTGTTCTTTGAACCTTTACCATTTTACTATTAGTTAATAAATCGTTGATGTATACTCATTTTATATATTTATGAGTTCTATTTTTTAACTTTTGAAAATAATGTTTTAACAGGATTTTGTCCTATCCTATTCAGCATTTTTTGATAATTCTTAAATGTGTGGTTTTTCATGCTATCTAATCTATCATATTTCCAGGAATAGATGTTTTGGTCTATCTTTGGACTCCATTAGCTTTTCTGTACAGTGTATTGATGGAGTTGAAAGAGACAAACATTTGCAAACCTCTGATTAACTTTGGAGTTCCTTTAAAATTACTTTTCTTAGAGATTGGCAGGGGGAGAGGAAAGGGATTCTGAGGCCAGTACGACACTAAAATAGTTTACTTGATTTTCTGAGATTTTTGACTCAGGATGAAGGGCAAGAGATTTTCTGCATACTTAGAGAAACAACAGATCTTTGATCAAGGTTAGAGAAAATTCGCTGAACTTCCTTACTCCAAATGTATTCATACAGACTCATAGACTTCAGAAACTGTGATGATCATTTTATTCCTTCCCAAAATGTGTTCTTCTGTGTTACCATAGGGATGGAGGCAGCTGCTTTTGAGTAGAGCACTTCAAGTTCAGAATTCAGCTGCAATTGTATTCCCCCAAGCTCTGACTCAGTAGTTTGCAGCCCCAAATGCACTTCAAAATAAGATGCTTTAAAAAAAAGTGTCTAGGCTTCACCTCAGACCCACTAAATCACACACAGTATATTAGCCTTTTATATATAGATAATAGATGTTGCCCTGAAAAACTATTCTTTGGTATTTTATTTAATTTCATAATAGTAGACAGACAGCCTTAATAAAATAATTAAATCATTGATTATATATGGCAGCAAAATGCTGCAAATGCTATGCTATTTAATAAAGTCTATTTGATAAAAAATTTAGAAGTTGGGACTTGTCAAATGGAATAGCAAATGAAAATTGCAGTATAGCCGAAACCGGTTTGGCTCAGTGGATAGAGTGTCGGCCTGCGGACTGAAGGGTCCCAGGTTTGATTCCAGTCAAGGGCATGTACCTTGGTTGCGGGCACATCCCCAGTGGGAGGTGTGCAGGAGGCAGCTGATCGATGTTTCTCTCTCATCGATGTTTCTAGCTCTCTATCCCTCTCCCTTCCTCTCTGTAAAATATCAATAAAATATATATTTAAAAAAAAAAGAAAAAAAAAGAAAATTGCAGTATAGACAATCTGATTTATACAGTTGTCTTCTTAAGTACCTTTAATTCAAAGTACAAACACTTTCTAATATGCTGATATTTTATTGATTTTATACACTTTGATAAGCAAATATCAAAGAAAATAATATGCAATGATATGGGGAATTTCCTTATTGTGCTAAAAAGCAATTTGTATATTTTTCCTATTTAAAGATAGACCTAGTGAAATTGGAAATACCAATATACTTTGCGTTAGAGCTCCTGCAGTTATAAAGAAGAGACATTCATTCAAACTAACTCAACTATAGAGAATTTCTTCCATGAATAGCAGGCAATGGGAATATAAGTATTGCATTAATGCTTGTGCCATGAGAACTGGGTTCAGGTAGCCTCTAGGAAGAGAAAGAAAAGCTGCCCTATATTCTTGTCTTAAGGACCTTGTGTTCTCTTATCTCAGCCAATGTCCCACAGTTTTCTCTCTTGTTCTTCCAAATGGCTTCTTCACTTAAGAAAAAGAAAAAACTCTTTTGTTGGAACTTTTGTTTCTTTATTGCCAGAGTCTGTATTCCATCTACATTAAAAATACATACATTTCTAATTTAATTTATTTCTGGTACATTTTCATGGTCATAAGGAACCTGAAGACACCTCCTGTGTAGGTCAGTTCTGTTTTATTGTTCTACTGACAACCTTGGTAATGGTGGGTAAACACTCTAATGAGGTAGCCAGACAAATGTGATAGGACAGAATAGGTTTTTAATACATTAGAATGAATGGAAGTTTTCTACAAGACCTATTATATGGAGTACATGTCACAGAAATGAATGTTGAGATGTATTAAATTGAGGTTTGGGAATAAATATAGAACTAGTTGTACTTATTCAAAGTGGATAAAGCATTATATAATGAGATAAAGATTACATAATTACAGCACAAAGCACAGTGTAATCAAAATACAGAACATATCTGAGACCCAAAGTTTCTGAAGAAGTATGTGTAAGATTAAAGAGAACTTCAATTTTTATATTTTACTTATGGTATGTGAATCAGAGACATATTTTAATAAATCTTTCTCTGATCAATTAGAAATATAAATATGAATTAAAATTTTAACTATAATTTTCTTGATTGAATAGAAAGTACAATGAAAATATTACTAAGCCCATTAAAAATAAACATGGTGCTAACAACAAAAAATCCATACCCTGATAATAATCACAAACACACCACTGCTACTGCTTATATTTATGACAGGATAAGATCACATTTTGAAATAATTCAAACACAGTTAAGGGCAAATGAAAAATAAAGAACATGGTCAAACTGTCTCAGCCAAGCTGACATTTGTAAAAGAAGGTTACTGGAGTATAGAATGTGGACATGGGCTCCTAAGGGAGCCAAGGAGTGCATGCCCTGTGTCACACACATGCTTCAGTTATCTGTCTCCCACACTGTAAAAAGATCTTGAGACCAAATGCCAAGGTTGTAAATAAACTAATAAAAGCATTTTGCAATAATGAAAGGTCACTTTGATCAATTCTTTGTCTTTGAAAAGGCATGTGTCATTTATCTGTTTTGTTACTGTTATCTGTTAGATCTCTGAAATGCTGATAAAATTACTCCAAAAAAATAAAATCCATACCCAAATCACTCTCCAATCAGAAACATTTGCACATAAAAAATGGATAAGATTAACTTCAGATGTTATTATTATTAAGATGTCTGTGTACTGATATTAAATAGAAGCTCTACATTAATTCCTAGGAGGCGGTGATTACAGAAAAGGAATGAACTTAAGTATTCAAAATTTAATGCAACCATATTGAATCAGAGATGCAGTGTGTCATTACTGTCACTAGAGGGAAATCTGAGAGGGACTTAGGAGAAAGAAAGTTTATTGTTATGGCTGTAGGTTGAATAAAAGATCCTGTGTGAATAAATTTTCTAAACAGCATGCTTACTTCAGGGAAAAATGAAACATAGAATGTCTGAGAAAAAGCCATATTGTCAAGCTATATTGAAATAATTGTTTCTCAGCAAGGAACAAGATCTGTCAGATGCCCATATTTAGACTCAAGTACTCTAGTGCCATATGTTTCAATAAAATGGCATGAGATTTTATCAAAGAGGAGAAAAATATCAACTAAAATAAGTGTTTTAAGCAGATATCACATGATAAATAATGATGTTTTAAAACCCAATAAAAAAAAAAACAACCAACAAAAACAAAAAACAACAATATAGCTTGAGTGTCCGTGTTCAACCCAGAGTTAGGGCACAATTTGGTTCAGGTTGCTAAAAAGTAATCAATTTCCTCCCATTATTGTTAGAATGAATATACCAAGAAATTGTTATAACTATGAACATTCTTAATTTCAATGACTAAGCATTCAGTTTAGCAGAAAAGAACACGCAGAACGATAAAGGAAAGTGTAGATTTTCACCCTATTATGACATTCTCTTTTCTTCACTAGTCATCTCATCCAGGTAAAATGTTGCTGTCCAGCTCTCTTACTCATTTTATTTAGAAGTTTTTCAACATTTACTCTTTTTTTGCTATTGTTTCTTCCTTTCACATTACAGCACATCACCAAGGGTAAAAAAATAAATCAGATATAGCTCTGATCATAAAGATTTTAATTGGAGAATATCTTATACATATTTACAAACAATTATACAAAAACAGAAGTGTATACACTTCCCTAAGGTAATCCTATTCTAATTTTTTCTCTCTCAATGAAGTGTCACATAAGTTACTCACTTATGAGATTTAGAAATCTGGAAATTAACCAAAAACTCTTCCATCTCCTTCACTCCCATGAACAATATATCACTAGATATAGTGAATTCTATCTCCCTATCACACATCAAATCCATTTTCTTCTCTTTAGGTCTACATTACAAGCCTGGTGTAAACCACCTTTATATCTTACTTAGAATAATCTAGTAGCCTCCTACAAGACTACCTGCACTCACTCTTACTGAATTATAACCTCTTTTCCTTGATGCATTCAGAGAGACACTTTCAAATTGCAGATCTATTTGTCTTTCTTTAAGCTTATAATTCTTCAGGAGCTTTTCATTCTTCTGAATTAAACCAAAACTCCTTATCAGGGACTATAAGGATCTACGAGCTGGAGTCCAAGGTAGCTCAACCTCTTCGTAATATGCTCATCTATTTTTCTTGTCCTGTTGTTGTACTGGCCTTTGGGTCTCTCACACATTAACTCTCTTCTAATGTGCTTTCTTCCCTCTTCTTGGTTAATTATTATCATTCATTGGTTTCTCAAATCCATCTTTAATTCCTCCAAAAAATATTTTCTGAGCTCCTTGACAAAGGCAAATCACTCTTCCATAGTTCCTATATGTTTCATGCTTATTCCTCATTACATTTTAAAAAGTTAACTTTTAGATTTTTTATTTGTATCCCTTCTTGACTGTAACCAGGGATGTTTTTCCCATTCTGTCCACACCATAACAGTTGGGTAAATGAATAAAATCGTGAGTGGACAAATAAATGAATTATCACATAAAATAGAGGTTAAAGCATTAATTGGAGATTCCATAATCAGCAGACAAAGATATATAGCAAAAAAGCTAGAGAAAATTAAGTGAGAATGAACTAATTGATGAGATGACCATGTGTATCAATTACAATGATAGCTTATGTTGAAATAGCAATTAATTCTAAAACTTTAGTAGTTAGAAAATTTATGTTTTCTCCTATTTGTACAATATATTGACTCGTGGCCCACTGCATGAAATGTGTGCACAGGGGGCAGGAGGTGTCCTTTAGCCCAGCCTGCACCTTTTCCAATCTGGGACCCCTCGAGGGATGTCCGACTGCCCGTTTAGGCCCGATCCCGGTAGGTCAGTTGGACATCTCTCTCACAATCCAGGGCTGCTGGCTCTCAAATGCTCGCCTGCCTGCCTTCTTAATTGCCCCTAACCACTTCTGCCTGCCAGCCTGATCACCCCCTAACCACTTCCCTGCCAGCCTGATTGATGCCTAATCACTCCCCTGCCAGCCTGTTTGCCCTCCCCTGCAGGCCTGGTTGCCCCCAACTTCCCTCCTCTGCCAGCCTGGTCACCCCTAACCACCCTCCCCTGTGGGCTTGATCACCCCCAACTTCCCTCCCTTGTAGGCCTGGTCCCTCCCAACTGCCCTCCCCTACTGGCCATCTTGTCGTGGCCATCTTGTGTTCACATGGGGGCAGCCATCTTTGACCACATGGGGGCAGCCATCTTGTGTGTTGGAGTGATGGTCAATTTGCATATTACTCTTTTATTAGATATGATTGTAAATTGGCTAGGTTCTGTTTCACACTGTTTTCTCTTTAGGAAACAAGCTGGCAGAGCAACCACTGCATGGGATATTTCTTGTTGCTGTGGTAAATAAAATGAGATGGTGTTGCAAATGAAGCACTAGTTTATAAAGTTTCCACTCCTAAGTGACCTTCAATGTTTCCTCCACTCTTCACTGACCAAAGCAAGTCATACAGTCAGTGGGAAGTAAAATTTTAACATGAACCAAGAAGTAGAAAGAATCAGGGAAATATTTGGTGAAATACAGGAAATACTTCCATGAAAGACAAAATGTTTCTGAGAGAACATAATCTTAGAACTCAACGATTAGGAAAGGACAAGTTCTGGTCCATTAGGTGGCTATATAAATAAAAATCTTGAAGTTAATAAAGATAAAGTAACAAGTAGAAAAATGCTTTAGTAACTGTATAATGCAAATCTTACCCATTGTTATATTGTAATGTACACTAGTATTAACAAGACAAAACATGGGTATTATAATTATTACTCTAATTATGTTAATTATTGGAGAAGTCAGCAGTATACCATTTGTTAACAAATATTTATTGAGAACCCATATATTTTCCAGTGAGAGTGACAGGCATTATATGATAAGCAACATGAATAAATTAGTGAAATAGATAGTGATAGTATAAAGAAAATCAAGCAGAGTAAGCAGAACTGAAAGTGGAGAGAGCAAAGTAATGTCATCTGTAGTACTAAATGATAAACCAGGCAGCCAATATTGGACAGGTGACCTGAGAACAAAGGGCAAGGAGGTAAAGAAGTTAACCATGTGGATATCTGGTGAAAAGTATTCTAGGTAGACAGATCAGCCAGTGCAAATACCCTACAGTTCGAGCTTGAATGACAAAGGAAAGCTAGGAGCCAAATGTGATTAAAACAGAGGGAAAGAGATGAGATGAGAGAGGAAGAGATTGGAGCAGGTCACACTGGGAGGGCTCTGTAGTCCATATTCTAAGGACTTTGCCTTTAACCTAGTGATGATTCCTTGAAAGGTTTTGAGTGCATAGTGAGATGATCTGACTTTTAACAGGATCACTTTGGCTATTTTGTGGAGAAGCTGGAAAATCATGGACTATTCCAATAATCCAGACAAGAGAGGATGGTGGCTCAAAATAAGGTGATAATAGTGAGGGTGCTGATTTATAGTATAATCATAGATATACTGAATGTGGAGCTGAGTAGATTTCCCGATGCCTTGGGTGTTGGTTGAGAGACAAAAATGGGAGTCAAAATGATTCCAGGATTTAGGCCTGAGAAATAAGAAAGAAGGAGGTGCTATCAATAAATTAGAATACTAAGCATGCAAAAGAGGTTCAGAAGAGGAGAAATTCAATCTGAGATATATTGAGTTTAAATAGATTGAACAAATTTTCTTGAGATTTAGTTTAGTGTATTGTGTCTTTTAGGACTATAATCCTTGCCACTATAAAAATAATTAAATCCTTAATCACCATGGAAATAGCTGAGGTAGATTTCTTCTCACCTGACTCCATTGCCAACAACAATTTCTCACTCCATTAATGAGAAACATGCATTTCATTTTCTCTTAAAACTATTGCTGTTATCTTTGTTTTATAACTTCAAATTGATCACCATCTCCCTATATAACAAAAATTTTCTCTAATTTAGCACTGTCCAAACGGTACTCATTATCTCTCTTAAAATCTACTCCTTTTGCAGGTTTTTCTCAGTGATAGCCCATTTTATTACTCATCCACTTAGAATAATGGGATGCATGTCTAACCCCTTCTTTTATATGCTTGATGTTCATCTCCCATATTAAACTCTTATACAACATCTTCCAAATAGCTGTAGATTTCATGCCACCTCATCATCTCTACAATTTCCCTCCTCATTCAAATTTTATCACCTTTATTTAAGTTTCTGCTAAAACTTACAATATCTGCTCGCTCTAGCCTCCTTCTACCTTGTAATATTCACATTCCCTCCTGGTGGCAAAATTTTTAAGAAAGTGTCATTCCACACTAGTGCTGTTTTGAAACTTAATCCAAAGCTAGAGCTTCCATCCAAAATTAAAACATATATATGATTTTCTAACATTTTAAAACTTATTTACTGGAATCATGTTAAAACTATGAATCTGCTAAAATTTTTAGATGTGGAATACTCCCATCTGATAAAATTCTAAGATTAAAAATTTCATGTTCATCATTTCATTGGGTCAAATGTGGATGTTCAAAGTCTGCATGGTAAACAGGGTATTTAAATGTTTTTAAAAAATATGTTAGAAATATATTAGGTTGGGTACCATTGGAAATCAACTTTGGAACAAGGATTCAAGTGGAAGTTACTTTTGGGGAAGTGACCTCAGAAACAATGGGAAGAGAGTTGGAGAAGTGAGACAGTGAAGTGAAGGCAGCTCGTACTATCAAGCAAGTCTCCTTTGCAAACCTCTGAGACAGTGTAAAACCATGCCTCTGAGTTTCCTCAGCCTTGGGGATAGTAAATAGAGTATTTGTTCATCAATTCTCAGTTCATCATGGGTTAAAGGTTACTTTGAGTGCCTTAACTTGTTCATGCTACATGCAGCAACACTGGCAGCCAGAGACACAGGTGTTCCCAGTAAACAGCCATTGGTTTGGAGCATGGAGTGCTGAGAGAATAGGACCAGGGCACTCATAGCATCTGCAACAGGGGATAAATTGAGATTTTTCAGAACTAAGACAGAAGGAATACAGTGACTATTTCTGGATTAAAGTCAGGTGAAGTGATTTTTCTTAAGTAAAACATGGCTATTTTTCTCCACTTGGCTTTGCATGAAACACAAATTCCTTTTCAAACTGTAGACAAGGTAGTCTGAATATTCTTTTTAAATAATGTTTGTTTTTGAATTTTGAAAGTAGTAGAAAATGAGATACAACCCTGAAAGCTTTTCAAACCAAATTCTGGAAAAAAAAATGGGTAGCAGATCTAAGCAAAGAACCCAGAGCTCCTGAAATGTAGCTTTATACTTTTACCAAGAACATTATTTTTAATTTAAAATAAAATTTTATTAATCATAAAAATATTTGCCTTGAGTTTGCTTCAAAATTTCAAAGGTGGAAACTATTTTATCTGGAGAAGTTTGCCTCCCCTATTGGCTTCTCTTTGCTGTCACAGTTTAGACATTTTGATTTTTATTATAGCATTTTACATCTTTTATTAGATGCATAAACCACCTTTATTTGTGAATTTTGAAAGTTCTTAATGAATCTGTAGATTACTCTTTGAGGCATTCAGAAGTAGAATATTTTTTTCCCTTGCTTATGTTTGGCTTACTGACATTTTAAATTGAAAATCAATATACTTATGATGGGTTACATCAGTGATGTTTATAATGTTTACTTAAAAAAATCAAATGAACAAACAAAAACTCACAGACACAGACAACAGTATGGTGGTTATCAGAGAAAAGGGGGTTTAGGGATATAGTAGAATAGAAGGTAGAGGGGGTTGAGTATATGGTGACAAGGGAGATTTGACTTTGGGTGGTAGGCACACAATGCAATATACAGAGAATGTATCATAGAATTGTACACTTGAAACTGATATAATTTTATTAATTAATGTCACCTCAAAATTTAATAAAAATAAGTTTAATTTATTAAGAGACTGTTTACAAACAGCAAGAACTTGCTAAATTCATGATAATATAAAGACCCTTTATTTTTAAAAGCATAATAGAAATATGTATATATAGCACAATATTAATTTTTTAAAATAATTTAGAAAATATAACATAAATAATTTATATTTAGATATAGTTTATATATATACATATACTCCTATGTAATGTAAGATTGAAAGGAAATACACCAAAATATTAGCAGCATTAATATTCAAAATGGTGCAGTCATAGGTATTTCATATTTTATTTCATATGCATTTGTCTCTTTTAAAATTCACGAATGAGTTTTCATTATTACTTAAATTATTTTTTAAATTTCTTTATTGATCAAGGTGTTACATGTGTCCTTATTCCCCAATTACCCCCTATATTACTTAAATTATTATAAAAATATTATAAAAGTATATTTTAATAGTACATGCATTGCAGGCTTATACACTGCAAGTGAAAGTGAAAACAGGTGCTACTTTTTGGCAGAATATGTTTTAATTTTTTTCTACACACATATACTCAACAATTCCACTAATAAAATTTCTTCCTTTACAAAAAAGATTCAATCAATAAAATAATTAGGAAGTGCCCAAAGAATAGACAGTTTCTTTTACTCCCCAGGCTTGGAATACTAAGCAAATGAGGAGAAACAGAAACATACAGAGAAAAGCTTTTGTGCATTCCAGTACAAATGGAAAGTGGGCCCAGCTTTCCTGCAGTAACAATTACATAACAAGGTCTCAGACAGGCCCATCCAGGTAGAAGGAACTCCAACAAAATTCAGAGACTTTTGTATTTCAAGCATTGATATCAATCACATTAGGATATAAATATATATTGTTTCTATCAGTGAAAGTACAGTGAAAGGTAAGTTGAGGGGTAAACTCCAAATACTTTTTGATGCCTTGGCATATGTAAAATTTAGAATTGTCTCAGTAACTTAGTAACCGTGGAGATAATTAAGTTAGAGGTTTAATATTCAATGTAAGCCTATTTTTGTATCTGTGTGTTCTATTTTTTGGTCTCTGTCAGTTCAGTAAAAAGTTGAGTTAGTAAAATAAAAAGAAAAGTTAGCATTATCTTTGCTACCTAGGAAACTAAGTTTATGATCTGATGTTGATATCCATTTAACATCTGCAATTTATAGTTTGAACAAATCTGAAAGTAAGGAATATTATTCCCATTTACAACTGAGGAAAATGAAGACCAGGAAGTAATCTTACCCAGTCACAAAGCTAGTAATATGAACTAGTACTTTAAGTTCAATTTTTTGTTATTGAGGTGGATGCTAAGGTAGAACGTTCTGTTTCTTCCAGTAATTGAATGTTATATATGTATTTAACCATGGGTGCCAGTGGCTGGTATAATTAATTGCTATAATCACATAGTTTTTGTTTGTTTGTTTGTTTATTTATTCAGTATTCATTACTCTGTTATACAAGAGATAAATAAACTTCTTTGGCTTTAGTAATCAGGGAGAAAAAAATAATGTGACCTATTATAAAACTAAAATTTTAGCTATAAATCAATAGATTATCATTGAATTTTAACAATGTCATAAAAATATACTCATTAAAAAACAACATTAAGAAAATTAACAAAAAGCCAGAAAATGGCTAAAATTATTTTGTGTGCATATATTTGTAAAAAATTATATTCAAAATGAATGTCTTCTAAAAGTCAATAATAAAATAACGAACTCAATTTTTTTTAAAGGAAAAAACACCCATGATGGAGTAAACAGGGTTGAATTTAACATCAAGTCAAAAATAGGTAGAACACTGAACAAAATATATGAAAGAGCTGTTTTCAGACATTGGAGGAAAAGTAGCACAAAATGAAAATGAAATGAAGCTACATCGCCCTGGCTTCTGCCTGAAAGGGATGTCTGGACTCCAGGTGCAGGAGGCAGAACCTAAAAGCTAAGAATGGACTTCCTGACTGAGCACAAAGGTTGGATTTTCTGGGGCTAAGATGGCTGTAAACTGGAAAAATATGAAGAAGATCTTAATTTTTGAAATAATAATCTATATAATTTTAGGCAACACATTTAGATAAAGAAACAATTTTACTATCAGAATGCTTCAAGTAAAAGTTTTGCCTGAGTCAATTTAGTAAGTCTAAGCTGCCTGTTAACAGGGGTCCTCAAACTTTTTAAACAGGGGGCCAGTTCACTGTCCCTCAGACCGTTGGAGGGCCGGACTATAGTTTAAAAAAAAAAAACTATGAACAAATTCCTATGCGCACTGCGGCCCGGGACGAGTCAGCTGCTAAGCAGGACGGGCAGTAGCACCCGGCGGGGCAGATAAATGTCCTCGGCAGGCCGCATGTGGCCTGTGGGCTGTAGTTTGAGGACCCCTGGGAGAATATATAATCCAGATCAACTTTCTCATTGAAAACAACTAAAAATGCATAACAATATTTAAGAAAATCTTCTTAAAATATTGAAAGCTAGAAATAAAGATAAGGCCCACTAGTTCAATTAAATAAAACTAAAAATACATAGATGTAAGTTTTGCCTTGGAAGCTCATTTTGTCCTGGGACATTGCCAATTCTGAATAAAGGCCAGGGAGTATAAGCATTACTTTTGGTAGGTTTGTAGGATACTAGAGAAAAAACTGGAGTCCAGGATACTCTTACAAATGAAGGATACACGGATTTACCCTCAGAGTAAGATACTCAAGAAGTAAACCAACCCTCATGTGAAATGCTGTCTAGCTTCAAGCTATCTTCCCTCACAATATCTCCTAGTCCAAAATTGGATTAAAGATATTTTAGAGTATAAGTACTCCATGCATTTGGCAGAAGCAAACATCTGAGAAAAATAACATTATCCTTAGTTTGAATATATTTCTATAAATAACTTTTAAATACAAAGTCCATCACATAATTAAAGATAATCAATCCCATAAGGAGATAAGACAATAGGAATTAAAAAATACAGAAACCACAAACTAAACAAACACATGCACAGAACCTCAGAGAGTGGAATTATCAGAGACAGATGGTAAAAACCATGCTTAACATGCTCAAAGAGATAAAATCAAGCTTGAAAAATTTGGTTGGGAACTGGAAAGGATAAATGAGTTAGCATATAAGAAAATAAATTAAAAAGAAATGATATTCTCAAACTGAAAATATGGTAATCACATTATTATTTTAAAAGATGTGCTTAACAGCATACCAAACACAGCGAAAGAAAGAATTAACCAAGTCACAGAACAATTCTACCACAAGGATTCATTGTGCTATCATTTTATAGCTATAACCTTCTCTCTTTACTCCCCACCCCTTCCATGCCTAACAACTACTAATCTGTTCTCCATGTCTATAATTTTGTCATTTCAAAAATGCTATATAAATGGAGTCATACAGTATGCAATCTTTTGAGATTTTTTTTTTTTTTTTACTCAGCATAATTCTCTTGATATCTATCCAAGTTGTTGTTTGCATCAAAACTTTATTTCTTGTCCAGCCAGCATGGCTAAGTAGTTGAACATTGACCTATGAACCAGGAGGTCATGGTTCAATCCCCAGGCAGGGCATATGCCCAGGTTGAGGGCTTGATCCCCAATGGGGAGCATGCAGAAGGCAGCCAATCAATGATTCTCTCTTATCATTGATGTTTCTATCTGAAATCAATAAAAATATATTTTAAAAAATATTTTATTCCTTTTTATTGCTAGACTAGAGGCCTGGTGCAAGAAAATCCATGCACTGGAGGGGGGGGGGGGGTCCCTCAGCCCGGCCTTCCCCCTCTCACAGTCCGGGAGCCCTCAGGGGCAGGAGTCGACCTGGCGATAAGGGGAAAGCTACACCCCATCACACCTCTGCTGCTGCCACTGATGGCAGCACAAGCCTCGGCCGGCCAGGTTACCTGAGCCTCGGGTGGCCCTGGGCGGCTGGGCAGCCACCAACCAAGGCATGCCTGTGCCTCAGGCCAGCCCTGGGCAGCTGGGGGGCTGAGGAGACTGGGGGACTCTGGAGGCTGGCGCACAGAGCAGCTTGCCATGTGCCTGCCGCCCTGGCGAGGCTGAGGGGACTGGGCACCGCCATCTTGTGGCTGTAGGAGCTGCCATCTTTGAGGGCGTGGCAGTCAATTAGCATATTCCCTCCTTATTGGCTGTGGGTGCCGCCATCTTTGAGGGCAGGGCAATCAATTAGCATATTTCCTCTTTATTAGATAGGATTCCATTTTATGGATGTAGCCCAGTTAGTTTGAAATATACAAATTAAAGGACATTTGGGTGTTTATGGCTTGAGGCTATCTATACTATTAAAAGCCTAGGTGGTCCTTGTGCCCTGGAGTGATGCCCTCATGCCGCCACAAGATGGCCGGCAGGGGAGGGCAGTTGTGGGTGATTGGGCTGGCAGGGGAAGGCAGTTGGGGGTGACCAGGCCTGCAGAAGAGGGGTGCAGTTGGGGGGTGACCACTTGAATAGGTGTGTAGTGGTATCTCATTGTTTTCATTTGTAATTCTCTAATGACCTTGAACATCTTTCAGATCCTTACTTTCCATCTGAATGTCATCTTTGATGAGGTGACTGTTCAGGTCTTATTGTCTATTTTTTAATGGGGTTGTTTGTTTACCAAATGTTGAGTTTTAAGAGTTCTTTGTATATTTTGGATAACACTTCTTATCATATGTCTTAAGCAAATATTTCTCCCAAATGGCTTATTTTAATATACATTCCTAGTGAATTTTTCAAAGTTTTAAACTCCATCCTGTTGAAATTCTCAAATTGAATTGGTGAACAAGAAAGTAAACTTTTATTTTTTTAATCTCTCCATTCTTTCTCAGTGTTAAATTAGCTCCTTTATGTCTGCCTATTTCTAAATTTGGTAGTCATTTGTTACATGAACATTTGTAGATATATGAATCCTAAATTTGTGTGAAGCATCATGATAGGAGCTAGAAATATCAAAATGAAAAATGCAGGATATTAGCCTATAACTTCCCAAGAAATACATCTTCTTTTCTTTTAGAAAGATATGGTCTGATAAGTTTATCTCATTTGTACTTTTGATTTTAAATATTGCATAAATGTTTATGACTTCTATCATCTGTATCTCCACTCCCATAATTCTTACTATCTATTGGACTGCTTCATTGGGTTTCCTAATTGATTGAATTATCAATAATATATATAGTTTTTCTTTTTTTTAATGTTTGTATTGATTTTTTGAGAGAGGGGAAGGGAAAGGGAAAGGTAGATAGAAACATCAATGAGAGAGAATCATTGATTTGCTGCCTCCTACATGGGGATCAAGTCCACAACCTGGGCATGTGCCCTGACTGGGAATCAAACCAGTGACCTCTTGGTGCATGGGTTGACACTCAACCACTGAGCAACACTGGCCAGGCCATATTATATTTCATGTTAGCAAACTTTAGTGTTACTTCATTCCTCTGACATACAACTTTCAGTTAACATAACACTAAGTGCACTTCTAACTATATTTTGAGTAAGTCCCTTTTCTCTATCTCACAGTTTGTTCTCTTTATCTACTTACTATCTCTTGAGTTTTTAAGACTAGTCTCCTATCTGATCTCCTGCTCCTTTTGCTGGGACCACATTTTACATAAAATCTTGTATATATTAATTGTTTGTTGTTCAAAAAATGATTTTAAACCTATGTTATGTGTATATATATGTATATATATGATATTGGATAGATACATATAATCTAATTTTAACTATCTATATCTATCTATTTTATTTCTTTGTGCTTAAATTTTGGGAGGAGGAATTAATAGTTATGGGTTCTGAACCTGTTAAATTATAACTGCACAATAGCTTGCAGATATTTAAAACATTTATAAGTCATCACATTCTGTTGAGATTATTTTATGAGTGAGATATGAGCAGTCTGCTTTCAACAGTATTTACCTACCCTTAATAATGGATTTTTATTTTATTATTCGGCAAGAATGTATTTCACTTCTTCTGACACCTGAAATATATTCATATATTAGCAGTGACTCCTGACTTTTGCTATGAAAGACATAAATCACTGAAGGAAGTACGCATAAACAGAAGGCTGCAGGCCATCACATTGTCATTCTCCTCCTCTGTCTCAATTAAGAGAGAATGCTAGTTTTTTCCCTCCTGTGTTTTGTGAATGTTGACAAATAATTCACACTGCGGAATTGCCTTCTCAATTATATTAGTAAGAGTGTCCATATGTTTTTGAAAATTACTTTTATTTGAATCATTTATGCTAACATTGATTGCATATAAGTGATAGTCTATGAAAAATATTTTTCATATCTTTGCATCTTTCTTTCCTACACATTTTTCTCCTCCTTTATAATGTTTGGAGAATGTTGAGAAGAAAAAGCAGGAAGCTTTTTCATATTAAGGAAGCATATCTGAATGGTAATCAAGATCACAGATGATAATAAAGATCACCTTGAAAAATTCCAGGAGGTTTTTATTTAGAAAGTTCCAAAGGCAATCTGACTTTGGAAAAAATGTTTGCATAGATAACTAAAAATAGAAAACTGTGGATATTAAATAAACAAGTAAAAATGCTACTGAATTTTTACTCAAGAGCTCTGGATATAAATTAAACACCTCTATTACACCTTTTAGTACCAACCACAAAAGTCCTGATGGAAATATCACATCAAGTAAATTATTTAACCCATATAATCTTTTTTTTTCAAAATGTGCAAAGTGGTTTAACTGAAATATGATTATCTTTTATTTTGATAATTTTTAACTCTACAATAAGACTTACAACCTTTTTTATATTCTTAGTATAGAATAGACATTGACAATAAACTATTTCATTCCATACGTAAAACAAGTCTATAGGTAGGCACTATTTTATTTAAATCTAAATAAATAAATAAAGTTGAAGGGAGGAAGAGATGTGTTCAAAACCACAAGGTCAGGAAATACCACATGAACCCAAGGGTTCTTGTTCTTTTTAAATATATTTTTATTGATTTCAGAGAGGAAGGGAGTGGAAGAGAGAGAAAAACATCAATAATGAGAGAGAATCATTGATCAGCTCCCTCCTGCACACCCCCTACTAGGGATCAAGCCTGCAACCTGGGTATGTGCCCTGACCCAGGTATGTGCCCTGACCCAGGAATTGAACCATGCCCTCCTGGTTCATAGGTCGATGCTCAATCACTGAGCCACTCCTGCTGGGCAGGGTTCTTGTTCTTTACTCTCGGTAATAAACATGGTTTCATTTTTCTTTTTCTTTTTCTTTTTTTTAAAATGTATTTTATTGATTTTTTACAGAGAAGGGAGAGGGACAGAAAGTTAGAAACATCGATTAGCTGCCTCCTGCACACCCCCTACTGGGGATGTGCCCGCAACCAAGGTACATGCCCTTGACCGGAATTGAACCTGACACCCTTCAGTCCATAGGCCGATGCTCTATCCACTGAGCCAAACCGGTCAGGGCTACATGGCTTCACTTTTCTTTGCGATTGACAAACTCTCAACTCAAACTAGCTACAGCACTAAGGAAACTCTTGTTTTTCTCTTACCACTCACAGCCTCATTCATCAAATGTACATTTAATACAAAGTTTTGATATTATTTTGAAATTATTCAGAGCTATAACCAAGATTACTTGTTCTATCTTGAAAGCAGATGATTCTAGATTTCACTAAAGTGAATAATTTTGAGTAGTGCAGACTTTTTACTAATTCATGATACCAATATATTTGTTACTTTTTGAAGAATAAGAAACTTCACTAACCAAGAAAATGATGTTTCTCCATTCTTCTAGAATAGTTAAAATCCTACTAAAAGATTTACTTTAAGACATACTTGCATATGTGAATATAAATCTGAAATAAAATTGCTTTAAATGTTTCTTAATGCTACTGCACAATGTTCCAGCTTTAGAGAAGTCCATACTTAGGTGCTTTAAATGAATTAAATCTTCTCTATAATACATAAAGTCATGAAGAATATAATTTTAAAAAGTCATGCTACTGTTTTTTAAAACTAGATGCAAAAGGTGACTTATTCTGTAAAAATCAAACACCTCTATTATATCTCCCTCCACTGTTGGAACTGGTGCAATAATATTTTTTAAAAATCAGGTATAGATGTCTAGATTTGATTGTTGAAAGTCTAATGTTCTTTAAGGAAATTAAATGACATGAGATAATTAGGGAGATGTCATTGTCTCTAATCCTTTAGGAACTTGGAGAAGAAGCTTCTTAGAAATCATAAGTGCTAGCATGATGCTATAATCTGATTGCATGCCAAAATGCAAGGCAAATATAGACCACAGTCCCCTTTCTTGATTCTCCCAATTTTTTCTCAGTCTCAGGATTGGTGCATATCTCAGTCTGAATCCTGTAGGAAATTGCTGTATGTCAAAATTTGCTCAGTACCTACATCTTAATTTCCTGGAACTGTTTCTCTCTGCTAATTGCCCACCAGCGGAAAGATTGTCTATATGTGGCCCTCGCCCACCCCCCAACCCCCCACCACAGGAGAGCAGGAAAGTGGTGGCAACCTTACCTGAAGGTCTCTGTACAGTTACAGACCATGTTTGCTATAGCATGTCCCAGAAAGAAAACCCCACAAATTGGCACAGTGAGTCCTAGCCCCCCAAACCCCTGAAGTCCACTCTTATCTTTTTCTTGTTCTCGTGTTCTTTTTGTGGGATTCAAAGTGTGTTTTGCCTTAGACCTAATTATGTTGACTTGCCACAGATTCCTTTTTTTATTTTATTTTAACAAGGGAATTTTTTGCCCTTAAGTTGTTTTCTTAGCTGCTTTTGTCTTGCAACAGCAGCCATTCAAATCTAAAATCACTCCGAGTCTTGAAAAGACCGCTTTAAGACACTGTTCTTTGATGTGTTTCCAGCCTTTCTTTCTTCTGAAAATGCTGGCGTTAACACACGTTATTCAAAAAATTCAGTGGGGGCACTTGTGATTAAACTCAAATGAGACCTCCATTCTGATTACATAAGAATTTCCATTCATAGAGAAGGTTACTTTTTTTGAGATATTAATGTATGTTTTGTGTTCAATGCTACTGAAGAGTAAGAGATAATGAGCTCTTTTGTGTGTGTTGTTTTGCTTTTAGTTTTTATCCCTTCCTCATCCAAGGAATGAGATTATCATTGTTCTCTGTCACTTTATCACTTAGGGGGCATTTTCAGAGAGACCCACTATAGCTAGTTTTAGCAGAAAATAAACATATGAATACATATTCATAGATTTTAATCTTCTAAAAGCCCAATAACTAGAGTTGGAAGTTATACAACTATGAGCATTGTCTAGCCCAGAGCACATTATCTTTTCAGCGAAGACAATTGTACCATGGTCACTGGGTACAGATACCACAATTAGTCCTGTCTACCAGCCACTCTTCCTAAAACCTCCGAATTTTTGGAGTGAGCTTCTAAAAGCTTCTGGGCAGTTAAATTTGACATTACATTCAGCAGAGGAGAATCAACTACCATCCTACTTCTTTGGCTTCTCGCATCTCTTTTGAAGTTGGTATAAACAATTGGGATTGATGGAGTTCACATCAATTTGAAGGGTGGGGAAAGGGGAACACCTGCAATTATGTCAACATTAAACATTTTTAATAAAAAAGCAGGGAAAGTACATTTCTGACTTCAAACAAAGATCTACACACTATTTACACTTGCACAGCGTGTTTCAATATTGTAGACAGCCAAAAACTATGAAAAATACAGGCTACGCTCCATCATTTCGACTGCTTCACATCAACATACACCTTATTACTTCTTCAAATATCCAAGCTATAAAAAAACAATAGCAAGAGCAGTGCCTCTGCCTAACACCATATAAAAACCTCTTCTGTAATTAAACCTTTCCTAATTCTACCCCAAATGATGACCACAGTTTCATGCACTTTCTTTTTTTAAAATCCATCTTTATTCTTGAAAGGCAGGGGAGGGTAGGTGGGAAGAGATCAACCAATGAACTTGCATGCATATATGCATAACCCATGGATATGGACATTGGGGTGGTGAGGGCCCAGAGGGACGGGAGTGGGCTAGAGGGGGTTAATGGGGTGGGGAAAGAGGGACCTTTTAATACTTTCAACAATAAAGATTTTAAAAAAAGAAAGTAGTACAGGTTTTTACAGCATGTGTGAAAAGCAAACATATCTCTAACCTTTTTTTCCCATTGACCCCCATCTACCCCACACCCATCCCCCACCCCAGTCCTTCACCACACTATTGTCTGTCCAGGGGTTATGCATTTTGGCATATAAGTTCTTTGGTTAATCTTTTCCCACCCACTCACCCACCCCTGCCTTCCCTCTGAGATTTCACAGTCTGTTCCATACTTCTATGTCTCTGGATCTATTTTGTTCATCAGTTTATTTTATTCTTTAGATTCCACATATGATACTTAATTCAAAGCCCGCAATCTCTGTATGATATTATTTCTTCCTAAAATGATCTAAATCTGCCTCAATATTCTCTAATCTATGGACTAAATTGCAAAATCAAATATACATAGTTAATATATACAAACATATGTATAGTGCTACATAGAAGAAAATGAGTGACTACTACGTTCCTCATTTCAGCAACTGATTTTGAGATTTACACCCATTACTTGTTTTCTATATCACCTTCCTTGTTTCCCTTACTGTTGGTTTCATCTCAGTTGATTTCTTTCTTTTCTTCTTTGTTTTCTTTACATTGGGCATTGGTCCAGCCTTTCCTGGGGCATCCAATCCTTTGAAGATTTACCTATATGATATTTCAGTCCCTTTGGTTTCTTACTTACTTTCTGCTCTATTTTGTAACATCCACTCTATTTACTCAAGAAGTTCCAAATCATACACTTACCAAAATTCTAGTTTCTCTTCTTTTTTATTTCCTATCTAGTTCTACCAATGGCTCAATAAGAAAAAAAAAGTGAAATAGGGTAATCTCAGCTTCTAATACAATGGTAACATTCTTGGGTCCCTTGCTAGAAACATTCTCATTTGTGTACTGAAATCTCAAACTCAGCAAAGCTCAGAACTGTGAGGACAGAAAGAACAATGTTTGCTGGTGGTTCCTTATATAGAAGGTGGGGGCAAAAGCAAGTTTATAATTGTCATGTGGAAAATAATACAATAATTAATAAATAATAATACAAGAATAAACTCTGTTTCATGTACACACAAGCATAAACCTACTTTTGCCCACCTTGTATACTAATGAAAGAAGCCACTCTCATTTCTACCACATTTGCTGAGAAGAGCTATTTTTAACTCCTAATTTCCCTGAGCTTGAATAATTAGCATCATAGTCACTGATGCAGAGCATCCTGTAGTAAACATAGGACAAAGCTGAAGAAGTAAAAACAATACAATAGACCCCTCTTAGACATCTAGAGGCTGTGCTATAAGATATCAATTATTTTACCCTTGAAACTAAGCTAAATTTTTTACTTAGTTGTTTACATAATCTTGAATTAATTCAGTCTCAAACAAAATAACATTTTATGCTTTCATATTCATTGTTATTATTGTGCTGTTTTATCATTAAATGTAAAAAATACGAATTTGTTTTGTGGGTGTGTAATTATTTTACTTCTGGGATTGTAATTACTCAACTTCACTTTAAATCTTCAAATGTGGATGGATTGGTGGCATGCTTTAGATAATGTTGGGAATTCATGAAACACAACTGTATTACAACTAGTAATAATTCAGAATTTGTACTTATTGTTAATCTCTTTACTTGTACCTGAACTTACAATGAACTCCCTGAGTTCTCAGTCTAGAGATATGTTTGCTTTTCACACATGCTATAAAAACCTCAGTGTAATTTCTGGTTTTTGAAAAGCAACTTATACTTCATCTCCTCTTTTTGATGTTTACTAAAGGTGCTTCTGACAGTTTCAAAATTTAAACTATTAGGAACGATATTGTTTAGTTTTCAATCCCTTTCTATACATGTACATCTATTATCACATATTTGCATTATTTTAGAAATATTTTTACCCGTTTAGCAGAATGTTGACGCCTAATAGGGGTTGGATTCAAAGAGGAATAGTCTTCCCTCCTATCCACATGTGCACGTACATCACTTTTAATCGCATTGCATTTGCAATAGGGGCTAGCTTGGTAATCATCTGGAACCTACAGGGGGCAAAGAAGGTCTATGCGGCGGAACTTCGGGCTCAGATGAAAAGAGAGATAGAAAGATGTAGTTCCTCTTTCAATGTCTATGGAAATGAGATATATACCCAGCAGCAGAGTCCTTATTTATCAAAGAACCTTATACATACCGTGCTGTGCCAAGGTCAAAGTAACAAGGTTTAACACTGACTGAGAAAAGGTATAGTAACCTCATCTCTTTGGGGAACACACTGGCAACACATGCTAGATTGTGTAAACTAGAAGAAAAGCAGAGGCTGTTGCCATGGCATAGAGGCCGTGTCCACAGAGACACCTACCACAGAGGCTGAGGCATAAACTGTGCAGGGTGTGTTTACATAAGGAAGCTGGAGCAGCTGAACACGTGGGACACTTGGAGCAGCCCGGCCGGGATAACTGGGAAACATTCTGTGGATGCCCTGATGCCTTGTGTTACTATGAAAGGATAACCTGGCAGAGCAATTTGGATATTGAAGGTGAAAGAGACATTATTTGTACTCACAGGCTGATATTGCTTCAAGCCATTCCAGGTACATTTGGATCTTTTTTTACACTAAGTGGTGAAATAAAATTAGATTTAAATTAGGGAGTACAAGGATTTGAAATTGTTTTCCTGATTACACAGCCTATATGTTTAACCAAATATAAGGTGTCAGTCATTATTACTATTGATGAGAAATGTCTAAGTCAATTTTCCTCTTTGCTGCGTTACAGTTGTATTAGCATGGTCCAAACTTCGCATAGTGCACATACATCACTCTTAAAATCAGAACAAATTTCTATGTTCAGAAATTTAACATGCATTCTTTTTGATCAAACACTCTATGAGCTTTTGACATACAGAACCAAGAAAAGCAAAGATTTGGGTCAAATCTGCAGTTCAGCTGGAGGCTTTTGTTAAGGGGGCCTGATTTCAATAGAGGGAGCAGATGTTGGGTATTAAATTTTGCATCACATTTTTGATGTGTTAAGTTCGTACTTCAGTGCCTACATGCATCATCTATAATGTTTTCATAGGGAAATGCTCTATAATAATTTATGACTAATTAGAAAAATTCTCATTCAAAAAACAGTCATTTAGCAAGAAAGTCATCTTGTATTTTTTTTTTTTTTATGTTTGAGTTCTGTTTTGCCCTCCTCTGGGAAGGTTTTCTGAATGCTTTTCCCTCCCTTGTTATCCAGTGTTTTTACTAACTCTATGGTTTACCTCTTACTACATACTAGTATTTGCTTTATTTCTTTGCCTCTTCAGAAAAATGTAACATTTGGCATGGTCTAGTATGTTGGTGTACACAATACCTCGATCTGTGTTCATTATGTATGACAAACAAACCTTACATATTTAACACATTAATGGAGTGAATTGTTTTTAGTTCCCTAATTTGATTACTACATACTAATGAGCCATGCATCTAACTTCTGAAAAAAACAACTCTGCTTGGAAAATACCTTAGTCTTTATCTTTGAATTTTATACATTTGGAAACAGAAAACTGAGCTGGCTTTCAGTCCTCAGCATAGAAACTAGGCTCATAAAAAGTAAAATTGAGGGTCGGGTAATATAGAGACTGTTACTTATTGTATATACCCTAAAGGTGTCCCGAAATATTATTGCAATACTATGTCTCAATAGGAGCTCCTGGAATGAGTATCACTGTGGGGCCAATTGGATTGCAGGTGTAATTGAGAGACTTGTCACAATTCTTCCCTTTACTTTCATAAACATGGCTGGTGAGTTTGCTGACTTTGCCAGTCTGACATAAATCAAAATAATTAAATTTTTTTACAAATTATGCATAAGAATGATGTTTCCCAATGAGACTGAGTTTTGTTCAGTATTGTGAAAGTTTTAATTTAACTTACTATATTCAAAGCAACAAATAGGAAATTCAAGTTTTCTAATTCCCATGTTAAACATTTCTCATACAATTATACTTTCATATTTTATACACAGTTTGTATCTGTCTGCATTTAGAAATAGCATTAACTTAAATTGCATCCACTATAGTGAATTCACTTTACCTTTTATAAAGAAGTCAATTATATAAACATGTAATTGTCTAATATGTCTATAATTTTCTCATCACCTGACTCCAATTTCCACTACAATATTTTTAGGGACCAATTTCCTCTATTACTGTTATTTTTATTAAAATATATTATTACTGGGAAAAAAATCTCTGCTAATGAACCTTAAATCTTATGATCCTCTAATTAACTTTGTAACCTGTATATAAGGTATAACTCTTCTCATATTATTCCTTTATGAATGTTCAATACAATAATGGCACCAGAGATGATAATTCAGCAACAGCAAATATTTATGCAGAACTCATTATATATCAAGCACCACGCTACGTTTCATATGTCAGCTGTGAGCCTATGTGAAGCCAGTGTTTTTAAATCTTTGTACAACTCCTTGAATAGCACATAGATCTATAGTAAATATATCAAAGGTTTTTCAAATGTAGCATGTATAGAGGAGCCCTGCTTTTTCTGAGTTTATAAGAAATTATTTAATTTGTTCTTTGGGATATAATTCTTACATGCTTTTCCTGTTACGAGGTAGGAACTATGCACTCACCCCTTGAATCGCTCACTACTCTAAGTAATGGAGTACAGTAAAGGTAGTGCTAGGTGATTTCTGAAGGTAGGGAAGAAGGAAAAATATCCTGTAAGTAAATTACATCTAGAAAATTTTTACTTTAGAAAATTAACTTTCTTTTGAAATGCTAACAGCAAGACACCCATGAAAAACACACATGGTGTCAAAACAAGCCAAAGGAAAATCATTTGGGCAAAAAATGAAAAAGGATCCCAAGTCAAATTTATAGAAAGGATTCCTTTATTAACTTTTGGTCGAGAATATGTTTGTATATTTTCAGAAAACAACTCCAAGACCATGTGGATTCCTGCAACAGAGAAGAATTGACAGGACTGCTCCAGCCATGAAGACAGAAGAGAAACAGTCCAGAGATGGAAGACGCTGACGACGCCTTGCCATACTAGCAGTCAGCAGCTGTGCATCGCTGCAGGTTGCCCAGAACCAAACCAGAGAGAGTCAGACCTGCATTATCACCATTTGTCCACCATCCAGAACTGAAATATCATTGCTGACATGTACACATAAGGAACTGTTTGACATTGAAATTGGGACTCAAAAGAACTGTTGGCCCAGAAGGAAACTCACTACAGACTGATTCATTTGCCTCTCAGCATAACCATTTTTGCTTGTCTCATTTTTGGTTCTTATAAGTGTATTTCTAGTATCACATGATCTCACTCATCTAGGGAAAATAATGAACAACGTAGACTGATGAACAAAAACAGACCCGGAGACAGGGAAGCATCGATCAGACTATCAAACCTCAGAGGGAAGGTAGAGGAATGTGGGGGATGGGGGAGAGATCAACCAAAGGACTTGTATGCATGCATATAAGCCTAACCAGTGGTCACAGACAACAGGGGGGTGGGGGCATGAGATGGGAGGGGTTTGGGATGGGAATGGGGGGATAAGGACAAATATGTGATACCTTAATCAATAAAGAAATTTAAAACATAAAAAAAAAGTTTATCTGGTTGCCTTGGTGCACTTGCTTATGGAAGATGTCTGTAGAAAGTAATTGAAAGAAGTCAGAGTACTCTAAGTCAATATGCTGTGAGTCCACGCCACAGAAAGAGACCACATATAAGTACTCGGTTCAACAACCTGAGGTGAAGTTCCAGCCAACCTCTAGCATCAACCACCAAGTATATGAGTAAAGACACCTGCAAAGTTATTTCCATGCATCAAGTCTACCAAGTAGAGTCCCCAACATCAGGCAGATGAGATAAGTCAAAGAATTAGTGAACATAATATATTTTTCATGCCACTGAGTTTTGGGGCAGTTTATTATGTAGCAGCATTAGTAACTGGCAAAGATTTAGATTCACAGGAGGATCATATGAAGCAGATGGACAAAATGACTATTCTTTTGATGACAACCAACTTCCTTCAACTGTCTTCTATGTCCTTGCACAATGGACTCAAGAACAATGTGCCCATGGTGGGCAGGGATGTAGTTTAAGGAGCTAAGCATGAACTAAGTAACATGAGCATCAAACCAAGAACACAAGTCTCCAGGTCTCCTCCTTTAGTTTCTCCGAGGTCTGGGCCCAGTGCCCCTGCAGACCTGTGGTGAAGAGTGCCCACTTATCCTGAAAGTCTCACACCACATCAAGACTGAAGGTGTTGAGAGATGAAGTTGCAATTTGCTTTTCTGGGTTCCCCTTGTGCTCCTGGTCACTTTAATTCCATGCTCATGTCCCTTCAGAACTTTAATACCTCTCAGCTTCAAGCTCAGCCCCAAGAGAGAGCCAGAATAGTCATACAAAGACTGTTAAACCAGGTACCATAAATGTGTGATGTCTAATGCCTCTAAAAAGTTATTTATTTTATTTCATTCATAGTAGTCTACACCTCTAAGTGAACCCTAACTGATAAACTATGCATATAGATTTACAATAATTTCAAAAGCTTGAGAATAATTTTTATTCTTGCTCAATGATGCAAACATTCAAAGAGTAAGAGGATATTTTATTTATTCTTCATAATTTAATGAGCACAAAGTATATTTCAAGACAATGTATGGAAACACATTTCCCAATATCAATGACTTTTGAGAAAAATAAATTATGTTTTGAGTATGCAAAAAATTTTTCAAGGTATAATAGGCATATAAAATGTAACATAATACTCTAATAACTAAAACAAAGATGTTCTGCTACAAGGATGGATATACAGATGTTTGTCACATCATACACAAAAGCAAATTTAAAATTAAAGAAAATCTTAATACATATGTCCCCGTTTCTCTCCTTATATGTGCCCATCAATTGCTTTCACAGGTACTCCCTTGAATTACATAAATAACACATAAGAAGGCCGGGCGGGGGGGTGGGGGGAGAAGAGAGGAAGATGAGAAATCAAGTGGAAGAAAAGACTGTAATTGGGAGTCAGGGAAAATCCCAGTGGGAGCATAAAGCAAAAGTATTTTCTTTACCAGCAGTCAACCATTACCTGTCAATTGTTCATTTTAGACTGATGTGCTTTGCTTTTCTGAGTTGCTACTGAGTCAACTGTCTGTCCAATTACATTTGAAAAATCTATCTGCAGATTCAGGATATATTGCCAGAATATATTGCTATCTGCCAGACAGGAGGGGGCAGCCTTGCATAGCTTTCAAAGTGATGGTGTGGTTTATACTTGGCCATTTAGAGGGGTGATTACATCAGAAAAGGAAAGCTATGCCACCTTACCAAGAAGCCATTGTATTTGCTAAATGAAATATAACAATGGTATCTCCTTGTATTTTAAACAGTATGCATTTTATATTTTAGCAATATTAACCCTTTATTAAACAGCTTCTTATATGTGAATTGCATGCAAAGTGGAATATGAAAAGAAATCAACAAAAACCAATAGAAAAACAAGAGAGTTTATGAAAAGGTAATGCATACAAAAAAGGAAATATTCAACAAATAAATGAAAATATGCTCTATATCACATATTTGGGATGTGATGCATATTAACATTTTTTAAATGGGATATATTTTATGAATCCCTAAGCAAAAATATTGATAACATCCTGTTTTTTTGCAAACATATAAATATATAGAAGTAATCTATGTTGATATTTCAAACATGCATATTCATATACTCAGACTGTTCCTGGTAGTACTGGCAGCTATATAGCCTAAAACATTCATTTGAAGAAATCAGTTCAAAAGCTGAATCATATATACACACATTTGAAAGACTATGCTGGGATAAAATTAAGCAATTAGTAGAGGACAAAAACTCAGTGAAACAGGTGTCATGAAGGTAATCTATCTCAAATCACTTTTTACTTTGAGGGTCTGAGTCAAATCTTAGTAATTGAGACCTTCCATTTTAACTGCAGTATAGAATGTGGGAGATAGGAAATAAATACTCAGACTTACCCAAGATGAAGAGTTAAATTAGGCATGCATGCATAAAAGTAATATCTCAAGGAGCCCCACCTTCAGAGAAAGAGTAAATAAGAAAAAAATCTGGTGCACAGATGGAATTAATAAGAAAATTATAGAAGCTGATCACAATGGGGTTGTGGTAGGTGATCTTTGAGAACTGAAGTTGCCTGTTACTTTTGTATGAATTTACCTTACCTATGGTCCAAAACAAGCATAATTAATTTAGTCACAGGGTGCTGTACTGAAAATGCCAAGCCACTGACAGAAACATACTAGTAGACAAACCATCTGGAGAAATCCCTTCACACTAAAGCTCCAATGAATTCCCATAGAAAATATAGAGATCCTAAGGAAAGTGAGAATTTTACTTATTAAAAAGGGAGTAAAAGTTTTAATTGTAAGAGACAGGAAAACAATAATAACAGAATCATATGCATTAAGGCTTCCTATATGGTCATCTTTGACACTAAAATATATCTATATTTAAAATATTTAAAGAAATGAACAGAGCCTCAAATATAATTAATAATAATGGGTGAGAAGTTTATACTGGAAAGAAAACAGAAATTATAAGTAGATACATTAAAAAAAGAAGATTAGAAAAAGTTGGACAGAGAAATGATGAATTGGAAGATGGGATCTAAAGAAATATATAAAATGCATTACAGAGTGAAAAATAATACAAAAGAGTGATTAAGATAGGATTAGGGAGGATATATTATGAAGGTTTAATTTATGTCTTAATGGAGTTTCAGAAGAAGTTGATAGTGAAAAGATATAATAATCATATAATTAAAATTAGAAAATATATATGATATCAAAGTAAAACAATACCTGTTTACATTCAAAAGTAGTTATTAAGAGGACAAACCTCTTACAAAGTAAACCTTAAAAAAATAGAGAAGGCAACAAACAATATTAGAAATAAATAACCATTTATAAGAATAAATGCTACAAAATTATTCAGGTAATAGGAAAATATTAAGCTACTTCTTACTAATAAATTATACATTTTAGAAGAAATACATAAATCTATATAACATACAATCATTACAAGTAAGTTGGGAAGAAATAGAAAACCTAAAAAATTATATGACTATTATATAAATAACTCTCTTACAAATTTTTCCATAAAAAAACCACTTTACTCAAATGGATTAACAGATTATTTCCACTAAACATTAAGATTTATGTGATTCACTGTTACACACATCTTTTCCAAGAAAAGGCAAATAAAGGACCACTCTTAAGTGACTTTTATTTGGATATGCAACTTCGATATTTAATCCAGGCATGGGTTATTTTAATAAAACAAATCCCCAATAAATAAAATAATAATGCATTATAATTAAGCTTAGATTACCTCAAAACTGCACTATTGAATTACTATTTTAGAACCACTTAATAGAATTTACAATAATTAAATATTAAAGAGGGAAATCATGTGATTATCTCAATGGATACAGAAAAAAAAATTCAGTAAATTTTATTATATATTCAGGGTAAAAACAAAAAAATAAGTATAATTAAAACTTCTCTGATAAAGTAACCTCTCACAATCTCATCACAAGCATAATAGATAAAAGTAGTGAAATGTTGAAATTATTTGTAAGTGAAGAAGGCACAATAGTCAAATCAATGTTAACATACACACTTACTTTCACATTTAACATGCCTAAAATCACAATGCATTGTACAATAGATCTCAGGTATAGGCAGCAATCATGTTGCGGTAGTTGTTAATGTCTTTACATGAGAGAATTTCAAATACTTTAGCATCATAACTTGTGTATTGGGTCAGTGGTTTAAAAGAAATTTTCAGGGACAAAAGGATAATAAAGTACCCATTTAACACTAAGAGCAAATAGTTTCATGTGGAGTGATGAGAGTGGAGATGAATAAGAAATATGTTATAAATTCCCTAAGTGGGAATCAATCAAGCTACTTTTTCATAATTGTAAACAATGACTTTTTGTTATTTCATGAATTATTTTAAGAAATTCTGCATGAGCAACATACTTGATGGCACAATGGATAGTAAAAGAAAAAAAATTCATATCTGGTGGTCAGTATGTGTTACAGAAAATTTTAAACTCTGTTGAGAAGGTTTAGGAATATTTGGCTTACTTTTTTTATTTATAAAAAACATATGAAATATGATTAAAATATATGCCTAAAGAAGTAAAAAAGAACGCTTGCACTGAGTAAGTATAAAGTAAAAATTCTAAGTAATTAAAAACCACTGTATTATGGTATATTTATTATCTTAAAATTTATATCATAATTGTTCAATAAAATGTAGTCATTAAGAAACTCTGATACTGGCAAAGGGATATATAAATAATAAATGAGACAGAATAGAGAGGCCAGCAAAAAGATGGATGTATATAAGGAAAAATTACTCCTTCACAGATTGGGTATTCTGATCACTATAAAAAGGATGGGTCATTACATTAATGTTACCAGAAAAATAATTTATCTGTACAGAAAATATTAATAGATACTTAACTAAATCATATATAAAATTAATTCCAATAGGTTTAAGATTTGAATGTGAAAATCAGAAGTTTAAGAATACATAATTATCAAATGAAACACAAAATATAAAACTGAAAATACAGACGAATTCCACTACAATAAAAGTTCTGTTTGTTAAGATACAAACAAGGAAAAAAACTGAAAGAATATATTAAAAATATTTATAAATGATGAATGATTGGATAGCTACTGACAGACTCCTACAAAAAATGCTAGAATAATCAAAGTAGAAAAATGAGCAAAAAATTGTTAAAAGGCATTTAACAGAACAGGGTCATGAAATATAAATAATTATATGTGAAATGATACAAACTCAAGTTTTAGGAAAATGCAAAGTAAAACCACAAAAATATGTTCCTTCTTTTACTGGTATGTTTTTCATTTTTTTGTATTGTAAATAAAGTCTGATAATAACATGCATTAACAAGGATGTGGAGCTAAGTAAGTTGTCATACAATGTTGTTGAAAATATATAGTGGCATTGGTATGAAAAAACCCTTATATATATATATGTGCACTCAGAGAAATGTTTCAATAATTATCATTATACAATAATTATCATTATTGAAACATTTTTGGTAATAGTCTCCTGTTAGAAATAATGTAAATGTTCAACAAGAGTAAGATAGATGCATAATGGATGTTATCCTATATAATAAAAAGCTAATGTGCAAATGACCGAATGGTGGAACAACTGAACAACCGGTTGCTGTGATGTATGCTGACCACCAGGGGGCATGTGAAGAACATGGTGGGTGTCGGCCTTGGTGGGATTGTGGAGCATGTGAGCCGGGGCACCATACCAAAGCAGGGCTCCGGTCACTGTCATTGGGGCGAGCCTCTGGTGGTTACTGAAAATTCTTTGCTCCTGTGTGCCGTGGTCCTGCCCAGCGTTCAAACCTGCTGCTGGAGACGGCCCCACTCGCACCTGCTGCTGGTGCCCGGCGCCAGTCCCGATTGCTCGGCACCTTCAGCGGGTGCAAGCAGTGGCTGTGAGCCCCAATCGCCCCTGAGGGCTTCTCCACCTCCTCCTGCTCCTGAGGGGTGATTGGGGCAGCAGTCACGGCTCGCACCCACTGATGGCGCTGGCCCCAATCACTCAGCGCCATCAGTGGGTGTGAGCGAGGCTGGCACTGTCAGTGAGTGGGAGTGGCAGCGGCAAAAGTGGGGCTGCTGGCAGACAGGGGACCGGGTGCGTGGCGGGAGGGGCTGGGCAGGGGCGTGGAGGATGGGCCTAGACCCACCCCTGTGCCCACCACAGCCTCGTGGCCCACAGTTCCTTTCAAGGCGCACGAATTCGTGCACTGGGCCCCTAGTGTTAGTATAATGAACTACTACAAAATAGTAAAAAAGAACTGAAACATATATTTATCAATATGGGTAAGTCTCAAATAACAATTTTGATTGGAAAAATTAAAAAAGCAAGTCACAAAAATATACTGTCATCCATTTTATATAAATGTTTAAAATAAGAAAAAAAATGAATAATACATTATTTAGAAATACATGTTTTTGAGTTAAATCTATAAAGAACTATTTAACCTAGCCCTAACTGGTTTGGCTCAGTGGATAGAGCGTCGGCCTGCGGACTAAAGGGTCTCAGGTTCGATTCCTGTCAAGGGCATGTACCTGGGTTGCGGGCACATCCCCAGTGGGGGGCGTGCAGGAGGCAGCTGATCGATGTCTCTCATCGATGTTTCTAACTTTCTATCCCTCTCTCTTCCTCTCTGTAAAAAATCAATAAAATATATTAAAAAAAAAGAACTATTTAACCTAAAAATCAGGATTGCATTTTGAGAGGGGCACATATTTGGGGATAAAGAAGTACATTTGCTTTATCAGGTGGGTGTTAAATAGGTGTTTGCTTTAGTATATATTTCATTATTCCAACATTTCTATTATATTCACTATTTGGAATATATATATATTTCAAAATATATTTCTATATATATATACTCCTTTAGATCAAGCTATTCTCCTTTTTGAAATCCTCATCTCGTAATGTCAACTATGTGGGGAAGAACACATATGTTTAATGATGCTATTGCTACATTGTTTATAATGATAAATTTTACGGCACCATAATTGTTTACCAGTAAGTGAATATTTATATAAATATACACACACTATATGTTGTCTTGCTTATTTAAAGTGTAAATTCAATATCTATGAAATACTGTGCATGATACATAATAGAAAATAAGCAATTTAAAAAAAGGTGTAAAACGTATCAGTTTTTCAAGTCAGAGTCTATAAGGAGTTGCTTAAAACATTTGTACATAGATATGACATACGTCATTATCTATTCACAGTTATTCACTTCTTCCCTGCCTTTATTATGATTCTATTCAAGTAAAACACTTCTTTAAACCATTGACTTGGCCAGGTGACTTGCTATGACAAATTAAATATA
This sequence comes from Plecotus auritus, assembly GCF_963455305.1. NCBI lineage: Eukaryota > Metazoa > Chordata > Mammalia > Chiroptera > Vespertilionidae > Plecotus > Plecotus auritus. The sequence goes on along the minus strand of NC_137777.1, from coordinate 22,969,663 downwards.
AGTAGATGTGACAGATTCCACATCAAAGTAGACATATTAAATTGTGCTTTCATGGTTTGGTTCTGCCTCTTTTCCTCACTTTTATTAGAGAGCACCATGCCCCAGATAAAGGCTACTCCTTCTTTCTGAGAAGAAGGTGACCTCAGATAAGCAGGATCAACTCACCAGAGATTCAGCCAACTAGCAACCTTCAAGTAATGAGAGCAAAAAATAAATGTCTTATAAGTCTTGGCAGTTTTAATTAATATTATCTGCTTCTGCAGCACATAATGACTAAAACAGTAAATGAAAAGATAGATAAAGATATAGAGAGATAGACAGGCCTTAAACACACCTATTAAATTTTGAAGATATTTGGTTGATATTAAGATGATTGTACTATGAGATTAAGTTAGAAGAGGAATATAAAGGGAAAATATCCTTGAGCTTCTCTAACATCTCAGTAATATACCTCATAATAAAGTTCCGCTTTTAGACACCATTTCTTTTTTTTTTATTGTTTAAAGTATTGCATATGTCTCCTTTTTCCCCATTTGACACCCCCCCCGCCACTCCCATCCCCAAGGCAAGCCCCCACCACCCCACTGTCTGTGTCCATTAGTTATGCTAATACGCATGCATACAAGTCCTTTGGTTGATCTCTAACCCGCCCCCCCACCCGTGCCAACGCCTTCTCTCTGAAGTTGGACAGTCTGTTCAGTGCTACATTGCCTCTGTATCTATTTTTGTTCATCAGTTTATTTTGATCATTATATCCCACATGAGTGTGATCATGTGATATTTATCTTTCTCCAGCTGGCTTACTTACATAATGCTCTCCAGTTCCATCCATGCTGTTGCAATGGTAAAAGTTCCTTCCTTTTTATAGCAGCATAGTATTCCATTGTACCACAGTTTTTAATCCACTCATCTGCTGATGGGCACTTAGGCTATTTCCAAATCTTAACTATTGTAAATTGTGCTGCTATGAACATAGGAGTGCATATATCCTTTCTGATTGTGTTTCTGGTTTCTTGGGATATATTCCTAGAAGTGGGATCACTGGGTCAAATGGGAGTTCCATTTCTAACTTTTTGAGGAAACTCCATACTGTTCTCCACAGTGGCTGCACCAGTCTGCATTCCCACCAGCAGTGCATGAGAGTTCCTTTTTCTCCACATCCTAACCAGCACTTGTCGTTTGGCGATTTGTTGATGATAGCCATTTTGACAGGTGTGAGATGGTACCTCATTGTTGTTTTGATGTGCATCTCTTGGATGATTAATGACTTTGAGCATGTTTTCATATGTCTCTCAGCCTTCTGTATGTCCTCTTTTGAAAAGTGTCTAGTTCCTTTGCCCATTTTTTGATTGGATTGTTTATCTTCCTTTTGTTAAGTTGTATGAATTCCCTGTAAATTTTGGAGATTAAACCCTTATCTGAAATAGCATTGGCAAATATGTTCTCCCGTGCAGTGGGCTTTCTTATTGTTTTGTTGATGATTTCTTTTGCTGCACAGAAGCTTTTTATTTTGATGTAGTGTCATTTGTTTATTTTCTCCTTAGCTTTCATTGCCATAGGAGCTGTAAGCTCCAGTCTGCACTATTAACCGGTTAACAGTTAATCCGCATTATTAACCAGTTATTAGGGTGGATTAACTATTAACTGGTTAATGATGCAGATTAATTATTAACTGGTTAATAGTGAGGACTAATTATTAACCAGTTAATAGTGCAGATTTTGTGATCAAAGAAAACACGATAATTTCAAGAGAAACATCAAAAGTGATTTATTCAAAGTGATGTCCACCGCTAGCTACATATTTCTCCCATCTTTCAGGTAATTTGTGGATACTGTCCCAATAGAACTTTTCTTGTTTTTAGGCAGACCATTCAGAGGCCCAATTTTCCACTTCTTTGTACGTTTTGAAGTGCTGCTCAGAAAGTGTGTGTGCCATCGATCAGAACAAGTGGTAATCTAAATGAGCAAGGTCTGGTGAATACAATCCAATAATGCTTGTAATTGTTGGTCTTCAAACTTTTTTGGTTGATCTGGATCTTCTTTGTCTTTCACATCGAAATCATCACTTTTAAATCATTTAAACCAGTGTTCACAAGTATCTTGAGATGGAGCATGTTCACCATAAGCTTCCCGAAGTATACGATAACTTTCAGCAGCACTTTTTTTTCAAAATAAATTAATGAATTAAAACTTCCTGCAAATGCTTTTTTTGGCATGAAATTTGACATTTTGAAGCGTAAAAATATCTATGATGTTAACACCTTCAGAAAATTTGACATATGAAGTTTTGAAGCTGGTTGTCAATATAACTAAATAGCATACATATCAAATCACATATATATCAATATATGTGTAGCTCCATCTAAATGAAAAAATCCACGTTATTAACTGGTACACCTAGTAAAACCCAGGATAAACTCTAGTCATTCACTTTATCTTATTCTGTTCACACTCTAATAAAAAACCCTTTAAAATTGGTAAAACACTTAATGTGTATATCATTCATAAGTGATGCACTAAGTACATTCTATTATTGTGGTAATTCATGTATCATCTCATCCTATTAACTAATTTCCAGAAACATGGGAGCCCACCTTATGTAGTTTTGATTGACCTGAACAGCTTGCACTACTAGACTTTCAATATGCATTTATCATGCTGAAAAAGCAAACACATGCTAATTTTATCATTTAATTGCCCCCATTAAATAATCTAAATGTATTTTTTTTGTTTCCTCCCCATAAAGTTCTTTAGTAGATTTTGTGGTCTGGCTGATGAGCTGATAATCAACATGTTTCTTTAATATATTAACATAAATCAAACAGAAAGATAAACTGGCATATTTGAACAAAATGCAACATATTGTTTAGGAAAGTACAAAAAAAATAAAGAATGTCTTTTCACATTTGCATATTTGTGACTCCCTTGTAGCACAGGAGATAGAAGTGGCTGAGATTCAGAATAGAATAAAACAAAAACAGAAATTCTATATTCATAATTTATAACATATATGCCTATTTTAATTTCACTGTAATTTGTTTTATTTTCTCTGAAATGTATAAATGTTAGCTGAAACAGATAATTTGCTAGTCTAATGCCTAAGATGTCCTGCATATGTAGAGCAGCAAGTACTGACTTCCCATCATTTGCCTCATAGGAGAAAGCCCCACCCTTCCCCTATGTCTAACTCTCAGATCCCAAACATGAGTTTTTGTTTTCCTTCAAATAGAGCAATAAATTTGCATGAAACATCAATGAATATTTCCCCCTAGGAGACATATATACTAAACTCCTCTAAAATGTCAGCCTGATGCTCACATGTTCAGAATTTCAATATAAGCAGGACTATATGCATCTAAGTTTTATGACCTGGAGAATAAGATTTGACCATAAATTGATTGAGGTTTTCTGTGTGTAACACAAAATATGTATAGTTTATTGATTAATAAAAAAGCCAATATGGTGATGCTTACTAATGGCAATTTGATGACTATAGAGGTACCTAAAAGTATAGAAAGAAAAACTGGGACTACAATTTAATAAAATCAAGCATCTATTACTTTTAACTATATATGAACACTAAAGGTTATAAGAGATATAACACCTCATTTCTGTTTTGTTTTTTTTTTTTTAGAAGATCATAAACCTTACCTGTATCTAGCTTCAAGTAAATATTTGTCAATTTTAGCCCAGCCGGCATGGCTTGGTGGTTGAGCATCAACCTATGAACCAGAAGGTCATGGTTCAATTCCTGGTTGGGCACATGCCCAGATTGTGGACTTGATCCCCAGTAAAGGGTGTGCAGGAGGCAGCCAATCAATGATTCTCTCATCATTGATGTTTCTATCTCTCTCTTCCTCTCCCTTTATCTCTGAAATCAATAAACATATATTTGAAAAAATTAGCCTGCTATATTTGGTCAAATATTTAATTAACTCAACCCTAATGCCTTGGCAGGGCCAGACCAAATGATTTATTGGGCCTTGTACGGCTCATGGGCCAGACATTCCCAACTCCTGAAGATAATGCCTCCTTGTCCTTTAGGATGCAGCTCAAGCCTTCAGTTTAGTATGGCAGTCCCTCTTCTGTGCTTCCAGGGTGTCGTATGTTGACCTCAGTCATGGGATCTACCTCATGGATCTGCAGTTACCATCTTACATATCAAGTATCCCCTTCTTTTCCTCCCCCGCCATGAGTGCCTCAAGCACTCACAAGTTATAACGGATGCTAGTCATCTCGTAACCAAGTAAATAAAAATAAGAAAAAAGTAGGATGGAATGTCTCTTATACCAAACAAATCTGAGTTACACAGGACTAGATGTATTGTTGTATATTTCCGTGTATGATTAGTTCCAACTATAGAACATACTATTTCATTTGGTATTAGGTGTAATTTTTGTAGGGGACTGGCCTTGCTGTGCCACCCTACTGATGTTTCATGTTTCACATAGACCATCTAGCCAAGGCTGAATCAAAGCTGGCATGAGCATTGGCTGAACACCCGGCAATCCTCCCAGAGCATGAGAACATAGGAGGTTAGTGAAGAGCTGCTGCAAGGTCATTGCTCGCTCACTTCCCTCCCTTCCCAGTCAGCTGTCATGAGTTTCTTATCACCTCCAGAGTTCTGATGAGGTATGAGACTTTGTGCCTACCCCGCCTCCTGGCACAGCTGCAGGCTATTAAACCGTTTAGCCTCAGCACAGAATCCATTCCTCAATGATATAGGTCCAACTGGGTATGTCTCATTGTCACGTCATCTGGCCCATGACATGACAATGAACAAATGACATGACATGACAAACTCAGATTTGTTTGGTATAAGAGATATTCCATCCGACTTTTTCAGTGCCATCCTATGAGAGAAGGAATATGGCAGGGAGTTATCACCTGAGCTCACCTTGTTTTACATGTTTATGTAAGTAACAAACTAGATCCAGCAAGGAATCATTGACTCTCTCCTAGTCAACTGCCAGCCTGATATGACAACTTTGTTGTTACATACTAACTAATTAGTCTTACGTCTACTATTTTTTATATTTATTAGTAGTAATAGATGACTCATATGCCCCAAATGTTTTATAAAAACATTTTAAAATTTTTCTCCTTAGCTACACCATTATTTTTCCTTTCTTATAATTACAAAACAAAACAACAGATTCACTAGTCTCATAAATCTGGCTGAATATCTAACTATAAACAATTTTGCATTCCATGAGATTTAAAATCTTGCAAGGCTTAATACCAACAGAATTAAATGCTAGCTATAGATAAAATGATAACATGGACTCTCCCATAGTAGCTTGGTAAACCTATTTCCTTACCATCATTGACTGTAAATGGCTCAAACTGATTCTAGAGGTTTACTTTTATTTGTAGGTCTTATAACCTGCAAAAAAGCCTATAACCAAAAAGATGCTCAAATTAAAACTGTACACCTTTATTTTTATATAATTAAAAAAGCATATAACTGAAAAGATATTCAAACATGGTCTTTGTAATATTTTATAGACATAAAAAATAGTTTGAAATATAAAATTATATGCTGGCAATATCAATGTAGTACTTAAAATCCTGCAATTAAATATGTCATGCTATGAGATCATATTAGATCTGTCCTATTATGCTGTGAATTGCACAGATTATAATTACAGATACTAAGAGTTCTTTGAAATTCAAACGTCACATGCTTTTATTTGTAAAATTTGAGAAGCAAAAAGAAATGCTCCCAATATCAATTGTATTCAAAGCAAGCAAAATGGAAAACTTTTATTATTGGTCTCTTGACATTCATTATGCTGATAACTAGGAACATTCTCTGCACCATGCAGGTATGAAGAGAGGACACAGGCTATGCATTTCAGAAGGAGGAGCTGGTTATAAGAGTATTTGAAGTCTGAGGGAGTATACATAAAAGATAAGGTAACTCAAATATTAGAAGCTGCAGGAAATCCTTATCAACTTTTAAGACCAAACAAAGAAAACAGATGATGTTAACATAGCATGTAATTGCATTATTGCTTACTAGATGCACAGTGCACAAAATTTGTGCGGGGGGAGGCGGGGGAGGCGAGCCAGGCCTGCTGCACCCTCTCGCAATCCTGGACCCCTCAGGGGATGTCCTACTGCTGGTTTAGGCCCGATCCCGCGGGCAGTCAGACATCCCTCTCGAAATACAGAACTGCTGGCTCCTACCCACTGGCCTGCCTGCCTGCCTGCCTGCCTGCCTGCCTGATGGCCCTTAACTGCTCGCCTGCCCACCGAATCATCCCTAATCACTCTGCATGCCTGCCTGATCACCCCTAACCATTCTTCTTGTATCATTTCACCATTGGTTGCTCTGCTAAGGTGTTTCCTATGTCCCTCAGGCCTCATCAATTTTTCTTTTTACCATTTTCTCACTTTCTGGCTCTAAAGGATGCTCCAGGCTCATCTTATCTTGTTCCTGCCCCAATCCTACAATCAGCCATTTCTCCTAGAAGCCCTGGAGCCTGCGGGGCATCAACTGTAGTGTTTAAACTCAGCTGGGCAAGTTGGCTACAAGGTTTTTCTATTTTTTGCTCCCTGCTAGGCTTCCCTTTCTACTCTTCCACCAATAAAATCTCTGTTGCAGCTCCCATAGCTGCGGTCCACTCTTATTTTTACTTGATGCTATAAGCATGGTGATGGGATCTGGGATTGGGAGGGGAGGGTGTTGTTTGATGTTCAGATTAAACCTGTTTTGTGCCAGTACCATGAGCCTAGTTCTCAGTCCTGTGATCTTCACAAGTGCCCCGGCCCTCTTCCGGTTATAGTGGTTGGTCAAACACATATTTCTGCACCTCCCCAAGGGTTTGTCCTGTGACATCAGTGCTCTGATGGATTTAAGAAAAGTCATTAATTTGCCTTTTGTCCAAATTTTTTCTTGTTATAAGGAATGGGAGAGATGCACTTTTCAGTTCTGCTTCTCTGAGCTAAAACTATTCCAAATTTTTATTTTAAACAAGTAACCTGAAAAGAGGAATTCTAAAATAAAATTCATGAAAGAAACCCTAAATGTGTGAAACATTTAATGGCTTCTCATGTTTTTGACTATGTGATTAGTGACATGTGTTTTGGATGCCAACACCTAGAATTTCTCATGGTTAATTCTCTAGCATCCTAAATTATAGTATTTAGAAAACTTGAACAAATTGTTATTTTCTGTTTGAAATGACATCTCATTGCAACCTTTAGAGCAATATTTTAATAACACCTGATTCCAGTGTACATTCCAGTATAATTATGCTATCATTAATTTACTAAGACAAATCTCAACGATTTGCCATTTAGCAACATCATAAACTTGGTTATCATCTCAGGGACACAGAATGATCAAGCACATCTAAAACTTAACTCACCTAGTGAATTCGGACCCAACTCAGTGATTTCATCAAGTCCTAGGAGAAAAAAGGACATATTCCACTGAAACCATGGAGCTCAAAAGTGATTTTTACCTTAACCATTCAGAATTTAGGAGAATATATGTAAACTGGTAACTTGTAGTAATAGATAAAAAATGATAATTATGTAGTAACTATTATTTTGTGACTGAGCATTTTTATTCAGGGATGAAGGGGCAGGAGATGAGCATGCTGAACCTGCATCCTTGTATGTTCAAGTGCTTGCACACAGCACTACCCTGAAATCAAGTACCACTGCTCTCAACTCTGGTAGATTTCTTTCTTTTATCACAGCTCCAAGCAGCAAACAGGCTGCACCAAGTCTTTAGAACTCTGTCTGTGCAGCAGCCTCTGACAGGCTGGCAGAATGTAAACCAGGTCATCTAAGCGAGCATGATAGGGACCACTGCATTTGGACTGGAGTTTTGAGAGAACTTGTCAGGATTTCTTTCTAATATTTTAGATATGTCCTTTTGCAAAAATAGAAAGCCACTGAACTGTAACTAGTCAAAAAAGTATTAGCTTTGAATTATGACAACACTGTTCACCTTTGACAAGCAAAAAAAACCGCACAAAACCCTGACATTTGAAACAGGAAAGAATTTGGTCATTCTGAAGCCAATATTCAAGTGGGACCATGAAAATCAGTGTACAAAATAATATAAACAAACAAATATGACAACTTTTACACAGCATTCTCTTTAACTTTTTCTCACTTTTCTTTTTGAGATTGGAAAAGGTCTTTTCCTCTAATTGTTTCTTACCAATATATTGTTTTTAAGAATGGAAAATAGTTATTATCATGGAATCAATGAGGCAATAATTTTGCTTTCAAAAGAGTTACCTCAAAAAATAAAAATGGAACTGCCTTATGACCCAGTGATTCCACTTTTGGAAATTTATCTTAAGAGACCCAAAACAGTAATTTGAAAGAATATATGTACCCATATGTTCACTGCAGCCAAAATTGGAAGCAGCCCATGTCCCATCAGTAGATGAGTGGATAAAAAAGTTGTGGTACATTTACACAATAGAATACTACTCTCCCTCAAAAAGGAAAATTCTATTCTTTGCAATAGCATGAATGGACCTGAAGAATATTATGCTGAAATAATGCCAGTCAGAGAAAGACAAAAAACACATTATTTCACTCATATGTGGAATTTAATGAACAAACTGAACTACCAAGCAAAATAGAGACAGACTCATAGACAGAGAGCGGGCAGACAGTCTGGTGTGTGTGTGTGTGTGTGTGTGTGTGTGTGTGTGTGTGTGTGTGTGTGTTGAGCAAAAAAGAAAAAAGAGAGCTCATGGACATGGACAACAGTGTGGTGATTGTAGGGGTGATGGTGGGGGATGGGTGTATGTGAAAGAAGGCATGGGGAGGTAAATGGTGATGGAAAAAATTAAATAAAATAAAAAAGATATAAAAGATATGGAGCTTTCAGAGGATAAAACTTCCATATATTTATCTTATATTATGCTTTGGGGTAATATGAAATGTTTTATTTCACGACATTTATGTACAATGATTGGCATATGAAAAATGACTGTGTACTACACTTACGGAGCTATTCTAGTCTAAATGTCAACATAATTAAACCCAGCGGGCTATTTCATAGTAAACTAAAAGGAAATTAAATTTTCACAAATATTAATTTTTTGTTATTTGTGTTGAATTGTTTCATATTGAGGTGATAGAAGAGTAAGTTCCACTGACATGTCACAATTTTAAAGTAAAAATAAGTTATGTTATTTAATCTTGAGCATATATTGATTCTCTAATATCAAGCTTTTTTCCAGCATCATTTTATAGGTCCTTCATTTTGATTATAAGAGGATTTAGATATTATGACACATTGTTTCAATTAATATAGATATTATTTTAAGTAGCAATAAATTACAAACTAATATGAATTGTAAATTTTGCTTTTTTTCCTAAGCAACTGGGTAGGCCTCTTATTTTTTGAAACTTATGAGTTAGTTATATGTCCTATATTGCTTGGGTTCTTAAAATGTGTGGTTTAATTAAGTGGTAATTCATACAGCAACATAACTCAGTGGATAATGTGCTGAGATAACTTTGAAATAATAAATTTTAGGTAGTTTAACAATTATATATAATAAAAAACAGAGTATGTTAATTAACCTTAATCTTTTAAAATAATATATTTTGAGGATACAGAGGAAAAGTAATGAATCCATTTTGAAAGTCAAGGAAAGTTTCAAGAAAAAAACAAAAACAGTGACATTTGAAATTGAAATTAACTGACAAGGAGAGAGAAGGTATTCTGGGTAGGAAGTAGAGCTTGAATGGAGAAAAAAATGCTGGGAAATGCTAGGCTTTTAGAGGAAGAATTGGAGAAAAAACATATATATGTCACTATTTTCCTTATCCAAATATTTTAGTTTTAGTAATGTTTCATTTTTCTCTGGACTCCCATTTTCCACTTATTAACAATGTTCAAATTCACCTCTATGCTATGAATCATATCAAAGTCTCTTCATCTGGCATTATGAAGAAATCAAATTTGAATTCTGATAATCTCATAATATTTTCTGGGGAAGAATTGTTCTGTTATTGTACCATCCCACAATATTCTAATGGTAATAGGTAATTTTAGAGCTAAAAGTGTCACTACACTAGCAGTTAAATCTCTACTAATAAAAGGGTAATATGCTAATTAGACTGGGTAGACCAGACGTCTTCCGGACATCCTTCCAGACAAAGCCACCGGCCGCGAGGGCCGAGGAGGGCCAGCAGCTGCAGTGGCTGTGAGGGCCGAGGAGGGCCAGCAGCCACGGCGACCAGCAGTGGCAGTAGTAGCGCGGTGATGGGGTGGTGCCTTCCCCTGATGGGCCCGGTTGCCTCCCACAGAGGGAGGCCAGACTGTGGCTTAGGATCCCGCGGGGAGCGGGCCTAAGCTGTCAGTAGGACATCCCTTGAGGGCTCCCAGATTGTGAGAGGGGGCAGGCTGGGCTGAGGGACCCCCTCACTTATGTGCATGAATTTTCATGCACTGGGCCTCTAGTTTTATAATAAAAAGAGAACATATGGACAAATTCGAGGAGTATATTGGCCCTTGAGCATGGTCATAGAATGTAGAATTCTATTTTTTTTTTTTTTTTTTGCATATCAAATAATTGAAATGTAAAGACTCAAAGGAAAGACCAGTAGTGCTAAAACTGGTGCCCTATTTACATTAGCATTTTCTTGAATAACTGGAAGTACTCACTTGGGTAAGATTTCCAAGGTAACCAAAGTATTTAATTCTTTAAGTATTTAGGGTTCTCCTTCACCACTACCAGAGAAATATCTTCCTAAATACAAGTAATTAATTCTGGTGAATTTTAAAGACTATTTTTATTCTGCCTGCAACATGCATAGTCAGAAAAGGAATGCTCCTCAGAAGATTTAGCATGGACCATGTCCAAGTCGAGGAAAATTTTGCTTGGGTATGTGTGGCATTCCATTACACAGGAAATTATTTACATGTTGTCCACTATGTGACTTGTAAGTCTCTGCTTTTAATGATTTCCTCAATACTCAACACATTGTCAAACAATTTACATTCCCTCATTGAGTTGATGTGTAATGCTGTGTTGATGCTGTTCATTTTAAAGGCATACATTTCTCCTGTCTGTCTGAAGATATTTGCTTAATTTTTCATTCTCCACTTCTTACCCTCTTAATGGTGTGGTGCTCACCCCTTATTTTTCACTGGTTTGTGGAGGGTAAGACAGTTGTTTGTGTTAGGATGAAGTGGCAACTTTCAAGTTTCTCACATGTTAGCCTGTAAACTGTAGTTAAAATGTTCACTTCATTATTTTGATGTTGTCTAGTTTGTCTATTTTTTTTGTTTTTATTTTTGCTTGTGCTTTTGATATTCTCTCTAAGAAACCAGTGCCTAATCTAAAACCAGATTTTTTTTTACTGTCAATATAATTTTGCCTTTTCCTGAATTTGATCATGTAATTCCTATAAACTTGATCAGACACTGTAGTATGCATTTGATATTAATCCGGTGACTTCATAGATCATTCCATTTCATCACTGAATAATATTCCATTGTATGGATGTACTGCAATTTTATACCCTTTCATTGTTGAAGGACATCTTACTAGTTTCCAGCTTTTCATGATTGCAAATAAAGCTGAAATAAATATTAGTATGTAGGTTTTTGCATGGCCATACTTTTCAAATCAGTTGGGTAAATATCTAGAAATGCAGTTGCTTGATTGAGTGGTGAAACTATGTTTGGCTTTCTAAGGTGCTGCCAGACTACCTTCCAAAGTGGTTTTATCATTTAAATTCCTACCAGAAATGAAAGAAATATCCTTTTGCTCCATACCAGAAATTGGTATTGTCTAGTCTTTGTTATTGTTATTTGTTTTATGCTATGGGCCTGTAATGTCTTCCCTACTTAATATTTATTTATCTTACTGTTGATAAGAGTAGAGCACAAATTTGGTTTGCATAAAGAACTATGCTTACCTCCTAATCAGAGGTTTTCAAATTGTGCTTAGCTACAAGTAGTCAAGGTGATGTGGGAGCTATCTTATAGTGGTAGGCTTCTAAGTAAGTGACCATGTGATAGAAATTTTAAACCATTTAGTATAGTAAAAGCATGCCATGAACTCTGTAGCTCAGAGGAAAAGAGATTCTGCTCTTCCTCCTTTTTGCATATTTCTAGCCTCACCCATCCTTTAAGTTACTTAGGATCCCTGCCTTCCCCCATACATTTATTTTCTATGCAGGTTATATTCATTCTTTCTAAGATCCTCATATAATACACAGTTAACCAGTGTTAACAAAAGCATTATTTTGTCCCTTTCAGCCTTTTATCTGATAGTCATGTAGAAACAGCCTTGATATTAATCAATATACAATAGAAAATCATAATAATTAAGCTTAATATACTATTCTGGGAGTTAGTTAAAGCTGATTGTATTCATACTCAAATATTAAGTCAATTATTACCCTGCAGTAGCAATTTATAGACTTCTGCTCAGTGGCCTAAAAAATATAGCAATATCAATCTATGTTTTTGTCTTATGCCCAAGGAATAACCTTTAGGGGTAGGGTTATAATTTATTTATGGGTGGAATATTTAACATAATTATATTTATACTCAATAGTGAATCTCAGGAAATCTGTACTTGGCATGCAGTTCTATAAATGTTGTATCTTGAGCCAAATTAAACATGTAAAATGCCAAGTTCTCAATCTAAGGAAAAACGTTCCCATCTGCTATAATTATGTAGAATGAGAAAGATAGTGAATGCATTCCCATTTAGTGAACACAAAAGAGACATTTATTTGAAAACAAACTGTTGGGCTTTGTTGGTTCAGTTAGTGGTGTTTTTGCTCCAGCAGAATAATGTACACGTTTACTCAGTATTATGTATTAGGAAGTTAATAACACATTTTACTAAAACCTTGCACATGTGCTTTGACCACAGGGAAGGTGCAATGAGACATGATTCTCTCTATAATCAATTAGAAATATCCAGACTGACAGTTTGCCTGGGTGACAGTTTACTTGGAATTTAAACATTTCTCCAATGAGCTATAAAAGTAGTTTTACTCAACTCAAAATCTATACTTAATGAATCTATACTTAAATTATAAAGAATACTGACATAGTTCCCCAACAGATTTTAAATTTTGAAATTATACTAGTATATGCAGTGCACCTTTTTGTAAGAGCTTCCTAAATGTCTTTGGTAGACAATATATATTCCCATAAAACATGGAAGGAATAGAATATGATCAGATTCAAATTTTACTTATCCATAAACAAAATAGTTATATTTGTTAGGTGAATGCAAATTATCTAGACTCGGCTAAAACAGTGAATAAAATAAAAAGGAAGGTGATGCTTATCATCCCTGAAGTAGCCCTTATATTTACACATTTTCTGTACCAAAATGAAGTATAGGTCCCAGCAAATCATCTTTACTTCATTCTCAATGCCCTGGGCACTTCTTACAGCAATCTTAGCTGCCACCAGTAAGTTGTTTTTCCTACAACATACGCTTGTCTCTTTCATATTATAAAATGGAATATTTATGTGAATGACTAATTCTGTTATTGGAAAAAGTAAGCTAACTTTTAGAGTTATTGATTTTACTTTGTCAAACATATGTTTTGCTTTTTTTTCATGACTAAGGCAGAAATACACATGAAAGAAACAAAAAATTCAATATTTCTCTTTTAACTATGTTATTTAAAAATTACATTTGGCCCACAGAAATTCATGAGATGAGGTAGAATTCCATGGAAACCATATGTTTTAGGCTCCTTTCTCCAAGCATCTTTTCCTAACCAACTTCACCCTGCTTCTCTCTATTAAGTAACACACCTGTGTGCTTCAAATTTACATTGTATTACATTTACTTCGTTTATTCTAATTATTTGGGTGCATGTTGCTTCCACCAATTTGTTAGCTTATTAAAACTTGAGATTGTGTTATTTATCTTAAAATGTGCTATCCTGAACATAAAAGAGAATACATTGCTCATTGTATGTGGGGTAAACTGTTACATTAAGGAACAAAGGGCTAAATTGTTCTAGTTTCTTATTAGATAAACTCATACTGCTTGTCTGCATGAAGTTTGAGTAGTAGAAGTTCTTCCCTGTACCTGACTGAAGAAGGCTTAAGACTGGAGATGATTATAGGAAAAACTAGTAGCCCTGCGCATGAATCTGTGCGCCAGTAGCTCTCTGCCACACTCCTGTAGCTCTCTGCCTGCTGCCCCGCCCTCCTGTAGCTCCCCTCTTGCCCCCCCCCCATAGCTGCTGCCCTGCCCCCTCCTGTAGCTCCCCTCTTGCCCCCCCATAGCTTGCTGCCCTGCCCCCTCCTGTAGCTCCCCTCTCCTCCCCCCATAGCTTGCTGCTCTGCCCCCTCATGTAGCTCCCCTCTCGCCCCCCCCCCCCATAGCTTGCTGCCCTGCCCCCTCCTGTAGCTCTCCTCTGCCTGCTTGTAGTTTGCTGCCCCACCCTCCTGCAGATCTGTGATCCAGTCGTTACACCTCACGGCATAACGGATAATTAGCATATTCCTCTTTTATTATATAGGATGTGTGGAAAACAAAATATACATAGGTCTGATCTAGGCCAAGGAATGGATCACAAAAGGTTAATAGTAATATTAATAATAAAAGATCCTACTTATTAGGTGCTACCATGAGCCAAATACCTGTGATGCCTATTTTCAGTGATACTAATGACAACCTTCTTTTTTATATATGTATGTATTTGTTTTTAATTTTTAAAATAATTATTAAATTGGGGCGATATTGGTCAATATGAACATACAGGTTTCAGGTGTGGGTTTCTATGATACAAGATCTGTGTGCCCACCCCCCAAGTCAAATCTTCTCCTGTCATCTTATATTAGGATCCCTTTCTTCCCTCATCCCCTACCCTCTGACAATCATCACACTGCTATTTGTGTTCACAAGTTTCAGTTTTATATCCCACATGAGTGAAATCATATAGTTCCTAGCTTTTTCTGACTAACATTTCACTTAGCAAAATGTTCTCAAGGTCTGTCCATGTTGTTGCAAATAGAGCTATTTCTTCTTTTCTTATGGCTGAGTAGTATTCCATTGTGTATATGCACCACATCTTCTATATCCTCTATCATGGGACACTTTGGTTGATTCCATGTCTTGGCCACAGTGATTAATGTTGCAATGAACATAGGGTGCATATATCTTTGCAAATACATTATTTCAAGTTTTTTGGGTATACACACAGGAGAGGTATTGCTGGGTCATATGGTAGCTCTATTCTTAATTTTTTGAGGAATCACCAGACTGCTTTCCATAGTGGTTGTACCAGTCTACATTCCTACCAGCAGTGAATGAGGGCTCCCTTTTCCCACAACCTCTCCAACACTTGTTATTGCTTGTCTTGTTGGTAATGGCTACTCTAACAGGTCTGAGGTGGTATCTCATTGTAGTTTTGATTTACATTTTCCTAATTGCCAGAGAGGTTGAACATCTTTTCATATATCTATTGGCTGTTCATATGTGTTCTTGGGAAAGGTGTATTTTCAGGTCTTCTACCCAATTGTTTACAACCTCCTTAAGTAGGCACTAAAAGGTGGAGAGCACACCCTCATCATTGTCTTCTTTCTTCCTTCTCCTGCAGCAGCAGTAGAAGCTTACTTTTTAAAACACCTGTGTTAAATTTCTCCCTGAAGAAAACCCACCCAAGTTCCTACTTGCTCTGTGCAGGGTCTATAGTTCCGGAGCAGAGAGCAGAGATAGTGCATTTAATTCAGGGGAAATGTTAGCATCTGGTGCTCTGGGTTCAAGACTGTGAAAAACCTCCAAGGAAAGGGACCTGGTAGCGAATTAAGAATGGAAACTTCTGGTGGGACCCTGTTGGAGTTTAAATGTTAGTGATAGTTTAGTAAAAGTAGATAATGTAGATTTTCACTTTGTTGGTTTGTAAGGACAGTCCTGTGCCACAATGCCCATTTTTCAAGTTCTGGTTTTGTCTTAACTGTCATAGACTTGATAGATGACTAACAAATGAGACCGGTCCACAGGTAAGAAGTTACTTTTACACAGGTAAGTGGTCATTTTATAAGGCATTAGGCTTAACAGAAACATGTGGACATCAAAAACACTAGTTTGTGGCTTGCTGCATCTTGACTTTGAACTGTTTAGTCATTAAGATGTATATGTGAATGCTAAGATGTTTTTTAGTAAGTATGAAATTCTGAGAAAGATTTAAAATATGTAAAAAAGAGAGACTTTTCATATTTACAACTCTTAGAAATATCAGGAAAGGCAATAACTCGTTGCTACTTTTACCGTGTTTTGCAGCCCAATCTGCAGGCGGGTAGAGTAAATGTGTCCCTGAGCATTAGTTTGGGAGGTTCTGGATTTCATAGAGCAGACAGTGCTAGAACAGCGGAGTGAAAATTCCATTCGTTATTTGTAACCAAGGAGGGGCAATTTGAAGAGCTATCTTTAGATTCAAGTAGCTTTTCCGTTGCCTCAAGAGACATTCATCCTCTCACCATATGGTAAGTCAGCCTTGAGTAGTTCACTTAGATACATTTGGGTACCTGACCACCTGTACAAGTGGTGAAACTGTAACATGGTTGTTTTTGATGGCTCACTCACCTTTCCTTTTTCTAAATTTTGGATTAGAAAAATTGTATAAATTCTAAAATGACGTTCTATAGTAACAAGTAGAAGAAAAAGAGTGATTTCCAAGCAAAAGTATAAAAGTGAACAAATGTGTATCCGTTTTAGGTGAAATCTTAAAAAAACAAAACCCTAACCTACAGCAAGAACATCTCACATATAAAAAATATTCAGTTGGATATTTGCCCTATAAAATTTCATATACTCTTCTTTGGTTAAGCAGATGGTACTGCCTTCTCTTTTTTTCTCTTCCTTTATTCAAACTTACTTTATGATACATAGAGAAAATGCAGAAATAATCAGCATCTAAAAGAATCTTACCACTGCATAGTGTTTAGCTGTATTTCACAAGAGCTTTCTTATTTTGAATTTCATTCTTACTAATGGCAATAAAACATTACTTTTAAAAAATAATGTATCCAATCACTTTCACTCTTTGGATAATGTCATGTTTTTATTTCCAGCAAATGTCAATGCTTTAGTTTCCAAAAACTTGGGGGTATTTTTCTTAAAGTTTCACTCACTGCTTCTGATCTACTATTCATCTGAAAATTCTCAGTCCCGTAACATGACAGTTATCATTAGGAGAGTTTCCAAGCATCCTTGTAACACAACATTTTAGTGAATTTTTGTTTTGTTACTTGCTTTGAAGAAAATTGTAGAAAGTATTTCTTCCAGGGTTATGCCTTTATGGGACCCATGAGACATTTATGGTGAATGTTCTTAAAATCTTCCTTGAAAGAGAAAGCAAACATTGGCTTAGTAGAAGCTGTCAGGAGTAGTTAAATTGACTGAATAAAATTTTAAAGGGATTAAAGATTAATTAAGCACATTGGGAGGAGAAAATAAATGAAAGATACACATACTTATATGGATGGGTGCAAAACAATTTGACTTGGGATAGTATTAGAATCACTTAACCCTCTTTTCCCCCCATTATGAAAGCATCACTTAAACCTAAACACTATATTATGCTATTGAGAACTCTGTTGGGAATTTTCCAATTGGGAAGAAATGTTCAATGAAGTAGTTCTAATTAAAACATGTGCAGATATTTAAAAATTGGGATTCTTTGAACAATCTTCTCTTTAGTTGATTATTTAATTATAATTTAGTTAGTGGTTATTTCTCTTTTCAAATTTAATTCATTTGACAAATAATCATTGAGCATTTTCTATATTCAAGCACTGATTTTTGGGTATATTCATATAGATTATGCAATTATTATTTTAAGAAACTCATAGCCAGTGGTGAAGATGACTGAATAATACCTACAACACATATTTTTATTGATTTCAGAGACGAAGGGAGAGGGAGAGATAGGAATATCAATGATGAGAAAGAATCATTGATTGGCTACCTGCTGTTCACCCTACACTGGGGATTGAGCCCGAACCTGAGAGGACTGGAATAGAACCGTGACTTCCTGGTTCATAGGTCGATGCTCAACCACTGAGCCCCGCCAGCTGGGCCTCATTGCTTTTTGAAAATCTCTCTTTGGAACTTTGCTTGTGAAGAAATGGCAGTAGCAACCATACAGTTTCCTAACCCCTTTGGTTCTGGTTTGTATTGTTGAGCCAGTTCCAGGTTTATCGTACTTTACACTTGATGAGGAACAGCTTCCCCACCCACTGTATCCTGATGGACCTTCTTGATTGATCTTTAGGCATGCTCTTGCCTCACTTTGATAGAGAAAATCTGGCAAACACCAAAGATGTGAGAAAATCCTAAAGGAAAACAAAGTCCATTGGATCTCAATGTCTAAACATACACATTTGGCAGGGATGGCCCTGGGAGGAATGGAGAAATCCTGGGAAAGGGCTAGCTTAAGTGGAATCCTTGAGCAGGAGTAAAGATTTTCCAACCAGAACGGAGTGGGCAGAGCAAGGAGATCTGAGCAAAGAATGTACTTGAAATGCTGAGAATACGACTGAAAGTTGGAGTGACCAGTGTCAGAGATCATAGGAAAATGAACAGTGTAATAAAGATGGTTTAATTTGTTTTGGGACTGGTTTATATAAATATCCAAGGCAACATGTCTGAAAAAAAAGTAGAAACAAAATATAGCCCTAATCCAGTGAAACAGATTTGTCAATGATCAAATTCAATATACAAAACAAATGTATCAGTTTGTGATTCTTATTATAAAAAGTCAAAAAGTAGTAAGTTCACATAGATATATTTCCTAAGCAGAAAAGAAAAACAGTTCTATATGGAGTAAAATAGTGAGATGTCACTTTTGTTAGCATATATTAAAATATTTAGGCCTGTGTAAGGAAGCCTTCATTTCTGACAGTTCTATGGGAGATAGAATATTTAAAAATTTACCTTCTTATCTTTTGGTAGTAAATTTTTCAGAGCATACCTTCTGTTCACCTAAGCAGAGAAAAAAAGAGTTCTGCTATAAGGATATATTACTCTATACATGCTTGGCTAGAAAATAAAATAAAATATAAATAGAAGAGAAAAACATTCAACATTAACAAGGAAAAATACATCAGGGCAATAAAGAAGAATGAAAAAACAGTTTGATGATGAAAGAAAATCAGAGGGTCAGACATAAAATGAAAATTTTAAGACTATTACCTCCATTTAATTTGCAATTAACAAGTTGTTTACTTGAAACTACACAGAGGTAAATAATGAAGAAATGTAAAAATTGTACTTTTTAAAATGTCCACTGCAAAGCAAATAAGTATTACAAAAAAATCTTGCCTCACGGATCTCTTGTGTTTCATGGGTTTTCTTATGACAGCGTGAAAATGTATTCAGTGTCTATCCTTTAGAAAAAAAATGTTTTACCACACCACTAATTATAAAGTGCACTGTTCAAGTAAAAGGGGTGAGGGGCAGCTAAAATATCCACATCTCTTTCAAAGACCTCATTAAAATGCATCTACGCTATTTCTCTGAGTAATAGAGAATGAGATGTAATCTTTGGTGAAAAATCCCAAATAGAGAATTAGATGAGAGGAAATATCCTATATAATAAAAGGCTAATATGCAAATCGACTGGACGGGAGAACGACCGGTCGCTATGATGTGCACTGACCACCAGGGGGCAGATGCTCAAGGCAGGAGCTGACCCGTGGTGGTCAGTGCGCTCCCACTGGGGGAGTGCTGCTCACTCAGAAGCCGGGCTCACAGCTGGCGAGCGCAGCGATGGTGGCGGGAGCCTCTCCCTCCTCCGTGGCAGTTCTAAGGATGTCCGACTGCTGGCTTAGGCCCGATCCCTGCGGACATCCCCTAAGGGCTCCTGAACTGGGAGAGGGCTCAGGCTGGGCTGAGGGCCCCTCCCCCAGCCCTGAGTGAATGACTTTCGTGCACCGGGCCTCTAGTATATTTTATAACAAAATTTTACCAAAGTGTGTTTTACATTAGCTGGAGTGCAGTAGAGATTGGAAAGAATGACAGAGGCTGGGGAGATGTCTGATTTGTTTGTTTATTTGTTTGTTCCTTTTAACTAGTGGGGGTGCCCAGGGCACTGAATTGAATAGAGCTAACACTAGGAAGGAAAACAAGTCACTCAACAGATGCCAATGTACAATACACTTTTGTCTGAATTTTTTTGCTGCCTGAATTCTTCAGCTTCCTGCTGTGAGTTTTCTCTTTATAGTGGTTTTCATCCAAGTTCATTGTTCTTAGACTTTCTCTGTACTTTGGTAAATTTGTGTCAATTAATAATTTTTAAGAAACAATAATAGTGTCTGTTTTTATTATTTTTGAGAAGTTTATGCATTTAATAGTATATGGTTTAGGTTTGTTTTTGTTTTAAGTAAAGAGTTGTACACCTGGTAAGTGTCCAGGAAGTCAGGGCATCTAATTTTGTTTTTTTTTTTTGTTTGTTTGTTTTTTATTTTATTTATTTATTTTTTATCTAATGAGGATCTTCTATTCCAGTGGCACTGCATTAATTTCTCTGTAAATAGGTTTGAACAAATAGTTTCCAACTCAGATGGTGCAAATTTTGCCTGCTAGATTTAAGAATACAGTCATACAGGTGTATAATTGAAAAGTGTAAAAGATGAGAATTTAATGTGCAGTTTGGCAAATTAACATAAATAAATACTTAGTTGGAATTAAGCATATCAAATGTAAGGTTCAAAATCATTCAAATTTAATGGTGAATACAATACTACCAGCTTGTGTGTGTGATGTTTTACAATATATATTGTATTTTATCAATCAAAATATGGGGTTTTTTGTTTGTTCTTTCTAATAAGCACATGCAGTTGGGTATTCTATTTATAATATCATAGCCAATATTCAGAAATATTAAATGCTTTTTCAAGGACACATGTGGATAAGTGGTGATGGCCAGATGGCACCCTGTTTATTCACCTCTGAATTGCTTTCTTCTTCCATTGATATATGATTATGTCATCTAGAGAATAAGTGGGAAAGAGAACTCCCGAAGCATTAAGTATAAACAGAAGATTAGCAAATGAACATACAGTGAATAGCCACAGTGTTCAGATATGATTGGTGATAACAGTCCACCTTAACTTCATTTTTCCTAGTGAATGGGTTTTGACATTAAACTAGTGAACAGAAATTCTCAGAGAACTTCCTAACTTCAATCAACTTTATTTCTCTAATAAGGCCAGCCTTGGTCAAATGTATGAAGTAGAAAATGTTATTATTGTTATTATTATTTTTTATTATCCCATTTGCTTTAGCATTAGTCCACTGTTCTCATTTATGTCCCCATCATTCAAAGTATATATTTCCTCACATCTAATTCTCTATTTGGTATTTTTCACTGAAGATTACATCTCATACTCTATTTTTGTTATATCTAGATTCCCCCGCTGCCCCAATTAAAATTCTGGAGCTCAAAATATATCTGTTAACAGAATCAACATTCTTGGGAGCCTGCTTCCTATTTTCCAAAATAATAACTAGTATTAAGACTGATTTTTATCCCTAGCTAAATCCCCATGTTGAATTTATTTAAACAAGAAATAATATAGAGACAAAGGCCTCCAAAAGTAAAAAAATGTTAATAATTGTGAGATTTGCAGTTTCACAACTAAGTACTTCAATAGTACTATCTTATAAGTTTATTCCTTTTAAAGTGGAGACCATAATGATTTTATGAAAAACTATATGTTAATAAGAATGATTTGTCAACAAATGGATTACATAGTGACTGAGAGAATTATATTATATTCAGAAATCCATTCATCCATAAAATATGCATGGATATATAGCTGCTCTGAATAGCACAGTACTAGGCACATTGACTATAATGGTGAACAAGCCAGACATACAGATATGTGCAAATAGTGACACCATCATTGAGATTTTTTTTAATCTACAAAATAAGAAGTATGATAGTATCTTTTTTGTAGATTGCTTCAAGCACTTTGTTATGTAAGGCATTTGATTTTTAAATCAGTGCTATATAAAAATACAGTCAACACCTGTTAGGTCTCATTTTTTTTGTTCTGATACTTGAGAGTGTATTGATATTCCATTCATCCCTTTTGTCTCACACCATATATTTAATCTTCTTGTTTAGTTACATCATATATTCTGGAGGCATCATACTCCTTGATTTCAAATTATATTACAAAGCTATAGTAATCAAAACAGTAGGATATTGGTATAAAAACAACTGCATAGGTTAATACAGTGGTCGGCAAACTCATTAGTCAACAGAGCCAAATATTAACAGTACAACGACTGAAATTTCTTTTGAGAGCCAAATTTTTTAAACTTAAACTATATAGGTAGGTACATTGTTATTAACTTAATTAGGGTACTCCTTCAATTGCACGGTACGCATGTGGTATTTTGTGGAAGAGCCACACTCAAGGGGCCAAAGAGCTGCGGTTTGCCAACCACTTGGTTAATAGAACAGAATACACAGACCAGAACAAATCCCACACATATATGGCCAATTAATTTACAACAAAGGAGTCAAGAATCCATAATGATGAAAAGACAAGTCTCTTCAATAAATGGTGCAATAGAATGCAATTGCACCACTATCTTACACCATATACAGAATTAACACAAAACTACTTGAATAAAGACCTGAGACAATAAAAATCTTAGACAAAAACACAGGCATTAAGCTTTTTGACATCAATCCTGTTGATAAATTTTTTAATCTGACACCAAAAGCACAAACAACAGGAGCAAAATCAGTAAGTGGGACTACATCAAACTAAGAAGCTTCTGCACAATAAAGGAAACTATCAGCAAAAGAAAAAGGCAAAATACTGAAAGTGAGAAAATATTTGAAAATCATTTACCTTATAAAGGTTTAATTGCAAAATAAAATTAACTCATATAATCCAGCAGCAAAATAAAAAGAAAAAAAGTAATCTGATTAAAATATGGGCAGAGGATCTGAATAAACTTTTTTCCAAAGAAGACATACAGATGGCCCACATGTACATAAAAGGTGCTCAACATCATTAATTATAAGGGAAATGCAAATAAATAAAAATCAAATCCACAATGATATATGAGCTCATACTTGCTAGAATGGCTATTATAAAAAAGATAAGAAACAACAAATGTTGACAAAGATGCAGAGAAAAGGGAGCACTTGTGCACTGTCACTGGCAATATGAAGTCATGCAGCCACTTTGCAAAACAGTATAGAGGTTCCTCAAAAAATTAAAATTAAACTATCATATGATCCAGCAATTTCACTTCTGCATTTATCTGAAGAATATGGAAACACTAATCTGAGAAGATATATTAATTCACATATTCAATGAAGAAGCATTATTTAAAACAGCCAAGATATAGAAACAACCTAAGTGTCCATCAATGGATGAATGAATAAAGAAAATGTGAGATATATATATCTTATCTTAATAAAGACTAAAATTTTATATATATATATATATATATATATATATATATATATATATATAATACAGCATTAGTTAGCCATAGAAAAAGAATAAAATCTTGCCATTTGTTACAAAATGGATGGACCTTTAGGGCATTACACTAAATGAAATAAGTCAGACAAAGACAAATACACGTATGATCTCACTTAAATGTGTAATATATTTAAAAAAATGAAAACTAAAACAAAAAAACAAAACACATGTTCCTAGATACAGAGAACAGACTGGTGGTTTCTAGAGGCAAGGGGGAGAAGTGAGACAAAATGGGTGAAGGGGCTCCAAAGTACTCACTTTCCGTTATAAAATAAAAAGTCATCCTATATAATAAAAGCCTAATATGCTAAGTATCTGGTCATCTGTTCAACCAATAAAAGCGTAATATGCTAATGATATGCTAAGGCCGCTCAACGGCTCACTATGATGAGCACTGACCACCAGTGGACAGGCAGTTGACTGGTCGACCAGTCACTATGATGTGCAGTAACCACCAGGGGGCAGATGCTCTGACTGGTAGGTTAGGTTGCTGCTGGGGACTGGCTGATTGGGACTGAGTAAGATGGGCCAGTCATGCCCTGGAGCCCTCCCGTGCTCCCTCCCTGGCTGGCCAACTTCCCGCATCACAACCTGGCCCCGATCGTTCCCCTGATTGTGCACGGGTGGGGTTCCTCAGCCTGGCCTGCACCCTCTCGCAATCCGGAATCCCTCAGGGGATGTCAGAGAGCTGGTTTCGTCCCGATCCTGCAGGCCAGGCTGAGGGACCCCACTGGTGCATGAATTCATGCACTGGGCCTCTTGTGGGAATATAAGTATGGCATGGTGACTATAGTTAATAATACTATATAGCATTTTTAAAAGATACTAAGAGAGTAAATCTTAAAAGTTCTTATCATAGGAATAATAATTTTAATTATGTCTTGTGACAGATGTTAACTAGACTTCTTGTGGTGGTCATTTCACAATATATGCAAATATTGAATCCTGTTGTATACTTGATACTAATATAATGTCAAATGTCAATAATACTTCAAAAAAGACAATTGATTTTCAGTGAAAATTCGAATACTGAGAAGTTATCAAAAATTGAAAAAAGGTAAGAAGACAAAATGAGTAAATGGCAGCATAGCATTCTGGGATGGATTCTGAAACATTTAAAACGGGACATTAGCCCAGCCAGCATGGCTCAGTGGTTGAGTGTCGACCTATGAACCAGGAGGACACGGTTTGATTCCTGGTCAGGGAACATGCCAGGTTGTGGGCTCCATCTCCAGTTGGGGGTGTGCAGGAGGCAGCCAATCAATGATACTTTCTCATCATTAATGTTTCTCTTTCCCAATCCCTTCCTCTCTGAAATGAATAAAAAAAATTGTTTTAAAGGGACATTAGTGGAAAAAGTGAAATTCAATTAAAGCATATACTTTGTTAATAGTATTGTACCAGTGTTATTTTTTAAAAAATATTTTCTTAGCATTGATAAATGCAAGTTGGTTATGTGAAACGGCAACATTCATTAGGAGAAGCTAAGTGAAGGGTACACAGGAACTCTATACCACTTTCAAAACTTTTTAATTATTTCAAACTAAAGTTTTTTTTAAGTAATCATTTTCAATATTTGAGTTGCCTATAAACTTGTGAAAGATTAAAGTTACTAGGAAATAAAGCACATATGAGGAAAACTGGCCTGTGACATATTCGGTAATTCCTAATTGCCTTCTCCCCACCTCACACACAGCTATAGCACGTCTGACACTTCAGACTCCAATTAGTATTCTTTTTGTTTGTAGAAAATATTGATCACCCTCATGAAAGAGGAAAAAAGAAGAGTGAAAATTGTTGAGACATTTTTCTCCTTAAACAACCATCATCAAAATTAATTAAAACTTTGAATTAGTTTTAAAAGACGTTCAAGTAAATGTGAATAATGGATGCTTGTTTTAAAATAATCAGTATTTTTATTAAATAATTAATGCATGTTCATTGAAAAATGTTTAGATGAAAAACATCATAGAAAATCCCTTTGAAGAAAGCTATGGACAATTTTTTTATTTACTTTTTCTCAGTAATTTCTCTTTGCTACCAAGAATGTTGGTATTTATACATGTGTGTATTAAATATCGTATTTATTTCCATTATTTTTTAAAAACAAGACCATATGACTGGATTTCCATTTCTAATATAGAACATTTTATAGTTCTTTTAACACAGTACTGTTGGAGTATATGTATCTCCATTGAGAAGTTCCTCACCACATGTTTTATTTGGTTGGCAATCTTTTTAAGTTATTCTATTTGCATTTGTTGTTTAGAAGTATCCCCAAAAGGTCCATATATGAATTTATTTGCATTATCTTGCTTGCTATTCATTGACCTTTCTGAATAAAATCTGGAACTTTGGTTCTCATTATATCTTTGAATAGCATACTTCATTCAGTCTATCTCTTCCAGTGAATGTCCTATTACATGAATTTCAAACCTTCTCATTTATCCTGATTGTCTTCCATAGTTTCTGCCTCCCAGGGGATGCCATTGCTGCTGGCACACACTTTCAGTGATAAACTCAATATTATCTCCTGTCTCTTTCTTTTATAATTATTAGTGGCATTTTTTAAAGGCAAGTGACACATTGTTTTCGCCAAAATTTTACCACCTCCTATTAACCCAATTAATAGTATTGTCATGTGAGTGAGCCATTCACTCATGTGAATCATGAAATAAACAAGTTATATTGAGAATATATTCAAAAAAAATTAACATATTTTTCTATTTTCTTGACTCCCATTAGCACTACATTGTTTCATCCTTTATATTTTCCTGATTTTTTTCATCAAAATAGCCTCTTAATTATCCTATACTTTTACTCTAACCACTTCTAATACAGATTTATCAACAGTGTGAGCTTGCAAAATTACAAATATGATTTTACTAATGCTTAAAACTATCTCATGTTTCCCATTATTTAGATAATCTACAACAATAAAATAATATGTCTCGCTTGCTACACTATTTTGGTTTAAGCTGCTCAAATTATCTCTTAAATTACCACTGTCAAAAAATAATAAAATGGACAAAACATCATTGAAGTTGTTTCCCCATACCAAATATATACAAGTAACTATCTTCAGGTGATGGGAACAGGATATGTTTATTGAGAATCATTGCAGAAACAGAGTGTTGAAAAAGCACATGCCATTGAAAATGAAGAATTAAGTTTTTGGTTTGCATATATGAATTTGCTTGTAGAATAAGTTACAGAATATTCTTATTTCTGCTATTTGCATGGCTTATTACAGGATTGCTACATTTAAAAATATAGATAATTATAAAATTAGCTTAATGAATCATAGCTAAATAATCTAAACAGCTGTGGATGATTTTAACATCTTATCTAAAATGCAACTAATAAATTGATACTTTACTGTCAGAGAAAATCTCTCTGACTATAGTCGCAGAGCTGAGGTCTACTCTGTCCATCTTCATTAAGCCAATTCAAATCAGAAAATTTCTTATCCTGAACTAATTTCTTACTGCCATGAAAGGAATGTCATATGTTGATCAAATCTAAAAGGGTGCACAGAGTAAAACTCATTATATGTCTGCTCATCACCCAAACAAGTTCACATTTGAGTTATTTCTTACATGGTTGTATTTATTATTTCTATTGGCTAATTGTACTAGAGGATTTATTCTGCTTCTTTTTCTTTGATACCTTGAATTATACTGAAGAATACCCCTCAGCGATCTCTGCTTTGGTGCTCGCTGTAATTATCACACAGAAATAGAATGTGAAGGGAGCCAGGAGACAAAGAGACATTGTACATAGATGGAATATAGTGAATAAAGATTAAAAGCATAATAAACACACAGAAAATAATTTATTTTTCATAATGGGAAATAAAGGAGAAGAATAAATTATTGCATATTGTCCCAGGCAATAGAGAGGTACAGGTAGGTGAGGAAGAAAGAATATGTATTTGTTTTGCTATTTTAGAGGAGATTCTGATTTGGGTAGAGAGTTGAACAAAGTATTTAATATTTATCCCTGAAATAGGATTCTAAGAAGCCATGAACATTTCAGTCTTTATTAATAAACTTATTTTTTTAAAATTTTATTTTATTGTTTAAAGTATTAGATATAGTAGTACATATATCTCCTTTTTTCCCCCCCATAGACCTTCCCCCAGCCTCCCCTACCCCCTGTAACATGCCCTCATCCCACCCCCCAGTGTCTTGTGTCCATCGGTTGTGCTTATATGCATGCATACAAGTCCTTCGGTTGATCTCTTTCCCCCTCTCCCCAACACTCCCCAGCCTTCCCTCTGTAATTTGACAGTCTGTTCCATGCTTTACTGCCTCTGTATCTATCTTTTTGTTCATCAGGTTATAATGTTCTTTATTTTCCATAAATGAGTGAGATCATGTGGTATTTTTCTTTCATTGACTGGCTTATTTCACTTAGCATAATGCTCTCCAGTTCCATCCATGTTGCTGTAAATGGTAGGAATTCCTTCTTTTTTATAGCAGCGTAGTATTCCATTGTGTAGATGTACCATAGTTTTCTAATCCACTCATCTGCTGATGGGCATTTAGGCTGTTTCCAAATCTTAGCAATGGTGAATTGTGCTGCTATGAACATAGGGGTGCATATATCCATTCTGATTGGTGTTTCTAGTTTCTTGGGATATATTCCTAAAAGTGGGATTACTGGGTCAAATGGGAGTTTCATTTTTAGTTTTTTGAGGAAATTCCATACTGTTCTCCACAGTGGCTGCACCAGTCTGCATTCCCACCAGCAGTGCACGAGGGTTCCTTTTTCTCCACATCCTCGCCAGCACTTGTCATTTGATTTGTTGATGATAGCCATTCTGACAGGTGTGAGATGGTACCGCATTGTCATTTTGATTTGCATCTCTCGGATAATTAGTGACTTTGAGCAGGTTTTCATATGTCTCTTGGCCTTCCTTCTGTCTTCTTTCAAAAAGTTTCTATTTAGATCCGTTGCCCAATTTTTTATTAGATCATTTATCTTCCTTTTATTAAGTTGTATGAGTTCCCTGTAAATGTTGGAGATTAAACCTTTATCAGTGATAACATTTGCAAATATGTTCTCCCATACAGTGGGCTTTCTTGCTGTTTTGTTGATGCTTTCTTTTACTGTGCAAAAGCTTTTTATTTTGATGTCATCCCATTTGTTTATTTTCTCTTTAGTTTCCATTGCCCTAGAAGTGGTATTGGTGAAGAAATTGCTTCGACATATGTCTCAGATTTCTCTGCCTGTGGATTCTTCTAGTATTTTTATGGTTTCCCGTTTTATGTTTAAGTCCTTTATCCATTTTGAGTTTATTTTTGTGTATGGTGTAAGTTGGTGGTCTAATTTCATTTTTTTTTTTTTTGCATGTATCTGTCCAATTTTCCTAACACCATTTATTGACGAGACTGTCTTGGCTCCATTGTATGTTCATGCCTCCTTTGTCAAACATTAATTGAGCATAGTGGTTTGGGTCAATATCTGGGTTCTCTATTCTATTCCATTGATCTATATGTCTGTTCTTGTGCCAGTACCAGGCTGTTTTGAGAACAGTGGCTTTGTAATACAGCTTGAAATCTGGTATGGCGATCCCACCAACTTTGTTCTTCTTTCGCAGGATTGCTGTGGCTATTTGGGGTCCTTTTTTTTTTTATTCCAGATGAATTTTTGGAGAGTTCTTTCTAGGTCTGTGAAATATGCCTTTGGTATTTTAATGGGGAGTGCATTGAATATATAGATCGCTTTGGGTAGTATGGACATTTTAATGATGTTGATTCTACTAATCCATGAACATGGTATGTTCTTCCATCTGTTTATGTCTTCCTCTATCTCTTTTTTCAGGTGTATAGGTATTTTTACCACCTTAATTAAGTTTATTCCTAGATATCTTAATTTCTTTGGTGCAATGGTAAATGGGATTGCTTTTTTCGTCTATCTTTCTGTAAGTTCACTATTGGTGTATAGAAATGCCATAGATTTCTTGGTGTTAATTTTGTATCCTGCTACATTGCCGAATTCATTTATTAAGTCTGTTAGTTTTTTGATGGAGTCTTTTGGTTTTTTTTATGTACAATATCATGTCATCTGCAAATAAGGACAGCTTTACTTCTTCTTTTCCAATTTGGATGCCTTTTATTTCTTCTTCTTGTCTAACTGAAATGGCTAATACTTCCAGTACTATGTCAAACAGGAGTGGTGAGAGTGGGCATCCTTGTCTTGTTCCTCTTCTTAGGGGAAATGGTTTTAGTTTTTTCCCATTGAGTATGAAGTAAGCTGTGGGTTTATCATATATAGCTTTTATTATGTTGAGGTATGATCCTTCTATTCCCACCTTGTTGAGAGTTTAATCAGGAAATGGTGTTGGATTTTGTCAAATGCTTTTTCTGCATCAATTGATATGACTATGTGATTTTTATCTCTCAATTTGTTTATGTGATGTATCACGTTAATTGACTTGCGGATATTGTACCATCCTTGCATCCCCGGGATAAATCCTACTTGGTCATGGTATATGATCTTTCTGATGTGCTGCTGGATCCAATTTGCTAGAATTTTGTTGAGGATTTTGGCATCTATTTTCATGAGGGATATTGGCTTATAATTCTCTTTCATTGTGTTGTCTTTATCTGGTTTTGGAATTAGGGTAATGCTGGCTTCATAGAAGGAGCTTGGAAGTGCTCCTTCCTCTTGAATTTTTTGGAATAGTCTGGGGAGGGTCGGTTTAAGTTCTTCCTTGAATGTTTGGTAAAACTCTCCTGTGAAGCCATCTGGCCCCGGGCTTTTGTTTGCTGGAAGCTCTTTGATGACTGCTTCAATTTCTTCCATAGTTATTGGCCTATTGAGATGTTTAGATTCTTCCTGATTGAGTTTTGGAAGGTTATATTTTTCTAGGAATATGTCCATTTTCTCCAGGTTGTCCAATTTGTTGGAATGGAGTTGTTCAAAGTATTTTTTAATAATCCTTTGTATTTCAGTGGGGTCTGTTGTTATTTCTCCTCTTTCATTTCTGTTTATTTGGGTCCTCTCTTTGTTTCTTGGTGAGCCTGGCTAGAGGTTCATCAATCTTGTTTATCCTTTCAAAGAACCAGCTCTTGGTTTTGTTTATCTTTTGTATTGTTTTTTTGGTCTCTATGTTGTTTTTCTCCGCTCTGATCTTTATTATTTCCTTCCTTCTGCTTACACTGGGCTTTTCTTGTTGCTCTCTTTCTAACTCTTTGAGTTGTTGGGTTAGGTAATTTATTACCATTGTTTCTTGTTTTTTGCAGTAGGCTTGTAGAGCTATGAACTTCCCTCTCAAGACTGCTTTCGCTGTGTCCCACAGATTTTTGGATTGTTGTGTTTTCATTGTTGTTTGTTGCCATTATGTTTTTTTATTTCTTCTTTGATCTCTCTGGCAACCCAGTCATTGTTTAATAGCATGCTATTTAGTCTCCATGTGTTGGATTTTTTTGGATTGTTTTTATTGTAGTTTATTTCTAATATTATGCCACTGTGGTCTGAGAAGATGCTTGATATGATTTCTATCTTCTTGAATTTGAAGAGACTTTGCCTGTGACCCAACATATGGTCTATCTTTGAAAATGACCCATGTGGACTTGAGAAGAATGTATATTCTATGGCTTTGGGGTGAAATGTTCTGAAGATGTCAATTAATTCCATCTGGTCTAGTGAGTCATTTAGGTTTGATGTTTCTTTGCTGATTTTTTGTTTAGAGCAGTGGTCAGCAAACCGTGGCTCACGAGATACATGCGGCTCTTTGGCCCCTTGAGTGTGGCTCTTCCACAAAATACCACGTCCTGGGCAAGTCTATTTTGAAGAAGTGGCATTAGAAGAAGTTTAAGTTTAAAAAACTTGGCTCTCAAAAGTAATTTTAATCGTTGTACTGTTGATATTTTGCTCTGTTGACTAATGAGTTTGCCAACCTACTGGTTTAGAGGATTTGTGCAGTGGTGATAGTGGGGTATTAAAGTCCCCTACTATGATTGTATTGCTGTCAATCTCTCCCTTGATATCCTCCAGGAGTTTTTTTTTTTTTTTATGTATTTGGGTGCTCCTGTATTGGGTGCATATACGTTTACCAGTTATTTCTTCTTGTTGGATTGTTCCCTTTAGTATTATGAAGTGGCCTTCCTTATCTCTTTTTATGTCCTTCACTTTGAGATATAATTTGTCAGATATAAGTATTGCTACCCCAGCTTTTTTTTCATTTCCATTCGCCTGAAAAACCTTTTCCCATCCCTTCACCTTCAGTCTGTGTGCGTCTTTTTTTCTGAGGTGGGTTTCTTGTAGACAACAGATATATGGGTCATGTTTTCTTATCCAATTCATTACTCTCTGTCTTTTGATTGGGGGCATTTAATCCATTTACATTTAAAGTTATTATTGATTGGTACTTGTTTGTCACCATTTTTATTCTTTACCCCTGTGTTCCTTCTTCACTTCCTATTTCTTTTTTTTACAGCAGACCCTTTAGCATTTCTTACATTGCTGGTTTGGTGGTAATAAACTCCCTCAGTCCTTTTTTGTCTGTGAAGCTCCTGATTCCACCTTCAATTTTGAATGATAGCCTTGCTGGGTATAGTATTCTTGGATTTAGTCCCTTGCTTTACATCACTTTGTATATTTCATTCCATTCCCTTCTGGCCTAGTGTGTTTCTGTTGAGAAATCAGTTGATATTCTAATAGGAGATCCCTTGTAGGTAACTTTCTGTCTCTCTCTGGCAGCATTTAAGATTCTTAGTTTGTTGTTGGTGTTCGCCAATTTAATTATGATGTGTCTTGGTATTGGTCTTTTGGGGTTCAACTTGTTTGGGACTCTATGTATTTCTTGGACTTGCATAGTTTTGTTCTTGCCAATATCAGGGAAGTTTTCTGTCATTATTTCTAGAAGGCTTAAATAGTAGACTAGAAGAGGCTGAGGAACGCATCAGCGAATTAGAAGACAAGGTAGGAAAAAACACACAAACACAGCAGCAACTGGAAAGAAGACTTAAAAAGCAAGAGGAGAGACTAAGGGAGCTTTGGGACAACACAAAATGAAACAACATTCACATAATAGGGGTACCAGAAGGAGAGGAAGAAAAGCAAGGAATAGAAAACCTGGTTGAATAAATAATAAACTTAGTTTTTAAGCATTATTAGAGATTTTTTTTCAGGAGGTTCCTCTCACTCAATCCCTAGCAGGTAACTTTTTCTTTTTAGTACTGTCAACTTTTAGATTAATCCACCCTAATTTCTCATGGGGAATGATGTTATATGCACTTTCTTGTCCAACCTGAATCCATCCTTCTCACTGATGTCAAGATTATATGTCTCAAACTGAAGTCTAAGCATACTGCTTCTCTGTCCTCAAACTTCTGGTGCAATCTCTGTTACACAGAGGATAATGTCTAAGCTTCTGGACCTGTATTTAAGTTTCCCCAATCTCTGGCTTAACCTATACTTTCATATTTATATCCTGCCACCTCTCCACTCTGTCCTAGTAGTGATTAACTTCTCACCATTTTCTGATGATGCTATGCAGGCTCATCCCTCTTTTTCAGTGCACTTATTTTCTCTGTTTAAAACACCTTTTTAGAGGAAAACCAAGATGGCGGCATAAGGTATACACCTGTATGTGCTGCCTATCACAACCACACCAAAACTACAACTAAAAGACAAAATGACTATCACCCAGAACCATGGGAAAGCTGGAGGAGGAGAAGTTCTATAACTAGAAGGAAAGAAAGAAGCTCATTGAGACTGTGTAGGAGGTGCAGAGGTGCGGAAAAGCAGAGGTAAGGAGGCACGTGTGAATTGGGTTGGTGAATAGGTGCGCTGTTTTTTTATCAATTGGAAGGGAGATACAAGGTCCTGACTGCTCTGAACTCCAGTTTCCGGTGAGACTCTGGGGACCCAGACTCCTATGGGGAAAAACTGGACTGTCTGGCATTGAGTCGGAAAGTGAGGGTGGCTTTCTTGCAGAGGTGCATGCAGGAATCATTGTTTACTGCACTGGGGCGTGGGACGCGGGGACGTGGAAACTCAGAGATGCAGAGACTGCTGACTGGCAGCCATCGCTGTTTGCCATGCCCTAGTGATGCCCTGAGACCCTGCCCCTCCCAATTTACAAACCCACCTTAGCTGTGCACAGCGGCTTTTGCATATGAATGGCCTGCCCTTTCCCAGCTTAACCTAACAAATTGCTGCAGGGTCAGAGAGCTCCAAAACTTCTAAACCCCAAACAAAGAGGAGAAATCTGCAGATCTCCCTGTAGCTCCTGCTGGGTGGCCTCAAGCAGTAGCTGACTTGCACCTCCTGGGAGATCCAGGAGACAGTGTACCTAGTGGTCAATGTGAGACAACACCAGATTTCAACTCATCACATCCATAAGTGACACACTCAAGAGGCAGACTCAGTGAGCACCAAAGCCCCACTGAAGCAAGTCCTGCCCCATAAGGGTGTCTCCAGCACAGCAGTTCTTCCATTATAGACACAGTTGATCCTCACAGCCAATTGGCCTGGAGGTTAATTCCTCCCAGTGTACCAACAGCAATCAAGGCTTAACTACAACAAGACTGTGCACCAAGCCAACAAAGGGGTGCGTCAAGAGTGTCCACCTCAGGTGATTGGGGAGGCTGAGACACTGGGCCCTATAGGTCACCTACCACACAAAGCCACTCCATCAACACAGGGAAGCAGCCAAAATGTGGAGACAAAGAAACATGTCACGAATGAAAGAAATGGAGGAAAGCAAACTACTGGATATAGAGTTCAAAAGCACAGTTATAAGGTTACTCAAGAATCTTCTAGAAACCTCCGAGAAACCTAGTGAAACCTCTGAGGAACTTAGTGAGACCTTCAAGGATCTTAATGAGAATGCCAAAAAAATGGAAAAGGACCATCAGAAATTAAGCATACACTGTCTTAAATAAAAAATAATATACAGAAATCCAACAGTAGACTAGAGGACCCCAAAATTAAACCAAAGATTTGAAATATGAGGAAGCAAAAAACACGCAAACAGGGAAAAAAAAAAGAATAAAAAAATATGGAGATAGTGTAAGGAGCCTCTGGGACAACTTCAAGTGTACCAACATCTGAATTATGGGGGGGGGGGGGGGGCAGAAGAAGAGAGAGTGTAAAATATTGAAAACCTATTAGAAGAAATAATGACAGAAAACTTTCCCTACCTGGTGAAAGAAATAGACTTACAAGTCCAGGAAGTGCAGAGAACCCCAAACAAGAGGAATCCAAAGAGGACCATACCAAGACACATCATAATTAAATTGTCAAGTGCAAAAGACAAAGAGAGAATCTTGAAAGCAGCAAGAGAAAAACAGTTAGTTACCTGCAAGAGAGTACCCATATGACTGTCAGCTGATTTCTCAACAGAAACTATGCAGGCCAGAAGGGAGTGGCAAGAAATATTCAAAGTGATGAACAGCAAGAACCTACAACCAAGATTACTCTACCCAGCAAAGCTATCATTTAGAATTGAAGGTCAGATAAAGAGCTTCACAGATAAGAAAAAGCTAAAGGAGTTCATCACCACCAAACCAGGATTATATGAAATGCTGAAGGGTATTCTTTAAGAAGAGGAAGAAGAAGAAAAAGGTAAAGATAAAAATTATGAACAACAAAGTGACAACAAATACATATCTATCAACAAGTAAATCTAAAAATCAAGTGAATAAAAAATCTGATGAACAGAATAAACTGGTGAATATAATAGAATCAGGGGCATAGAAAAGGAGTGGACTGACAATTCTCAGGGGGAAGGGGGTGTGAGGGGTGCGTGAAGAGATTGGACAAAAATCTTACACCTATGGATGAGGACAGTGGTGGAGCAAAGGGCATGGGGTGGGGGTGGGGAATCAGGTGGAGGGGAGCTATGGAGGGAAAAAAGAGGAACATCTGTAATAATCTGAACAATAAAGATTTATTTAAAAAATAAAATAAAATACCTTTTCACTTCCTTTCTCCTTCATAATTTGGAATTCAGTTCAAATGTCATTTCCCCTCCAGTACATTTTATTAGCGTGCAAAACGGCAAAGGAGACCATGATTACACCCCATGTTTCCTCACCATTTTTATGTATCTCTCAGACTGTCTCTCCTCTGCCTCTCTCTCTTTTTACATGTTGAATTAAAGATACAGATTTTAATGCAATGTAAAACATTATTAAATTATATAAAATGTAACATTACTTTAAAAATATTATGGAAGGTTCCCTGTGTTTTATTTTTTACCATAGCAAACAGAAATATATGTTTATGTATGCTCTTTAGTTTTAAATAATTGTAAATTGATTTAAATTAATTAATTTTACTTAATCTTATGATTCGCATAATTAGTACAACTTCTTAGATTCAAATATGAAACATCACCTCGTATTTATGAGGTATAGAAAATTTATAGCATTGACATCTTTCCAACATTAAAGTAAGTTATGGAATATTTAATTTTCCCCTTAATATACATAATTTTCTTGAGATTATATCTATTTCTTAATAATACTTGTATTAAGGTGTTAAAGTATAGTAACTATTAAAGTGCTTGGTGCATTGTAGTAGTCAGTAAACATATATTGAGTTTAGTTGAATTAATCTTTCCTAAAGAACCAGTGACAATTTGCAGACAAATAAAAATACAGCAGAAAGTAATCACCCATTCACAATGCATTATTTTGGAAGATTTGCTGCCTTTATATAGAGAGAGCTTTTTGGCTTATTAGAGCATATTTCTGGTTTCATAATCAAAGTCAAAGGCCAATAGAAAATTGGATTCACTAATTAGCAAATTGTACCTTTTAAAAAACATTAAAGAAAGCATTATGAAATAGCTCATTCTGACATTCCAGGATGTGCTTAGGACTTAAATATTATTTTTATCATGCTTGTAGCAAAGTAATAACAGCAGATTTGCAGCATAAGATAGAGACAAACATGCTACTCAATCATTTCTTTTCCAGTTCCTCCAATCTCTTTCATAATTAAGTATAATTTTGCATTGTATTTTCCATGCATTCCCATATCTTTTTTTTTTTAATGGAGAAAGGAAAATGAGATTGCTGTTTATTGGTTAACTATAAGAGGTTTTATACTTAGAGCTCAATGAGTTCTTACAAGACATTTTGCTATAAGGATTCTAATCCCTATTTTATAGATGAGAAAATTGAGGATTGAAAATTAATTTCAGTTCAATAGTCACAACATCTAGTTTTTGCTCACTTTAGTTTTCCCTTTCAGTCATTCAGAACTTCTGAATCAAACACAGAGAATCATTTTATATTTATTTTTAAATGTGTGTCTATATGAGCTTGGTGGTGTGCTCTTTTTCTCTCCTCTCTCTATGGTAAAAACCTACTTATCCTTTAAAATTGACCTCAAATGAAATCCTCCTTAGTTTGACATGGCAAAAGAATTTTTTTCCCTCCTTCCTCAACTTTGCCCTCCCCCCCATTACACTCTTATATTTAGTGAACACTTTAAATTATTTAATACACCTTTGCATTTGTGACTTATCTTCACTATTAGAATGTAAGTTCCTTGAAAACAATATCTTTATATTAGTTTTCTTTGATTTGCTTCAATTTTCTAACACATATTTCAGGACGAAGGAGTCGAAAGAAGAGTCTAAAACAAAGATACCATGTTCAAGGTCTTAAATGCCTTTTGATAAATCAGCAATACTTCAGTGATTCTTAAGTTGAATACCCACTGAAAACCATCTGAGAATTTTTTTAAAGAATGGAGATACTTCCTCCCACATCGCCATCTACTGTATGTGGTCATATTGTGCAGAACTATTTTAATAGGCTGTATCATATGCTGTTGGCCTGGTTAAAGATGCCTTCATTCAAACAAAAGCCAACACCAGTTCCAGTCTTCTGTAATCATAATATTTTTACAAATCCATATGTAAGAACACCTCATAAAGGGCCTTTTGTATAAGGTGGACCCCATAAAGCATTACAGAAACTATGAGCCAGGCAATTACCAGGCGTATTTTATTTATACTATTTGAATTATCAACATACTACTATATTTCTTCATTCTTTTAAATATCAGTACATAAATGATCATGTGCTATTTCTTCCAGCAGGTTTTCTGCCCTTATTTTCCTTTCCCTCTAGAAGTCTTTTTAAGCTTCGAGGGCTCAAGTGCTGACTTTACCTAATCTTTGAAATGTTTGCTGTTGATAATGGCATCAGGATTTATGTGCTTTTTGAACAGTGAATAGGATTCACAAATCACCTTTAGGTTCTTTTAGTAATAGGCAAACCTTTATTGCATTTTTTGTCTTGACATCAACAATTGGCTGATGCCAATATTCTATTGTCTCCTTGTAAATTAGATTGCGTATTTTGTGCTGCCACGTGGAACCACTTTAGCAAAAGGGAGAGGCTGTGTGAGATGCTCTGTGAGACTGCCATTTGTTGAAGTAGTTGAAGGATGGTTTGAATATGGATAATGCCACTTAAGAATTTTTTTCCAAAGCACTAAAAAGCAAAAGAAATTTTGGCAATTTTAATGTGGTTTTAAAGGTGGCATTATGAAATATTACCTTTCTGGAATCTAATATTTCCAAGGGCTGGTATGATTCAAAATTGTAATCAGGTGTTTACAGTCAGTTTCCTTAGAATTCTTGCCTAATAAAATCAAATTCATTGGAACATGCTAAAAAATACAGTTTTGTTGACTCTACATTTTTCTCAATTTTCAGAGTGATGTTTCTACTACCACACACACACACACACACACTCACACACAAAATGGAGGGTGGTGGTAGTAATGGTTAATCTTCCTAGTTAGAAAGAAAAAACACACATATAATTGAATGACTATTATAGAATTGAATGCACAGAAATGAAAATGGATCATTGTCATCTCATTCAACTCAGCATTGTATTTAAAAGTATCATTTAAAAATAACTGACATTGTAGCAGATAGCTAGCTTTATGAACAGCCAGAATTAAAAATCTTCATTTTTACAGGAAGTGTATCCCAGTTAATGCCTGGGTCAGGGCCTCCTTTGTCTAAATGTCTGGTTGGATCCCGACTTCATTACTTTAAAGCCAGCACTAGAGGAGGCTCAATTTGATGAGAAGGTGGTAGGTGAGAGTACAGGGTCATTTGGGCGCAATACACAAGGAGAGAAGACAAAATGCCAGAGGAAGAAAAGCAAAGCATCAGAACCAGTTAGGCAGAAAGCATCAGGGAAGTTGAACAGAAAGAACAGGGCCCTGACCTGCAGACTCTTGACATAAATGGAGTTTTGGGGGAATTGGCTAGAGCAACTCAGGTGCTACCCTAATCATTAGCAATAGCAATAGCAACAACACAGGTGAGGACAGTAATTATGACTACCATTAAGAGAGGATCAAGGGACTTGACATGTCATTTACATTTAATTCTTATGCTGCTCTTGTGAGATAGGCTGGACTAACAGATAAAGGAATGGGGGCTCGCAGAGGTTAACTATCCTGTAAACACACAGCTTGTATTCAGTGAAGCTGGTGTTCCTCTGTACTTCACTATGTCCCTGAAGTGAGAGTCAGAAAATAATGGCAAGAGTATTGTTAACTGTATTAGATTACAAATTGGGGATTGACTCTCAAAATCTGAAGCAGAGAGATTAAATTCCCTATCCAGGAAGAGATGAAGACTGGATGTACCTCAATTTATGGTAAAATGATGTTCCAAATATCATTTTTCAGGCCTTTCTTTCTTTCCTTCCTTCCTTCCTTCCTTCCTTCCTTCCTTCCTTCCTTCCTTCCTTCCTTCCTTCCTTCCTTCCTTCCTTCCTTCCTTTCCTTCTTTCCTTTCCTTCTTTCTTTCATTAATGCTTACTCTGTGATTATAGAATTCTTCCCACATTTAAAACACATGTTACTTGAGTTAGCAAAACCAACTGAATGTTTTCTGGGTCTGAAAACAAAACTATTATTTCCAAGACAGTATTTATTACAAAAAGGCTACTTACTACCATATAGAAAGTGGCAAAGACACAGATTATTTTTTAAAAAATCAGGTCACCTGAGAGGGTTTCATATGGTGCCTGACATCATTCAAACATACTGGTATTCATTGAGATGTAACTTGTCATGTCTGTTTTCACATTATTGTGTGTGGTTTTTTAAAAATCTATAGATGCTCCTCAACCCTTTGATGGGGTTCATCCTGACAAACTAAACATAAACTAAAAATATTGTAGGCTAGAAGTACACTTAATACAAGTAATCATCATAGCTTAGCCTACCATGCTCAGAACATTTATAATTAGCCTACAGTTAGGGAAAATCATTTAACACAAAGCTAGTTTTTATAATAAAATGTGAATACCTCATGTAATTTATTATGCATATTGATTTTCATCATCATACAGTTGAAAAATCACTAAGTCAAACCATCCTAAGTCTGGAACAGTCAGTAGTTCATTCTTTGTTCCTATCTTAGTCAGCCTTCACGACTCTAGAACCAAAGGAAAATCTGGTATGCAAATACATGTTGCTCTGTAAGGCTTTTCACTACTCTTTGTTTGTTGTGTGATTTTTTTTTTTTTTTGTTACTCCTCACCCAAGGGTATTTTCCCCCCATTGATTTTTTTTTTTTAGAGAAAGTGGAAGGGACGGGGTGGGAGGGGGTGGGGGGAGACAGAGAAAAACATCCATGTGAGAGAGATACATTGATTGGTTGCCTCCTACGTGCACCCCAGCAGAGGGCGGGGATAGAGCCTGCAACCAAGATAGGTATCCTTGACTAGAATCGAACTCATGACCCTTCAGTCTGCCAGGCAAGGTTCTAACCACTGAGAAACTGACTAGAGTATCACTACTCTTAATGTAAGTGAAACCACTGCTGTTTCACCTGTTGTGGTTCAACAGAATTTCATCAAATAAATCGTAACACCTCTGTTTAGGCATACTAAGTAGTCATTTTTGTGCTATTTTTTTAACCCATATTCTGGTTCTTCAGGGAATAAGGACACACATTCTTATGTTCTTAGATGCAAATTTATATGATTCCATCTGAAAGTTCTTCCTTTTTGTCAGTTTGTTAGTTTCTGTTTTCACCTTTTCTGCTCCTGGCTCAGCCTTCCCATCTCTCCGCCTTTTCACAATGAGCTAATTTTTCAGTCTCAGTAAGAGACTGCCATCGCTCATAGGGATTGTTTCATACACAAAGTATCTATAATGCCAACCTATTTGAGACTCATAATGTTCTTTGCTTTCTACTTTATCACCACTTTCCTGAGGCAACAAGGACAGCAAGCTTTGTTCAGTAAATAATGGAAGTACCAATTGTACAAAGAAATATAAGTTTGAAGGAGATACAGATTAATATTTTAAAATATTATCTTCCCTGACAGAATAGAGAAAAAAAAAAAACTGGGTATGAGCACAAAATTTGTTTTTCATATCTATCACTAAAATATGCAAAAATGTTAATTTCTAAATTTTCATATCTCTGAAATAGACATACTCATCTTTGCTCTGTCCAGATAATATATTTATTATTCTCTGTTTTTCCCCCCTCAGGCGTTTATTCCAACAAAACATTTATTAAAACTGTAATCATTTTATATATTTGTCTACCACTATTTTTATTCCTCCCACTCTAATCTAATTTAAATTTAATGAAGGTAGAAAGTTTATTTATCTTTCTCATTTCACTGACCTCAGTGTTTAAACAATGCCTAGGAAAGTGACCATCAGTGGTTTTTCAATGTGAGAATAGTACTTTTTTTCCTCAGATATGGTCTTAAAAGTCAGAGAAATTTATGTCTTTTGTGGGTATTTCATCCAGATGCTTGTTTTTGTTAGTTTCCTTTTGTTACTGTGTGCCTACTCTTTATCCTTCTTCAGGGTGCTCTGTCCAATGGACTTCACCAGTGTGGACTACATTAACAGATTGCCTGTTGGTCTGGCCTCTGAGTTGGTCCAGTCAATGGGAGACTTCACAAGAGATTTGATTTTGTATGAAGAGTGAAGTCAGAGTTTTAATTCTGTGAGCCCCTTGTCAGTCATGTTGTTGGGATTTTGTTGCACCCCCCAATCAACAGCCACTGTTGCATCAGGTGGCTCATTCCATAGAGATACCTTTTCCAGATTCCAGTAATATGAGCTTCTTCGATTTCTTAGGTCTAGGATAGAAACTGTTCCTTTCT
Source organism: Plecotus auritus (assembly GCF_963455305.1). NCBI lineage: Eukaryota > Metazoa > Chordata > Mammalia > Chiroptera > Vespertilionidae > Plecotus > Plecotus auritus. The sequence continues at coordinate 22,928,026 of NC_137777.1, read as the reverse complement.
GTAGTGAACCCTGGGAGTCTATGCTATCCCTTATAGTTTCTATCCTCACCTTTGAAAACAAACCATTTACTAACTTCCCCTCAAATTATCCAATTTGAATGCATTACATATTCCCTGGCAGATCTTAAATATATTACTGAATTTCAGATTTCTCATCTAATAAATACTGAGCCTCAGTACCTTCTAACTCAAGGGGTAGAGGTGTTAACCAACCTAAGGACACATAGGTACAAACCGGGACACAAGTGGAGTTTCAATACTAGCTTATGAAAAATAAAATCATGAAAGCCACATACTCATCATTAATTAATTCCAAAAATTATAAGGCAGAAGTAAGACCAGGAGAAAAACTCATTAAATGATTTGCCATATTGAATTTACAAATTATTCTGGATAAACAAGAAGTATCTAAGGGTGTGGGAACCCCTTTCACGTCCCGCGTGGTTCAGGGTTCTGGTTCAGGGTTCGGGTTCTGGAGAAGGCCGCACACAAATGAAAAGAGACTTGGAAAAGTATTAATTTGGGAAAATGGGGGGCCAGGCGGGAGCCCACCTCTAGTGGGAGGACTACCCCTTGCTCTGGCCTTGCAATCCCTTTTATTGAGACTATGGGATACGCCCATAACCTTTAGGCAGGAAATTCCAATAACAGAAATTTACATAGGAGAAACAGGTGGAGGCTGCTTCAGCTAACAATGTTTTTACTAAAAAGTGAGCGATTAAAACAATTAAGGTTGTTGACCAGCCTTCCCAGTTTCCTGGCCACATCTTTCTATGAGTGGTAGAATGATTGGTTTCCGGCATAAGGGGTTAATCTGAGTCTTTTTTTTTTTTTTCTTCAATATATTTTATTGATATTTTACAGAGAGGAAGGGAGAGGGATAGAGAGCTAGAAACATCGATGAGAGAGAAACATCGATCAGCTGCCTCCTGCACACCTCCCACTGGGGATGTGCCCGCAACCAAGGTACATGCCCTTGACCGGAATCAAACCCGGGACCCTTCAGTCCGCAGGCCGACGCTCTATCCACTGAGCCAAACCGGTTTCGGCTAATCTGAGTCTTTCATTGGAGCATTATTTCAATGGCCAATTTATTCTATTATTATATTTATTTATCAATTATTTATTGCATATCAGTATTGGTATCTGGAAGAAATTTAATTTTTCATAACTTTTAAATAATCTTTTATAATTTTTTACCTTTGACTTTTTCTTGTTGCTCTAACAATATTCTAATTTAATTTTCACATATCATCTAAAAAATTATTGGTAGGCTCAAATGTGTACATATTTAAAAGAAACAAAATATATTCTTTACATTATAAAATAGATTTCTGGGTCTGTGAACTAAACAGATTTTAAAAAGTTTATGAACAATATTCAATCATATTTGTGCAAATTATTTCTTAGTATCAAAAACACAATGCTGGGAAAATTTTAAAGAATATTCTATTATTAACTGTCTTTTAAAATATTTAGTAAAAGTACAGATGTTTACACTGGAGTTGATTGGCCATAGGCAGGGTACCAGGATATGGTAAAGCCTTCTTAAGCCAATTTAATGCCTTGAGTACACTATTAATATTTCAATTAATTGTTTTATTTCTACAGGCATCTTCATTTCTTTTCAGGACTAGTAACACATCAATTATAAATCCTGATCTTCACTGAATTGCACAACAGATATGAGTGCATATTCATATGTCAATCTCACAGCTGAAGTTCTACCATATAGGCAAGGATAAAAAACTATATCATCCCCAGTAAATGTTTATTAGCATTTATAATATACTTTTGCTATCCTGATAAAGTGTGTACTACTATTAGAAAAAAGAAAAATGTAGGACAGATATATCTGTTTTCTAAAATTTCAAATATAAAAATAAGACTAATTTTATGTTCCCTTTAAGTGCATCTAAAACTAATACAGAATATTAAATGTAAACTGCAATTGAAAAAAGCAATGCTTTATTTTTACAAACAAATTTTGAAACAAGTTTATTTCTATTAAGTTTTGAAAATAGAATCATTGAAAATATTTCCTTATTTTAAACAGTTAGAAAATAAAAACTAATTCCAAGCATTGGATTTGTTTATGCATCATACTTCTTGGGAAATGTGATAAACCATAAGTAAGCTCAGAGATGCTTGATGCCAAAGAGAGAGAAAAATAAGACAAAACAATACAAAATCTTCCCCTGAGAACTCAGTATCAAAAGTCCATCCCATGGAAGCAAAGTATTTACTTTAGAATATTTCTGAGCTCTGAAAAACATTTGGGAGGGAGGTGGTGATCATAGGTTGTTAGTGCTCACAGATAACATTCAAAAAGTTAAAATCAATGTTTTCTTGGCAAAACAGCTTAAATTCAGTACTCAGAAAAATTTCACAGCTACCATTCTAATGAACAAATAAAAATTCAACTAGGAAGAGCTATTGAGAACAACACACAGCACAGTGAGATCCACAAATATATCATAATGTGCTGTAGGGCCCGTTAAGAGAGAGCAGAGCTCTGAGTGAATAAATCCTGAGAATAACAGTAAACCTTAAATAAGCCGTCCTCTTAGGGACTTGAATACCTTGCTCAAGCTGTTCAAACTCTGATTGTATTAAGGTGATCTAAGATCACTACTGCACTCACCTAGGTGACAGAAATATGGAAATGTGATTTCTGGAAAAAACAGAACTTCCTCTGGATATTTTGCCTGCTTCATTTGTTGTGCATGCATCTGTGTGAACCAGGAGTTAAAAGAAGCTGTGTACTCTTCAACTTCTTGGTCCCTGATGGGATGAAGAATCTGTACCTGTTGTACAGTAAATCCTGCCCTGTGTCCATCTGTAAAGCTACATAAATGTAGTATTAGGTCAAAACCTAATTGTGTCTGAGGAGCATGACGGCACTCTGAAACCCCAAACTAGAGCTGTGCTGCTGCTGTTTTTATAGCAGAGTAAAAAGAGGTGAAGTTAGAATTAGTGATAGATGTGAAAAAAATGTAGAATATAGCACAGAGAAGAGAAAGAGAGAGAAACATTTTTAAAGTCATGAGCTATCAGAAATACAAAGAAAGGGTCTAATATTTATCTAAATAAAGTTCCAACGGAGAGGAAAGATTGAAAAAGAGGCTTATTATGGCTTATTTCTTCAGCTGAATGCTGTCACTTATGTATATATTTATAGCTATTCAGTCTCTAAAGGTAATAATTAAAAATTAAGATACATTTTATCTTGTAAGTCACATACCGAAGATAGAGTTTCTTGTTCAAACTTTGTGATTGTTTTTATCATATTTAGGAGAATATATATCTCTACAGGAAAAAGCATACTCCTTATACCCAACATTTTAAATACAATTTAGGAGATTTATGTTCTGAACACCTTTTGGAACAATATATACAAAATAGTACTATTGAGTTTAGTGTTGAAGAAAGGTGAAAGTTGGAGCTAGGATATCATGGTAGTCTCTTGATGAATTTGACCTTGAAGAGTGAATTGTGCTTGCCATGAATATAAACTGGAAAATGTTCTTAAGTTATCAGATATATTTCATAAGTTTGTATCTACATATAAATCACATCAAATACATTGACAGTTGACATAAAATATTATTGCATCTAAATACTTCTAAATCACATTTTCCAAAACCAGAAGAAAATGTATTTAAAATTAATACAGTTTAATTTTCCTTGAATAGTTTGCCAAAATTGCAATATTTCTAATACATTAAATTTTAAATATATTTATGTTATATAACTTCTTAGTGGCTACAATCTAAAATGTACTTCTTTCCAGTATTCTTGCTTTATTGCTTTAAAATAATTAGCCTCGAGCTAATAATCAAGTCTGTATTAAAGCACAAAAAGAAGATACTTAGGATTTCCACTTCACATGAGAACTCATTAAGAATTTTCACAAGTTATCTAATTAACATTCTCTAAAAATCAGTTGAAAGGTAATAGCATGTTTATCAATCTCTTCAGCAATGATATATTATTTTTTTGTTTAGCTATGCCAAATGCCCTGGGCATTAGAGTAGACATAACAAAAGTTAGAATTGCTATCTGTAACATAAAAGCTAAATTAATTAGTTTAAAAACTTGGTTTTTTTACTCATCAGTATAATTAAGGACATGTCAACATATTTAGTTCTTCATGTCCTCAGTGATAAGCATCAGAGTTACATATTTTTTCCTGAAGTTTTTACTTAGTGATGTCCATTATTTATAGGAGAGTTGAAAAGCGAAGGGCAATTACTGGTATATGTACCAAGGTTCATAAAAATAAAAAAGATATTTTCTTTCACAAACTCGAATTATGAGCATGATTTGGTTGCATTAACTACAGAATAGATAATTATTAATTAGATTTTTAGCACAGTTTGACAGATTTCCACTTTGTTCACATGATTAACTCTATACAAATAGATATTTGCTAAAATACTGTATTAAAATAATTTGTTTGCACATCTGTCTAGACTACTAAAATGTTCAACCCTGGATTGATTCATTTGCAGCTTGTTCTCTTATACTAGAGTATCACTCTTCACATAGTCCCAGTCAAAGGTGTCAGGAAAGAAAACTATAATTCATCAACTTGGCAATTATATGGGCAGGTGGTGACTGGTTTTCGAAGAAAACAGACACTCTGAGAAACAGAATGTTTGTTTTTTTTCTTTTTAAGCCAGAGTTTACATAGTGAAATCATTCATTCACCTCCTAATGAGACAACTCTCCCAGGAAGTATTTTCATGACACATTGAAAATATTCTCAGTTGTGCTGCAGTAATTGTTATTGCTCATACACCATGAAATTCACACTGTCTCCTTGCCCCCATCCTCACTTTTGACCACAGGATTACCTCCTTCTGGAAGCAGTTTCACTTACTCTGTAATGTTGAGTGTAGGAAGGAGAATTGCTATTCAACCCACTGTTCACTGAGGGGAAGCTTAAACAAAGAACTGCCTTATAAGATCAACAAAATGTACCAAATGGAGATGTATGTTTGCTTGGGATAAAGCAATGCCGATATTCTATATGTCTTCTTGATAATTACCTACCAGCTTACATTTAAATTTCTGATTTGTATTATTTGTTTGAATCCTGTTGTTTGGTCTGCTATGCTAAATCTATACCATATAGTCTCTTGGATTTCAATGTAGTATGCAATATAATAAATACAACAATAAAAATAAATCTTATTAGTTTCCCTAATGAATGGTGTTCTAATAATAACAAATCCATATTGCTAATTTCTTTTAATTAATTTGATTCTTTGAAAGTGCTTTAATTTTATAAATTATCTATAAATGAAGGGGGATTTTGTTCACTTTTTTCTGTATCTAAATATGAAATAATGAGATTCTATAAATTGTTATAATAAAACAATATGAATTATTTTACTACTTCATTCAATTGAGTATTGGACCATTAAGATTGTCCAATTTGCTATAGCATTCAGAAAGACCAAGAATTTTGGCACTGCTCAAAACTATCCTTAACTCCTACTTTATAATTCCTTTTTGATCTAGTTTATAGCCAAATTAATGTGGTGGTGGTTTGTCTTTTGCATGTGTAAAAGAAAAAATTCTGTTGCCCCTCTCACAGAATATTTCTGGAACCAAATGTTTCTTTTGTTTGTTATTATTTTTTCTACACCATCTAATGCTCCAACTCTCCTAATGACAACAACCAGGTGTCCTAAAATTCAATTCTGACACTAACTACCTGGAGTTAGAACAGACTCCAGGGCTCACTCATTCTCATGAAACTGCTTCCCACTTCAGACATCAATTGCAAGTAGTGGGTTCCCCACCTACCCTCATTCAAATCCCTTGGACTTGGTTGCAAAGTTTGATAATTTGTGGCTCAGAATTCAGGAAAACATTTTAATTATTATTACTTATTTATCATTAAAAAGTGGGCAAATGGTCTAAATAAATATTTTTTCAAAGAAGATTTATAAATAGCAATAAGCACATGAAAGGATATTCAATATCATTAGTGTTTTTTGAAATGCAAGTTAAACCTTTTTGAACTAACTAGAATGGCCATAATAATAAGAAGAAATAACAATAGCAAGACTTTATGAGGATGTAGAGAAATTGGTACCTTCATTCATTACTCTTGGGATGTATAATGGTTCTTCTGCTGTAAAAATATTTGTTATGGAACTCAGAAAGCTAAACATTGATTTCTCAAATGAAACAATAACATATGTCCACTAAAAAGCATGCATATGAATATTTAAAGCAGCTTTATTCTATATAATAAAGAGGTAATATGCAAATTGACCCTTATGCCCTCACAAGATGGCTGCCTACGACCAGGCCAGCAGGGGGGTTAGTGAGGGACAACCAAACAACTGAACAAGCAGGCTGCGTGGGGCGACCAGGCCGGCAGGGGGGTTAGTGAGGGACGATTAAACGACTGAACAAGCAGGCTGCATGGGGTGACCAGGACAGCAGGGGGGTTAGTGAGGGGTGACCAAACAACTAAATAAGCAGGCTGCATGGGGTAACCAGGCCGGCAGGGGTGTTAGTGAGGGATGATCAAACAACTGAACAGCAGGCTGCGTGGGGCGACCAGGCCGGCATGGGGGGGCAGTTGGGGGCAACCAGGTCAGCAGGGGGGGGGCAGTTGGGGATGACCAGGTTGGCAGGGGTGGGCAGTTAGGGGTGACCAGGCTGGCAGGGGGGGGGGCAGTTGGGGGCAACCAGGTCAGCAGGGGGGGGGCAGTTGGGGGCGACCAGGTCAGCAGGGGGGGCAGTTGGGGGTGACCCGGCTGGCAGGGGTGAGCAATTAGGGGCTACCAGGCTGGCAGAGGGGGGCAGTTATGAGCAACCAGGCCAGCAGGGGGGGCAGTTGGGAGTGACCTGGCTGGCAGCGGGGGGCAGTTAGGGGTGACCAGGCCAGCAGGGGGGGTAGTTAGGGACGATCAGGCTGGCATGCAGAGGCAGTGAGGGGCAATCAGGGCAGCAGGGGGGGCAGTTAGGGGTGACCAGGCAGGTAGGCAGGTGAGCGATTAGGAGCCAGTGGTCCATGATTGTGAGAGGGATATCCAACTGCCATTTTAGGCCTGATCCCAGCAGTTGGACATCCCCCAAGGGGTCCCGGATTGGAGAGGGTGCAGGCTGGGCTGAGGGGACCCCTCTCCCCGTGCATGAATTTCATGCACCAGGCCTCTAGTTCATAATAACCAGATAATGAAAGTAACCCAAATTTCCATCAACTGTTGAATGGTTAAACAAATCTGGTGTACCCATACACTGGAATATTATTCAGTCACAAAAAAGACTAAAAACTGATAGATTGAACATGGATGGGCACTGAAAACAGTAGGCTAAGTAAAAGAAGCCAGACATGTTTATTCATATTGTATGATTCTATTTATGTAAAATTAGAGGCCTGGTGAACAAAATTTGTGCATGGGTAGGGTCCCTAGGCCTGGCTGGCCATCAGGGTCGATGGGGGCCTTCTGGCTGCTGGCCAGAGCCTCCCTTCATTCTGCGCTACCCCCTGGTGCTCAGAGCATGTCATAGCAAGTGATCGGTCTCCCAATCAAATTCCTACGGGGACAATTTGCATATTAGGCTTTTATATAGAGAGATATCCAGACAGAAACTAGAACAGTGGCTGCCAGGGGGTTGGAGTAGTGAGTAATAGGAATTGACAGTGGATATAGGATTTGTTCTACAGTGATAATAAGTGTTCTGCAATTTGATAGTGGGGATGATTTCATACCTTGTGAATGTGTAAAACATCACCAAAGAATACATTTTAAAATAATTTTTTTTTATTTTTAAAAAAAATTTTTTTTTTAAATATATATTTTATTGATTTTTTACAGAGAGAAAGGAAGAGGGATAGATAGTCAGAAACATCGATGAGAGAGAAACATCGATCAGCTGCCTCTTGCACACCTCCTACTGGGGATGTGCCCGCAACCAAGTTACATGCCCTTGACTGGAATCGAACCTGGGACCTTTCAGTCCGCAGGCTGACGCTCTATCCACTGAGCCAAACCGGTTTTGGCTCATTTTAAAATAATTTTTATGTGATGTGTCTCAAAACAAAAAGTTGATGGAAGAGTGTCATGTTGAAAAATTTGAAAATTAATATTTGTTCATATGAAAGAAATGTCACCAACATTTTTTGTAGTGATAACTAAGAGACAGGTCACATGGTGCTATAAAGTATACTGAGGATCTTTTTTTTAAAAAAAATAAAATAAAATATACCAAATGATTCAAGCAAAGGAGATATATGAGTGAATTTATGCTTGTGCAAATTATGCTGGCTTCCCTTTGGAGAAAAAAAATAAAAGGGAGGAAATATGTAAATAGAGAGACCATTTAGGAGACCATTTTAGTGATATCGGTTAGATGATTGATACAGGTGACTAGACTGGAAGCATATGAAACAGAGAGAAGGTGATGTGTTTGGGGCATGTTTGGAGGTAGCAGTGACAAGCAATTGGATGTGGAAGTGAAGGAGATGGAGGAATCAAGAATTAATTGTAAATCTCTGGCATGAGAGGCATAGTGGATTTTGGTAGTTTTACCTAGGATATAGAAAACTGAGGGTTTTAAAGATTTTCTAAATTTCAATAAATAAAGACCAATGTGACTTTCTGAGTGTGTTGTGAAAATGTTCTGGTCTTATTTTTTTAAAAAACATCTCTTTATTTTTTTCAGCTTTATTAGGATATAAATGACACATAACATTATATAAGTTTAAGGTGTACAACCTGATGATTTGATACATATCTATATTACAAAATGATAACTAGTCCTATTTCTTTTGATGTTCACAAAGGCCAAATTAGAAATCTATATTTTAAATTTATTATTTACCTGGGCAGCTCACAAGATGTGTATAGTAGCTGTGAAATCTCTAAAGATAACTTAATGATAGCAGGCCATTCTGTCAACATTGCTATACAGATTGGGCCATTAAAGCCAGTGACAGTGATATAGGAGGTTTGATTTTTTCATTCATTTAACAATTACTTCCTGAAGTCTACTATATGCCAAAAATTTTGCTAGGTACCAGGAATTTAGGATTAAATGAGAAATAGGCATTGCTTTAATAGGATCATTATTTAACAGGAGAGACAAAAGCAAACAAATACAGCCCAGTGAGATAAGTGTTAAGATGAAGGATTGTATGAGGTGCCTAGAAGTACAGAGGAGGGGCAACCACACTCAGCTTGCTTTTTGAAGGAAAGAAAATCATAAATTTAGCTTAATGATGTTCATAAGGCCTTTTTGCAACTAGGGAGGGATTAATGAATGAAGACAGAAGCATGACTCATGTTTTAAGATAATTACAGAATGTTGTGAGACTTAAGATAGATAGTAAAAAAAGGCATTGCCTATAAGTCTATAGGTATAAACATAATTTACATATGAATAGTATTGTTTTTCCAATGTAGAAAAATGATTTGAAGACAAAGGTAGAGATAAATTACAGAAACAGTGTAATTGTAATCACTTTAAATAATAGGTTGGATTATCTGTGGCTTTCAGGCCACAGAATAAAAGTTATTGTTTCCTGTTATTATATTTTGATTTCAATAAATTTAAACACAATTTAATATACGTAAATCTTCAGAAAAAAATGGTTTTCTTATTGCTTAACATTTTTATAACCCAGAAATGGCTATCAATGTATTTTTGGTTGTTCTATTTCCCCAGTTCTTAAAGAGTTCTTTTAAATTAATAGGAATGAAACAAAACAAAATGTTACCCTTAATTTAAAAGCAAGAGACGATAATTCTAAAATAAACTATGTGAGTTTATTGTCTTAAGTGATTATGGTACATAAAGGATCTCAAGAAAATGATGTGATAAAGAGACAAGAAGAGCAGAAAAATACTTAGAAATACAAATATTTCAAAATATAAGTATATTTCAAAAATAGTTAAATAGACAATAATTAATGATATCAGACTAAAGATGAGTTCAGGAAAAATTTTCTCATATATATATTTGTTTTCCAATTATATTCTCCACATTCTAAGAATATTTAACCAGTTAATTTTAAAAAGGAAAGTGAGCAAAACACTATTATGTACATTTTATATTAACTTTAGAATACATATAAAAACAACAATAAGGTTAGAATGATATGAAAATATATCACTTTTTAAGTTATGCATAATTTTATTCTTCTTAAAGTAGAAAGTTATCCTATTCACTCTCTTTATTCTACAATTGCTAAAATAAAATTACTTTCTTGAGTTACAGTTAAATATATTTGAGCTATCAAGTAAAGTAGATAAGACATCAATAACTTTTTGATGGGTTTAAGAAATTGATAAAATTAAATCATTGTGTTTTAATATTTTTAAGAGAGAAAAATTGATAATTATAATGCCTGAATATTTGAGAATTTAGTTGTAATAGTGAAGAGTAATGTAGGCTCTAGTAAATCTCATTTTATAATAATAGTACATTTTCCACTATGTGCTCTTTAGAATGTGCTCATGTAATAGGATTGTAATAGGTAAAAACTAACATGTGTTGACAGTCCAGATTAACTCCTTAAACTTGAGTTAGAAGTGAGTTCTTTTTATAACTTCTATTTTCAATATATGTTTAGAATGCATGGTAAAACTGAATAACAAATATAACTGTCACAGGTGTCTTGCCAAATAAAGCAAGAAACATTATGTCTCATGCCAAATAATTTAAATTCATTTTCAGAGAAAATAAAATAATTTGAGTAAAAGTAGACAGATGCTGAATGGGTAAGCTGCATGTCTATATTCTAGTTTCCTGGGCCTAATATAGATTTCTTTAAAATGACACTTTTTTTTGGTCATTCATTCATCAAATAATTATGGCACTTCCATTGTGTCCAAGGCCCTGTTATGGGTAGTCACATAAATAAACAAAATTGACAAGGACCCCTGCTTTCATAAAATTTACATTCTAGTGGAGAAAAAATGACCGAGAAAAGCAGCATAATTACCAAGAAAATTATATATTATACTGGGAGGTGATAATTGATGTGGAAAAATATATAAATCAGAAATAGTTAGGGCTGATATCGGGCAGCTGGATGGCAACACTCTTTTGGGAAAGAAATAACATATATGGTGTTAAATAATTCCTAAAACAGCAACCAATATATGGTGCTATTTTTTCCTATGGTCAGAACATAAGACTTCAGAAACCAAGTTCCAACCAAGATTAGAAACAGAAATGTAATATGTGTGAAGAAATAAAAGGAGACAAAAGTGAGTGAAGTTTTATATGAGATGAAGAATAGAGGAAGACATGTGTAGATGTCAAACTGTGTTGGCCATACAGTGTTTGGGTTGTATTCTATGTAAAATCAGAAGTTGTAGAAATATTTTTTTTTAAATATATTTTATTGATTTTTTACAGAGAGGAAGGGAGAGGGATAGAGAGCTAGAAACATCGATGAGAGAGGAACATCGATCAGCTGCCTCCTGCATACCCCCTACTGGGGATGTGCCCGCAACCAAGGTACATGCCCTTGACCAGAATCGAACCTGGGACCCTTGAGTCCGCAGGCCGACGCTCTATCCACTGAGCCAAACCAGCTAGGGCTGTAGAAATATTTTGACTAAGTAAATTAAATAGTATTTGACTATTAACAAGGTCTTTTAAAGTTGCTGGTGAAATGGAGGCAAGCAAACTATCAGATAGAGTCCAAAATGATGGTTGTAAGGATGCTCAAGGAACTTAGTGAGAACTTCAACAGCATGGAAAAGTACATAAAAACCATAAAAAGTAACCAGTCAGAAATGAAGGATACACTAACTGAAATGAAGGATAATTTACAGGGAATCAATAGTAGAGTAGATGGATCAAGTCAGTGATTTGGAATATAAGGAAGCAAAAACAAACAAACAAACAAACAAACAAAAATACCCAATCAGAAGAGCAACAAGAAAAAATCCAAAATTATAAATATAGTGTAAGGAGCCTCTGGGACAACTTCAAGCACCATCATGAGGGTGCCAGAAGGAGAAGAGAGAGAGTAAGAAATTGAAAAACTATTTGAAAAATTATGACAGAAAACTTCCCTAACTTGGTGAAGGAAATAGACATACAAGTACAGTAAGTTCAGGAGTCCAAAACAAGATGAACACAAAGAGGCCCAGGTCAAAACACATTATAATTAAAATGCTAAAGGTTAAAGACAAAGTGAATCTTAAAAGCAGCTAGAGAGAAACAGTTTCCTCTAAGGCTATCAGCTGATTTTTCAAGCCAGAGGGGATTGGAATGAGGTATTCAAAGTGATGAAAAGCAAGGAACTACAACCAAAATTACTCTACCCAGCAAAGCTATCATTTAGAATCCAAGGACAGATAAAAAGCTTCCCAGATTTAAAAAAACAAACAAACAAACAAAAACCTAAAGGAATTCATCACCACCAAACAAGTATATGAAATGTTAAAGGGTCTTCTTTCTAAGAAGAAAAAAGCAGGTAAAATAGGGACAATAAATGGGAAATAAATATATATCTATCAACAATTGAATCTAAAAAGCAAACAAACAAGCAGAATAGAAACAGACTCATAGACACAGAGACAATTTTGATGGTTGCCAGATGGGAAGGGGGTTAGGTGGATGGGTGAAAAGGGTGAATGGATTGTAACAGAATAGTCATGGGGATATAAAGTACAACTTAGGGAACATAGTCAATAATATTCTAATAACTATGGATGCTGTAAGATGAATATAAGATTTATCAGGATGATCACTTAGTAGGTTATACAATGTCTAATTGCTGGGATGTACATCTGAAACTAATATAATGTTGTATGTCAACTGTAATTAGAACATTTTAAAAATGATATAAATAAATAATAAAATGTCTGGTGTAGAATTAGGCTAGCATAGAACCAGTGAGAGCATTAAGGGGCTATTGCAGTAGTGATGGAGATTGAGGTCAGTGTCCCCAGCTATGCTGTCATAGGGACAATTGGAGGGTAGAGAGGAGACCAAAAAAATAAAAAAAATAAAAAAAAAATGATGAATGGGTTGTTTCAGAAGGAAAGTTGAAATAAAGCTTAGGTCCAAGTTTTCCATTTTGAAGGGCCAAACAGAATGTGGAGTAACACATAAGAATGAAGACATTGTGATTTGGTATGGAAAGCCAAGATAAATATTTAGTTTTAGATTAATTTGGGACTTTAAAATGGAGATGCAATTACTTAGATATATAGGAGATTAGAAATTTTACAGAGATGTAATTTTGGCTATAACATGGATAAAAGCATTTTTACTTTTTATTTTATTTTTTTAATATATTTTTTATTCTTTTTTTTTTTTTTTTTTTTTTTTACAGAGAGGAAGGGAGAGGGATAGAGAGTTAGAAACATTGATGAGAGAGAAACATCAATCAGCCGCCTTCTGCACACCCCCTACTGGGGATGTGCCTGCAACCAAGGTACATGCCTTTGACTGAAATTGAACCTGGGACCCTTCAGTCCGAAGGCCGATGCTCTATCCACTGAGCCAAACAGGTTAGGGCACATTTTTACTTTTTAATATATGGGAATGAAGAGAGAACAAAAACTGAGGCTGAAAAATTCCTTCATCCTGAATTTATGTAAAGGGTTTGAGTCTACAAAATAAACCAAAACAACTTTCTTGAGATGAAGATGTAGATCAAGGGGAAAAAAGGAAGAGGAGGAAGGGAAAGAAGAAGGAGAAGAATTAAGAAATGTGAAATAATAATGTAATGGAAATTAAAAGAAGAATTCTGAAAAGAAGGAAGTGGCCTTAAATTTAATCCCTTAAGAGTTTCAGTAAGGATCATTGGAAACTCCACATATCACCTGGACAGTGTGGCTAAGTGGTTGAGCATTGGCCTATGAATCAGGAGGTCACAGTTTGATCCCCAGTCAGAGCATAAGCCCGGGTTGAGAGTTCAATCCCCAGTAGGGAATATGCAGGAGGCAGTCAATCTATGATTCTCTCTCATAATTGATGTTTCTATCTCTCTCTCCCTCTTCCTTCTTCTCTGAAATCAAATAAAAATATATTTTTTAAAATGAAACTATACATATAATTTATGTTTCAATGACACAGGTCATTACTAATTTTAACAAAGGCATTTTCAGAGGACTAGTTGGGAACCAGAGCCAGACTAAGATAGGTTGAATTATACTAGTAAATGGGAAGTGAAGAAGGGACAGTATTTCTTTAGATACTTTTTTAAAATTTTGGTAATTTATGAAGAGAAATGAAGTGGTAATTAAGGGAAAATATGGGGTAAACAAATGATAACATTTTGGCTCTCATTACAATCCATTGCTACCTAAGAAATTTTACTCATAGTATATTTGACAGAGAAGAATGTATAGTTTCTAAATGTAAGGGCTTTGGAGTTAGAAAGCTGAGCCAGATTTCACATATTTTACTAAATAGCTGTGTGATCTTGAACAAGGCACTTAACCACCCTAAAACTCAGAAGGACTTGTCAATCATATATATATAGTTTCTTGTGAGGATTAAATGAAAAAATGCATGTGGTACATTTAACACAGTGCCTGATACACAGCAAATTCTCACTAAAGTTTACTTTTCCTTTTCATCCTTTTTTTACTCATATTATCATTTTATCCCTTCAATTTAAGATGGCCAACTAACTCATCAACCAACATAAAATCCAGTATAAATTTAGAAGAATTTGTGATAAAATTAACTTTTTATGATAATTTCAGAAAACACAAAATTATTTTCTCTGTAATTCTTTTGCCTACAGAATGTTTCCCACATTCTTTCTTTTTTTCTTTATTGATTAAGGTGTTACATATGTGTCCTTATTCCTCCATTGCCCCCACCCCCTTGCCCTCACCCCCATGGTGTCTGTATCCATTGGTTAGGCTTATATACATGCATACCAGTCCTTTGGTTGACCTCTCCCCTTTACCCCCGCCCTCCCCTACCTTCCCTCTGAGGTTTGATGGCCTCACATTCTTAATCCTGACATGCGGGAATTGGTCAATTGCTTTCAACATAGGATGGTTCAGTCTTGCATTAAAGGTAAAGTAATTCTACAGATTACCACTAGAGAACAGGAGAGAGTCAGGCAACATCAGAAATATTCACGGACCAGCTGTCCTTGATTCTAGGACAGGTTTCCCTATTGTGAGAAACTCAGACATCAGAGACAGATAATTGTTTTTGATTAAGCCCATTGTTTTTAACTTAAATAATGGAGCAGAAATATTTTCCAAAGTTATTTTGCATTTCAAAGGTAATAAGGGGACAATTTTTATTTTATCATTCTGTATTTATACTTCTATTATAACTCTCAGTTATGTATCATATTATTTTTATTTGTTTCCATGCTTGTCATCAGGCACCATTAAATGTAAAATTTTTAAAGGCTGATGCCACATCTCATGAAAGCACTTCTTTTTGCTTAGTAGACTCTCTAGGGATGCAATTTCAACATCCATTATCATCATGACAGAGGCAGGCAACAAGATATTCTCAGATTAATTATTAGGGAAGCAGAGATACAGATAGGGGGCATGCACATTTCTTCATACATTTGATAGGTTCAAGTGTGTTGAAAGTCAAGATAAATGCCAGAAATATTCATGAAAAATTGGGTGCTTAAAGTGTATTCTCTTGATAAAGAAGAATTGCTAAGGAAATATTTATCCAGTGTATAATGTATGTTAGTGTTACATGCTTTGACATGCATTATTTCATTTATTTCTCTCAATAATTCTGTCAGATAGAGTCTGTCATTTTACACACAGGGGATTGAGAAAAAGGAAGGTTTATCAGCTCACCTAATACCAGAAAGCTAGTATATATTGGAACTTTTAAGAAAAAAAATTGCTCAAGATAAGCAAACAAAAATGGATTTTATTCCAAGATACTCTTGACAGCAATAGGGGAGAAAGCACAGACAAAGCCGCATACCCAATTCTATGAAATGAAGGGTGAGAAGAGTTTTAAGAGGTGGAGTGGGGAGATCACAGGTCATCTATGCTAGTTAAGTGGCTTCACTCAAAGGAAAAACAAGCATTCTCTTTTCTTCAGGACAGGAGATTGTTTTACAATTGAGGCAAGGTGCCCACTGAAGTTAAGTTCTCCTTTCTCACAGAAATTGGGAGATAGGGGCTTTTACCTTGATCATTACATTTCAAATAGATGTTCCCAGGTCCTTGAGAAGGACAGTCCCATGTTGTAAACCTGGCCAGAGACTTTAAAAATATTACATCTCAAAGGGTGGAGAAACAATTTACAAGTTTCCCAAAGTAAATACCATAAGAAAAGAGAGGTCAGGAACCAGCATTTAGGAAAAATCTTGCCTAACATCTAGTCAAGCCGAGGGAAACAATAAAGTCATCTTGGTCAAGCCAGGTTTAAACTCTAGTCTTTCTGATTCGATAACTCATGCTACTTTTTATTGAAGGAATTGTATGGCTACAAGCTAACATATAAAATCAACATGAAGACTGCTGAGCAACAATGCATGTTTACTGAATAAATATTCTGCCCCACTTTTGAGGGGTTCTATGAATCAGTAGGCTACACTAGTTATAATACCAACCCAATACAAAGTTTAGAATCAAGCCAAATTCGAGCTCTTAGGCTAGTTACGTAAGCTAAATACATTTATTTTCTCAGAATGCAATATTGAATCTAATAGAAGAACTTTTTGCCCAAAACCACAAAGATAATCACTTATATCTAGAAAAGATGAGATAGGCTAAGACTATCAGCTTGGTTTCAACTACCATTCAAAGGTCAATCAATCTATGACAAATGTCCAGACAGAAAGACCTTTACACTTAAAATAGACTTGGGGGTATCTCTCAGCATGAGTCTAATCTGGGTCAGTTTGCCTTTACCAAATAGGGGAGAATCCCTACTTTTGTTTATAATTTTCTCACAGGGAATGGAAATTGAATCATTTCTGCCTGTTTGCCAAATCTTGAAATTTGAGAAATCTGCAGCCTCAATCTGACATAAGGAATCTTTCTTTACTTTTCTGATAATTCAAAGCTTGTTATTTTCTATTTTATCTTTGAGACACATGTTTCTTGCAACCCAGTGGCAAACTATGTGTGTGTAATTATGATCTATCACTAACAAAAATAAAAAACATCTAAAAGTAAAAATAATATTTTTTTGGTGTGTGAAATCTTCCATTTCTATTAAATAGCTTAATAACACCCCTACTGTTTTCTTCCTAAATAAATTTACTTCTAAAATCTAAGAAATGTGAAAACAGAAAACTTAAACAATTTGTATGCACTGATTGCTTATAGGCAAATTCAAAACATTTTAAAAATAATGAATATTAAATGCTTGGCCAAAAGTCAAAGAGATTTCATTCTCTTTTGGAGCCCTAATTAAATAATTGATCATATTTAAAAGAAGATGGGTAAAAGATTCAAGATGTTAAGAGTAAGACCTTCTTTAAAAATAAGGATTTTCTCACTCATCAGAAAGAATATATGCATCCCTCTGTTCATAGCAGTGCAATTTACAATAGCTAAGACTTGGAAACAGCCTAAGTGCCCATCAGCAGATGAGGGATAAAAATAACTATGGTGCATTTACACAATGGAATACTATGCAACAATAAAAAAGAGAGAACTCTTACCATTTGCAACAGCATGGATGAACCTGGAGAGTATTATGCTGAGTGGAATAAGCCAGTCAGAGAAAGATAAGTATCACATGATCGCACTCATGTGTGGAATCTAATGAACCAAATAAAGTGCTGATCAAAAATAGACCCAGAGTCATAAAAGCATGAACAGACTGTTGAAACTCAGAGGGAAGGCATGGGAGGGTGGATGGGAAGAGATCAATCAATGAACTTGTATTCATATATGCATAACCCGTGGACATAGACAATGGGGTGCTGAGGTCCCGGGAGTACCCAGGTTGCAGGCTCAATCCCCAGGGGTGGCTTGCAGGAGGCAGTAAATCAATGTTGATGTTTCTCTCTCATTGATGTTTCTCTCTCATTGATGTTTCTATCTCTCTCTCCCTCTAAAATCAATAAAAAGATATATTTTTTAAAAACATACTCTAGCAGTATCACCTGAATAAAAATACTAGAACTCACTTGACTTTTTTAGTATATTATATTAAGAAATGAGAACTGTTTTGTGCTATACATGTGAGTTAATTTTTAATGTAATTATACTTTCTTTCCCTTTGCTTATAAAATAAGAATGAATATCCCTCAGGCAAGGCATCTCAGTAACTTGATAGAAAAGAAAGGTGAAGCAAGATGAATTTAAAATTTAGAGTAGTTTGAGAGTATATTGACAACTTAGAAGGGGGGAAAAAGGATATCTATACCCTGGTAGTGTGGCTCAATGATTGAGCATAGATCTATAGACCAGGAGGTCATGGTTCAATTCCCAGTCAGGGCATATTCCTGGGTTGCGGGCTCAATCCCCAGTGTGGGGCGTTCAGGAGGCAGATGATCAATGATTCTCTCTCATCACTGATGTTTCTATCTCTCTCCCCCGCTCCCTTCCTCTCTGAAATAAAAATATATATATTAAAAAAGAGAATATCTATAAAAAATAATGTGAAAATTTAAGTTGACCATCACCTCCTACCAACCTAATCATCTTTCCTGATTTGTATAAAGTCTTAAGTCCATAAGGGAACTACTAAGCAGTTGTTATCAACTAGGATGTGCATTGGAATTACCTGGGGATCTTTAAAACAACAACAAAAAACACAACAAACAAAAAACTAATGCTTAGCTACCACCACTAGAAATTCTAATTTACTTCGGTGGTGTGTCATTTTCAAATATTATAAAGTTTATAATCTCTCCATGTGATTCTAATTTATAGTACTCTGAAGGACCCCTTAACATACATGTGGTTTTATATACAATATATTATTTTACAAAATTTTCATAATAATATCATTTAATAGAGGAGTGAAATATATCAGGAAAATATTTGAAAAACTAGAATTCAATGTCAAAGCTGTCAAAGGCTAAAACCTATATTTTATCACTATGCTTCTTTTCCTCATTCTTAAGAACTCGAATTAATCAATCAACTCTGCAATCCCCAGATTCTTAGACTTTCCATATTACAAATTACATTCTATCTTAGGTTTTAGCTATTCATATCCTTGTGTGATTTCTTAGTATACAAGATTATATGTAAGAACAGGCAAGGATTTTCATGGTTTCATTTTGTTTTGTTCTTTCATACCTTTTGCAGGTTGTGCACTTATACCACATGTAGTAGGTTATGAATAAATATTGGTTGAATTAATCTTTGGTAAATTCTCTGAAGTTCTTGTCATTAATGTTAACCCTGTACATTGTTATATGTGCTGTGTCGGTCACAATACAGTTCATCATGAACACTATTTCTTAATATTTTATACAACTGCTCCACTATGGCTGGCATATACATGCAGCAAATAGATACAGTTTATATGCAGATGTGGTTTACAGTGGGGATGGGTGAATCCAAGGCATTCATTAGTTCATCACCAGCTCTCAATGTAATCAGTTTTGAAGACACTAATAAGGATGGCAAAGACCAAGTCAGTTCTAATTGGAAGATATTTTAAAAATTAAATTATTACAAGACACTGGGAGGAGGGGGTGAGGGCATCATGTGCCTAGCGGTATGGGAGGCCGGGGAGAGATCAATGGGGAAAAAAGGAGACATATGTACTACGATTTGTAATACATTAAACAATAAAAAAATTATATTATTTTAAAACATTATCATCCAGCCAGGCTGGCATGGCTCAGTGGTTTAGTGTTGACCTATGAACCAGGAGGTCATGTTTCGATTCCCTGTCAGGGCACATGCCCGGGTAGTGGGCTTGATCCCCTCTGCGCAGTGTGCAGGAGGCAGCCGATCCATGATTGTCTCTCATCATTGATGTTTCTCTCTCTCTCTCCTTCTCCCTTCCTCTCTGAAATATAAAGACATATTTTTTAAAATAAAAAAATAAAACATTATCATCCAGTTAATGTGTCTATAAAATTCCATAAATAATATTTAGTGAAATGACAAATAAATATTAAATTGTGAAAATTTTATCTGGTTTTGATAAACATGCATTTCTCATTACTAAATGATAAGTAACTATGGAATCACAGCACTTTAAAAAAAAATTCTACTTTGGCAAGGCAAATTTACATTTAGAGTGTACAAAAGTGAATATTCATATATATTTTGAGATAAAAAAGGAAATGCTCAGTAAACCAAAATATCAAAATATGTTCACAAACAAACGAGAACAATTTATCAAGGAATCATTCTTTATGGTTTGAATTATTTAGATATTAATGTTGAATTTATTTCATTTCATGGTCTAATGAGAAAACTTTTGCATTTTTTGCTGTTATCTGCTTTTTTCAGCCTCAGTACATTTTCTTTTTAATACACTATGAATTGATAAACACTCTGTTTTCTGATCATGCTAAATGTATGGAGTCATCAAAATGAATACCTTTTATTCATGACTAAAGGCCCAGTGCATGAATTTGTGCATGGGTGGGGTCCCTCAGCCTGGCCGGTGATTGGGGCCGATTGGGGCCAGCTGGCCAGCAGGGGAAGGGACTGCAGGAGGTTGGCTGGCTGGCCACAGGAGGTTGGCTGTGGAAGCGCACTGCACCTGGCTGGCCAAGGGGAGGGACTGTGGGAGGTTGGTCGGCCATGAGAGGTTGGCTGTGGGAGCACAATGACCACCAGGGGGCAGCTCCTGCCTTGAGTGTCTGCCCCCTGGTGGTCAGTGTGCATCATAGCAACCAGCCAACCGGTCGTTTGGACGACCGGTTGTAATGGTCACTTATGCTTTTATATATATAGGTGGCTTTCACAAAGCAAATGCTCTCTGTGTATCTTGAACCTCTACTTTTCATACCTTTACTGTATTGTTTTAGTCTTGGTTTAATAGTATAGTCTTAAAACACACAGATAATTCTTATTCTTGTCTTTCTATACCTATTGTTCTATTTCATTGCCTTCACTCATTGGAGGGTAAAGTAGAAATGTTTAGGTTAATTTTAAATATACTGAAGGGTTATTATGACATATATAATATACTTCTGATGAAAATAAATTATATTATTTTTTTCTTTGATACAATGCCTTTGTTTTTTAACATAATTTATATGCAAAATATCCATTTTCTTCACACAGGTTATACTACAAACAGTCCTCCCTGCACAGTTGTGTATATGAATTTCATTTATTACAATTTAGTTAATTAACATTAGTCACTAACAACAGTTTAAATTCTGTTTTTTATCTAAGACTTTCCTCTTTATCCTAGTTTGCTAAATTATCATGATAATGAATGGATACTGAGTTCTAGCAAATGTATTTTTGACATCTTTGGGAAGATTATGTGCTTTTTTATCTTTAATGATGTACATTTTATTTATTGATATTTAAATGTTAAATCAGGTTTGCTTTCTTGGAATAAATTTAGTTTCATGATGACATTATTTTTGTTTGCACATCACTGCATTTGGATCATAAACACTTGAGATTTGCCATCTGTTTTCATGAATACAATTAGATTTTACTACATTTTTCTTGGACTATTATTTTTGTTATAGAGAATATATTATTCTCATAAAAGAAGCATGGAATTGTTTCTTTTTCCATTATTTTGTATAATGCATGGGAAATTACATTATTCCATATAATTGCCATTTTTATATAAATGTAATATTGCTCAAATATCCATTATTACCTTTTTGTTTGAATCTGGGATCCATAGTGATGACACTTGTTTTATTCCCAGTACTATTAATGTGCACTTTCTTTCTTTTGTATTTCTCAAGTATGCTAGAAGATCATGCATTTTATTAGGCTTTTGAAGTAATCATTTTTAATTTTGCTTCTTTATTTTATTGTACTTTAATGAGCACTTTATTAATTTCTATCTTTGAACTTTTATTTTCTTTCTATCTCTTACATAGGATTAATTTGTAATATTTTCCTATCTTTTTGAAGTGGATACTTAAATAATCAGTTTCAGCTGTTCTTTTAATGACATCATTTAAGTTTAAAAAAAATTATTTCCAAGTATAGCATTACTTGCATCTTGGAAGCTTTAAAATGTAAAATGTATGGTATTAAATATAAAATGTTTTAAAATTTCAATTGTAATTTCTGCTTTGACTCAGTAATAATTTTTAATTGTATCATTTAATTTCCAAGATCTCAGCATTTCCTATTATTTTATTACCAGAGGCCCAATGCACGAAATTCATGCACGAGTAGGCCTTCAAAGCCATTGCCTTGATCTCTCCCTCGCAGCCTCGGAGGCTGCCTTGATCCCTTTTTCACAGCCACCATGGCTGCCTCGATCCCTCGCAGTGGCAGCTGCAGCCCCAGCTTCATCCGTAAGGTCGTCTGGGAGGATGTCCAGACAGTCGTACTGCTGTTCGACCATTCAGTCTATTTGCATATTATGCTTTTATTATTATAAATTATACATTTCATACTTATTTCTAATCAGATTAGAGAATAGAGTCTAAGTAACTGTTGAAACTTTTGAAAATAGTTGAGGTTTACAACATGGCCCAGAGTATGAACACTTTGGTAAACATGTACACTTTAAAGTTTTAATTGTATGCATATTTACATATGCATTTACATATAAGTTAAATTGCTACACTTACATATACAGTTAAATTGCTAAGAATTTTTAGTCAAATTGTCTATGAACTTACTGATACTTTTCTTTGTTTAATTTTCAAAAAATATGTTTTTATTGATTTAAGAGAGAGGGGAAGGGAGAGAAAAAGAGATACAGAAACATCAATGAGAGAGAAACATCAATCACAGAGGTCAGCAGCCTCCTGCACACCCCCTACTGGGAATCGAGCCCGCAACCTGGGCATGTGCCCTAAAGGAATTCAACCAGTGACCTTTTGGCTCATAAGTTGATGCTCAACCACTGAGCCACCCCGGCTGGGCTCTCTCTGCTTATTTTATCAGATACTGAGAAGGGCACTGAAAGTTTCCTGCCATGATTTGGAGTATATATGTTTTAATTACTTTCAGTTCTATGAATTTGTGTTATATGGTTTGAAGCTGTGTTACTAGGGAATACAAATTTAGAATTATTATTTGGCGGAATAATTCTGTTATGATGTGTGTTTTTTTACTGTAATACTTCTTCATATTTCTCCTTTGATATTTGTAAAACTATATAATCTTTCTTATATTAGGACTTATATGATATACTTTTGTCCATTCTTTTATTTATAATCTATTATCCTATATAATAAAAGCATAATATGCAAATTGACTGAACGGTGGAATGACCAGTCAGCAGGAAGCGGGGCCGGTGAGCAGGCAGTGCCAGGCCAGCCAAGGTGCATGCCAGCAAGCAGAGGGAGGGGACGGCAATGGGATGGAGAGGCAGCAGCGACCAACAGCAGCAGAGGGGAGGTTGGGGCCACGCCGGCCAGCCAGCACCATTCCCTGATCGGCTGCCTGTTCACCTCCCACAGAGGGAGGTTGGTGGGGGCCACAGCAGCGGGGTGATGGGAGCAGCACCATCCCCTGATCACCCGCCTGGTCGCCTCCCGCAGAGGGAGGCCAGACTGTGGCTTAGGCCTGTTCCCCTTCAGCAGAACATCCCCTGAGGGCTCCCGGACTGTGAGAAAACACTGGCCGGGCTGAGGGACCCTATCCCGAGTGCATGAATTTTCGTGCACCAGGCCTCTAGTAGTCTATATAATCATATGTGTCTCTTGACCATATCATGTAGAGTGTTTAAAATTTTGAATCTGTAAATGTGTGTTAGTACTACTCATATAGATAAAAATATTTAAATTCTTTCTTTTTATTTAATTTTCTTTCTCTCTTTTTTTTACATTCTAATTGTGTTATGTTATTATTTGCTTCATCTTAAATATTTTCTCCTGACCTTACATCCAGTTATTAGTCCTGTTTTTCATTGTATCCAATTTAATACTAATTTCATATTCTGAGATTTGAATTTTATTCATTGCACTTTCAAATTATATTATTTTTATACAGTCTTATTGATTCTAATTCCCTAGTATACTTTATATTTTACCATTAATTTGCAAATATCAATCAGCTATTTTACAGATAACTGCTACATGTGGGCCACTTGGGGTTTATTAACATTTCCTATTATTTATCTTTTCTTTATTTCTTGATATTTGTGGTGGGTTTTGGTTGAATAATGGGCACTTTATATAAATAATATTCTAGAAGTTTTGAATGTTGTAATGTTCCTTCAGAGAAAACTCACTTTACTCACTTGTAGTCAGATAGAGTAAGGGCAGATTAATGTATAACTCAACTCATTTGAGATGAAGTGAATGTTTCTGCAATGCTCTATTTACCTCCAATGCACCCTTATTTTTTTGTATAGCCTTATAATGTCCCACCTGGAATTCCATGGGTACTTATCAGAGAACCCCCAAGTTGGCATGTTCTAAAATGTAATATTTATCTTCTCGTGAACAAGGGACTTTGAAGAACATCACTGTGTTTTGCTACATCTTGCTTTGCTCCTTTATCATTATGCTTCATTCACATAAATAAATTTATTTCTTGGAGAAAACCAACATTAGGATGGGCTAAACTGCTAGTCACCAAAAAATGGTATTTCCAAATTTCTGCTTCTTTGGAAATCCAAAACTCCAATATTTTATTTTATTTTTATCCATCATATATGACCCTTTACCTGGGGTTCTCCACCTGGGACCTATGCCTCTTTCTAGTAAGAATTGGCGAGTCCTATGAATACAACATTCCTGAAGGACATCAGCTTTTCTTTGCCTTAAAATATACTTTTAATTTATCTAGCTTTCCTAGTTATCCATGGGAAAACTTGTGCCAGAATGAAAGTTCAAAACACATGTTTCAAATGTTATTTAGGTCAAACAAATTGAAAGTTGAAGTGTGCTTTTGGAATTAGTAAGAGAGGAATTTTAAGTGACTAGCAAGTACCATTTTAATGATACCACAGTGTACTATGAAATAAGCAGCCAATAAGTGTGGAGATAGCATGTGCAAAAATGTTCTGAAATGTCTGGGTGAAAAGGAATGTCTGGGGAACATGAGGGACATAAGAGGCCAGAGTTTTGGTCAAACTGCATATTTTGGTGTTAAAATCACTTAGGACAGACCAGTTGCGATATCTTCAGTAAGTTAAGATATCAGAAATCAAGAGAGTAAGAGAATGGTGCTGCCAGATGGCATTAACCTCAACTTTCAATGGTTTTACAAGAAGGTGGACAAATAATGATCTGTATGTGGCTCAGGTATCGGACAAAAAGGGCATTGATCTAATCTTGAGTCTGTAATATGTGGTTTTTGAGAGAATAAACAACTTCCACTTGTGAAGAATATAAGGAAACTAGCATCTTCAGGAGTTTTTCCTTTTTTCTTCATGTGTTGTAATCAAATATATTGGATACAGAAATTTAATAGAAAATAACATTTAAGAGTAGTGTTATGAAGTCCAAGATCTCATAATTAATATGTGAAATTTGTCAATGTTGTTTGTTTCATGTCTAAATTTCCTCATGAATAAATGGAGACAATATTAGTACTAAACTTCTTAGTTGCAGAGTTAAGTATCAATATAGTGTTAGGGACCTTTCTGTAATTGTATTAAAATGTCATATTAGAGTTGATATATAATAAGTGTTATATACTTGTTAGCTATTACTGAATGCATTTGGGACATTTAACAAATTATCATGAAACACATGGTGACTGGAAAGAAGTGTCTCTTTACCAGAAAGGCATTATTTCCTGCAATGAATATGAGAAGTGATGCATTCCAGAGAATAATAACTAGAGACTACTTTTTTCTCTTATCAATTAAAAGTTTGGAAACAAGTTGAAACAAGCATTAATTGGATATGAGTGTTCAACTCTTAACTAGTAAGAAGAAATATCACATATGATACAGAATTAGAACAAAAGTGGTGGCATTAATGGAAAATTAATTAAGATTATGGGAAGACAGTGAGGGGTAGGGTTTCAACATATAAATTTTGGGGAAACGCACTCCTTTAGTCCATAACTGAATGGGAATACAAAATTTAAGAAGAAAGGTTCTTGTGAAGCATTCATTGCAGGGTTTGACTAATTACCTATCAAGAAAAACAATGCACAGAGGTAATAATAGCAATAACTTAACCAAGTAATGATAATCAATTCTCATAAAAAATGAAATGGCAAACAAATGAATTTATACAAGCTGAATAATTAAAATTCCCCTGGATGTGTGACTACTACATTTACATATCTGGAGTCCTTTAGAAGAATATGTACATTTAAATAATAAAAGATTATGTCTGGAAGTTACTATGCATTAAAAGCGTCTATATTAGTCAATGAAAATAATTGTATTTTCCCCCTCA
Source organism: Plecotus auritus (assembly GCF_963455305.1). Taxonomy (NCBI): domain Eukaryota; kingdom Metazoa; phylum Chordata; class Mammalia; order Chiroptera; family Vespertilionidae; genus Plecotus; species Plecotus auritus. The sequence goes on along the minus strand of NC_137777.1, from coordinate 22,901,634 downwards.
AATGACTTTGCTAAAGAATTAGGTGACCTTGTGTGACTTTGCATTACATACTGTGCCTCGGAGACAATGGAAGCCTGAGAGAGCAGATGGTGTAAACATATCAGCTGTTAACCAGGCATATCCCTGTCTCACCTGGACTGTTCCCCCTCCTCCACAATACAATGCTCTCTGGTGTCCAGCCTTGCTGTCACACATCTCGCTTTGAGAGTTTTCCCCACTTCTCATAACAACAATATACTTGCAAAATGGTTTTGTGGTTAGAAGTTTACTTCTGCAAATAATATTCAATAGTTTTCTAACAAAGCAGGTACTTTGGGGCAAATATTATAACATTAGCACACTCAAATAGTTTACGTGTAATTACGTAAGTGTAAAATTTCCAAAGATTAACATTAGGTAATTACTTTATAGAACATAGCTACAAACATAATGTGACATTTTAATACAATCACAGAAAAGACCCAAACTATTTAAATTTAGTCATCTTTATTTTCTTGTTCTTACCTATAAGCATTTGTCAGAAGTAATATAAAGTATTGTAGAAATTGTGAGAATAAATTTAAAATGATGTGATATACAAGCTAGAAAGAAAAGAGCTAACTAGCTGCCGCCACTGAACACAAGAAAGCAGTAAATATATTGCCTAAGTTTTTGGAAAGGGATAATATTCTCTATAAGGAGAATATAAATAAAAATTGTTATTAGTTTTGGCTTATCAATGAATTAGTCCACAAGGTCAAAATAAACATGGATCTCTCACCAAAGTTCAATAGATTTCTTCAAAAAATATTCATTGGATAGACTCTAAATGCTGGAGATAGAGATAGACACTAGAGATACAATAATAAGAGAAACCACAGATCCAGAATGAAGAGCAAGAAAATATCCTAATTAGAGAAAAAAAGTAATTATAATTCTTATACATCCTTAAAAAGAGAAGTATTGGAAGTTATATAATTTTAGGAATGGATACTTAGTTGAATGGTCCAAGACATTATCTTTGTAAGAAACATATAAAATGAAAGTTAAAAGAATAGAAAGAATGATCAGTAAAAAAAAATGTGATGAGTGAGTGCTTTCCAGGTAGAAAGGACAGTATTGTGAGGGTCATATGTGAGGGTCATGAGTGTTCACTATGAAAAAGTGTCAACAATATCTGGTTATGGTGCAGAAAGGAACTCAGCATAAGGCTTCAACAGAAAATTGGAGTCAAATGTGGTAAGAAATTGTAGATAAAGTGGAGTTTACTCTAAGAACAGGAGAGCATTGAAAATATTTTAGATAAAAGAGTGACATGCTTAGATTTTTGTTTCTATCTCTCTCTCTCCCTTCCTCTCTGAAATCAATAAAAAATAAATTACAAAAAGTAAAGGTATGGAGAAATACACTAGGCTAACAGAGAGCAAGAATATCTATATTAATTATCGAGAAAGAAGACTTCAGAACAAGGAAAGTTATCAAGTATAAAGAGGGGAAATACATAATGATACATGGTTAAGTTTTCAAGAATTCCTAACAGTCATTAACATGGACGCACCTAACAACTGAGCATTAAAATAGTTGAGACTCAAATGTAATACCTGAGATCATAAAAATCCTAGAAGAATATGTAGACAGTATAATCTTGGACATTTCCCTTAGCAATATTTTTTTTCTGACATATTTCTTTGGGCAAGGGAAACAAAAAAACAAAAATAAACAAATGAAACTAACTTAAACGAAAAAGTTTTTTGCACAGCAAGGAAAACCATCAACATAACAAAAAGGCAACCTAGTAAATGGAAGAAGATATTCTCCAATGATACATCTGATAAGGTGTTAATATCCAAAATTTATGTAGAACTCAGACAACTCAATACCAAAACAAACAATCCAATTTAAAAGTGGGTAGAAGACCTGAACAGATAATTCTCCAAAGAGGAAATACAGACAGCCAATAGCCATAAGAAACAATGCTCAACATCACCAATCATCAGAAAAATGCCAATTAAAAGCATAATGAGATGCAACTTCACACCTGTCAGAAAATCTATCATCAATAAATCAACATACAACATGTGCTGGCCAAGAGGTAGAGAAAAGGGAACCCTCATGCACAAAATACAAGAAGCAAATATCTGTATACAAATTCTCACATCATTTTATCTGTAATAATAAAAAATAAAACAACACAAAATGTCCACCAGTAAGTAAATGAATAAACTATGATATATAGTAAATACAATGAAATATCACTCAAAAAGAAAATGACTAAGTAATTTGTACATTAGACAACATAATTATTTTGAGTGAAAGAATTTAGACAAAAATGCATATTTCATTAATCCATATATGAAAATCTCTAAAGTAAGGGAAACATATATAATGACAAAAAGATCAGAATTGCCTGAACATAAAGACAATCAGATAAGATTTGGGAGAATATTACAAAGGGGCCATAAGTTTCTGGAGTAATGCATTTATTCATTATTTTATTTGTGGTGATGGATGGTGTTATGGATGCATATGGATGTCAAAATTCAGAATAGTATGTACTTAAAATATGTGCAATTTATTATTTGACATTTATACCTATAATACTACAGCTATAAAGTTGAAAACCTAAACCCTTCACCATTTACTCATGATGTCACATTTTTAAAGGACAACATTCATAAAAGGAAATTATATGTAGCTGCTAAGGTTTATGAAACTACAGAATAAATCAGTACTAACAAATGTACCTTCTCTCTCAAAAAATTATGCTTGCTTATTTGGCTGAGGTCATAATAATAGGTAGTGTATAAAGTATTTGGTGAAAGTTCTTCTTGCAAGATTTCTATATATAAAATTCAGTGAGTCTTTTAGTCATTAAGTAAAGATGACCACAAAGAGCATGTCACCATGCTAGAGTAAGCCATATGAAAGTGACTAAAGCACCATTCTACTTTCAAGGAGATCCATGATTGATGAGAAAGAACAGACACAGATAAATCACAATACAGTGCAGTAGATTCCATGACAGGTGTGATCAAGAAACAGTCATGATCAAATGTTTTGGAAACATAGAAGAGAGTACCATTAGCCTCTCCATGATGTTTGCTGATGCTTGTTGGAAAAGGTGACATTGATGTTAGAATTTAAAAGATTAGGATTAGAGTTTCCTGTGGTGGCATTGATTCTAAACCAGGGATGGGGAATTTTTTTCCTGCCAAGGGCCATTTGGATATTTATAACATCATTCAAGGGCCATACAAAATGCCAACTTAAAAATTAGTCTGCTATATTTGGTCAAACATTTAAGTAACTCACCCCTAATGCCTTGGTAGGGCCAGACCTAATGATTTTGTGGGCCTTATACAGATGTTTCCCACTTCTATTGAAAGGGTTAGCTAGTTAGCTTAAATAGGAAGGTTTAGGGAATGAGGAGGGTACATGGGAGAGGAATACATAGATAGAAATTTGAAGATGCCAGGATGTTTATCTTACTTGCACAGAGGATAGAGAAATGTCACAGATAGATAGAAATATTTCTGACCTGAATAATTAAAACATCCATAAACCAAGGACAGGGGTATCTCTAGCCTGGGCAGCTGGGAGATCAAAGGCAACTTCAACCAGCAAGATAAGAGGGAGAGAAAGAGGAGGGCACCATGTGGGCTTTGAGCTTTGAAAACTACTTCTATGTAGCAGAATGGCCAATGAGGAAAACATGGGGGTCCCAAATTAAGGAAAGGGACCAATAAGAAAGGGTCAGGTTCAAACAAAGAACTGCAGTATATATAAACCAGAGACCAAAGGACACGAGATGCATTTTTTTAAAGACTGATTTTCCCATTAGAAAGAGAGACAGCAGGTTTTACCCATTTGTGGGGGGGCTTCTCCAAGGGGGTCCCCTTTGGGAATACCCCTGCCCAGATGGAGTTTGTATCTGCTTCCAATAAAAATCTAAATTTTTTATTAAACAATTTTTTTTGTCCATGAGTTTATTCTTCAAACTTCATGAGGACAAGAATCCATGGGAAGAAAAGTCTGCACCCAGAACCCCTATGTTTCACTATTCTATACAAATGAAATACTATATGGAAACAACCACAAACATGAAATGTGTTGTTTATTTTAATGGATGCTTTGTTTAGGTGCTGCCATAAATACCTTCTTTGTTTGAAAGTGTAATTTCACTTGTGGAATATGAAGTACACTAGCAACATATATTATGTATTCAAAGAAATGCAAGCATGATTAAGTATAAGTGAGAATAGACATTAAAAATTTGGGTACTGATTTAAACTTATAGTGTATACTAGTCTATTATTATTCATTAAAGTATGATAGAAATGTAAAAAGATGCCTAATTAGACAGTTTCAAGGAAAGGTAGAATGAGGATATATTTTCTAAGGAATACAGGTATACGTAGATAAGATTTTACTATTAAAATCCATTTCTTACACTTAGCTACCATTATATGTGACTATGAACTACCCTGCAATAAATACTCTGATTTACACAAAGATCTGGATATTACTAACAGGAAATTTTTGCTAACTAGTTCTGTTTTATAAATGAAGACTAAAGTACATGCTGTTCTGATCCCTGCTGTTTTATGATTTTTATAACTGTACTTGTGCATAAAGATTTAAAAGAATTATTTAATTGTATGATAATTAGCATCATAAAAATTTTTTGATAAAACTTTATTGCATTCCAGTCAGTATTTAGTGTTTTAAAGTGTAACCCCAAAAACAAGTATGGTTAAAAGTGTTTTGGTATGTGAAAGCAAACAAATATTATTGATTTTCCATTTAAACAAATGGTCTTAATATTTCCCTTAAAATAACTCCCTTAATATTATAATTAAATGGCAGTACCTTCTATTATATCTATTTCTTAATAACTAACTATAATAACTGACTGAAAACACCTGTAAGATAACTGATGTTGTTTTGTTTATTACTTCTATTTTTATTGATACTGGTATTTGTAATAGCAATGCTATGATATATTAGGCATCCTATCTAATAAAGAGGTAATATGCAAATTGACCATCACTCCAACACACAAGATGGCTGCCCCCAGGTGGACACAAGATGGTCGCCACAAGATATCCATCAGGGGAGGGCAGTTGGGGACAACCAGGCCTGCAGGGGAGGGCAGTTGCAGGGGGACCAGGCCTGCAGGGGAGGGCAGTTGGTGGGGGGGAAGTACAGGCCTGAAGGGGAGGGCAGTTGGGGGGGACCAGGCCTGCAGGGAAGGGCAGTTAGGGGTGACCAGGCCGGCAGAGGAGGGCAGTTAGGGGTGATCAGGCCAGCAGGGGAGCAGTTAGGTGTTGATCAGGCTGGCAGGGGAGTGGTTAAGGGGTGATCAGGCTGGCAGGCAGAAGCAGTTAGGGGCAATCAGGCAGAGGCAGGTGAGCGGTTGGGAACCAGCAGTCCTGGATTGTGAGAGGGATGTCCGATTGCCCTTTTAGGCCTGATCCCTCAAGGGGTCCCAGATTGGAGAAGTTACAGGCTGGGCTGAGAGACATCCTCCCCCCTCCGTGCACGAATTTTGTGCACTGGGCCTCTAGTATTAAGAATAACTGTATAGGTAGGTATAGTAAGTATTTAGTAATTCAATTAGCTTATTTATATAAGGATATACCATGACAAAACTTACTTCAAAGAAGCATGTATCTTGAATTAAGAATGCCTTTGTGTTGATCACAGTTTAGCAATTTGTTCACTGTGAATATGCAGGATAATATTTTCACACATTGGAGAATCAATAGAAAGCTTTCATATAAAGAATTGTATTATACTAGAGGCCCGATGCATGAAATTCGTGCAAGAGTAGGCCTTTGCAGTCCTGGCTGCCTCAGGCCCTTGCAGCCCCCGCTGCCTTGCAGCCCCACAACCTCGTCCCCCACCCACTGGTCATTCCAGAAGATTATTCCGCCATCTGGTCTAATTGGCATATTAGCTCTTTATTACATAGGAAGGCCTTAATATAACATCTGCATTAATATTATGCTTATGCCACTAAAAAAGTTATGTGTTAAAAAACACAATAGCCAAAACCGGTTTGGCTCAGTGGATAGAGCATCGGCCTGCGGACTGAAGGGTCCCAGGTTCGATTCCGGTCCAGGGCATGTACCTTGGTTGCGGGCACATCCCCAGTGGGAGTTGTGCATGAGGCAGCTGATCTATGTTTCTCTCTCATCGATGTTTCTAGCTCTCTATCCCTCTCCTTTCCTCTCTATGAAATACCAATAAAATATATTTAAAAAAAAAAAAACACAATAATACAGTATCCCTCATACTGACTTTTGATCTTGTGTTTCATCATTGCACATAAAATGAATAAGAGAAAGAAAAATAACTCAGTAGAAAAATTATTAATGTCAAAGGGGTCAGGCTATTTACTGAAAAACATATTATTTATATGTTTTAATGTATGTCTAATGTCTGCCTTAATAAAATGATTACATATTTAAGCCACATATAATACTAATTTTAACCTATCATACTTGAAAATATCCTTTGCTAATTATCTAGCATAAAGAGATAATTTGCAAACAGTAACCCATTTATGTTAATGATGGGAATTAATGTTTGTTTAATCAATTAAGAAGATGAATTTTACATTGTCTATCAAAATTGGTAGTGCTTATTCTTATGAGAAATGTAATTTCTGGAGATTTATCTTTCAGGTAAATATAGGCAAGGCTATTTATATTGGCAATTAAATTATGGTACATTTTTAAAGAAATGGCTAATTATGTACCAATCTCAGAACACAATGTGTTATGCATTTTAATGAAGAATAAATAATCTTGATTAACACATTATACTTTTAATTCAAGACACTTTCTTATATTTAAAGATATGCATGTTTATTTTAAAATAAGATGACCTTGATATATAATTATGAACTAACATAGATTTTTTAAATTTTTCAATATGTTTTTATTGATTTTTAGAGAGAAAGGTAGCGAAAGGGGGAGAGAGACAGTGATGTAAGAAACATCAGTTGGCTGCTTCATGCACTGGGGATTGAGCCTGCAACCTGGGCATGTGCCATAACCAAGAATTGAACTGGTGACCTTTTGGTGCATTGATGACACATCCAATTGAGCTACACGGGCCAGGGCTAGAAGGATTTTTTTAAAGATACCATTGTATAAAAAAAGAAAAGGATGCTGTACATGATACAGACTACTTTGTATGTTTTCATGTAAAACAAGAGTTTGTATACATAGCTGTATATTTGTAAAATATTTTGGAATATATGCATAAAATATTTTTTCATTATTTTGAAATGTTTTAAATTTCATTAAAATTTATAAAGAACATTGTATGAAAAGCAGGAAGAACTGAATGAATTATGGTAAAATAAACACCTCTGTACTAACCCACATCACAAAACAGATGTTATCAAACCAAACAACCTTGGTGCCTAGTTTCATAATTACTCTCAGCTTTCTCCCAGGATAAAATCACTTTTGAAGTTAATATAAGAAAACAATACTGTGGAAAATGATACATTACCTAGGTAAATTACGATTAAAAAAACAGATTTCTTATCAAAAGCTTTATCAGCCAAAGGACAAAGGACATGTTAGATGTGCCTTGCTTTGAATATAATATATTGAAACAGATGTAATAAGTATCATTATGTATTGGCTACTATGGGCATTTTTCTTTTCAGGTTCATATAATACGGTAGATTCATGCTTGGAAAAAAATATTTAGTTTTTATTTTATTTTTTTATTGAAATTGTCTCAATGTAATAGAAACTGCATCAAATGTTCACTATGATCAAATAAGTAACTTTAATTGAAAGTCTGGGTTCAAGGAACTACTTCATGATAGAAAACCGCAAATTAGAGAAAAAAACCCCACAATTTTATTTATTACATTATAACTCAGATCTAAAATTAAAACAATTCAAAATCTAGAATTCTCTTTGCTTTCTAGAATTTAATTTACTGAGTAGAATACAGATAAGTTGGGTCATATTATTTTATATTTGAAAGGAATAAAAGGCATACTTTAATCTGTCTGAAATAATATTTGAAAGTTTTAATTCTTATTTTCTAATTATTTAAGACTATGGACATTTTTCTGGAAATAATATATTTTTCAAGCACTTGAGATAACATGAAATTAAGAAAAATATTTTTAAAAAGTAAACATTGAAATGAAATTATATTTATGTTAATATAACAATGCCTTAAGTTTATTAGGGTTATGTAATATTTGCTTTGGCTTTGTTTTCTTTTATCCTTTAGTTTTAATAGTTGTCATTCATCCTAGATAATATCTTTAGTCTTTTATTATACACCATCCACAATGAGGTAAATATTACTCCTCCATTTGTTAATTTGTCATTTAATAATTGTTGGGTTTCTAATATGTTTTGCACTATGTTAGTGACTTAAGATAAATAAATAGTCCACGTGTTCAGAGAATAAGAAAAACAGATTCTGTTAGTTCTTCAGAGAAACAGAATATAACATAAAGAGATTTAACATAATTTATTGGCACATATATATTAGAATATATATAACATATATATTATACATTACATATATACATATATTACATATATTCTAATGTGAGTATATATGTGTGTGTATATATATATGTGTGTGTATGTATGTGTGTATAGATAGATAGATAGATAGATAGATAGATAGATAGATAGATATGTATATGGTCAACATAACTTATTGGCTCATGTATTATTGAGGCTGAGAAATCCCACTATTGCAGTCTGCAAGCTGGAGACCCAGGAAAGCTACTGGTGCAGTTCGAAGGTCTGGGAACTAGAGTCATTGGTGGAGACACCAGCCTCAGACAAAAGGCAAGAGAATCAGGAGTAATGAGTGCAGAAGATGTTCCGGCCAACAGTCAGCAGAGAGCAAATTCAACCTTCCTCTGTCTGCATTTTTGTTCTTTTCAGGATCTCAAAGTATTGAATGATGAACAACCACTTTGGAGAGAGCCATCTGCTTTACTCAGCCCACCAATTCAAATGCTAATCTCTTCTTGAACATTCTCACAGACATACCCAGAATAATAATTAGCCATCTAGGTGTTCTGTAACAGATACATAAAGTTGACACATAAAATTAATCATAAAAAAATCAAGCATCACACAACTAAATCTATATATATATCTATATATCTATATATGTCTATATAGATATATAGATATATATAGATATAATTTGTTAATTTCAGTGACAGATTTCCACAAAACATCATCAAAGTAAAATCCTGCACTTGGCCAATTTTGATGTTATGTTTTCTTTTTTCATTTAGTTCAAAATATTGTTTAATTACTTTTGAGACTTCTTTGATCCATGCATTATTTAAAAGTGTGGTGTTTAAGTTTCAAATAGTTGGGAATATTTCAGATTCCTTTTTGAATTTTTATTTTAATTTCACAGCAGTCTGAGAATAAGTTTTGTAAGATATTTTTTGTTATTGTTAGGACATTTTTTCCATTAATTTTTAGAAAGAGTGGAAGGGAAAGGGAGAGAGAAGGAGAGAGATACACTGATTGGTTGCCTCTTACATATGCCCAGACTTGGGCCACGGATCAAACCTGCAACCCAGGTACATGTCCTTAACTGGAAATCAAACCTGCAATGAAAGTATGTGCCCTGACCAGGAATTGAACCTGCAACCTTTCAGTGTATTGGATGACACTACAACCAACTTAGCAACACCAGCCAGGTCTCAATTTGGATTTTGATGAGTCAATGTGTTAATTTATAAAATAATAAAATAACACTTCATATTATATTAGCTTCTCACAAAGATTAAATTCATATGTAAATATAAACATAAATGCATATAAATAAATGAAATGAATATACATAACAATAAAATGCACTTATATTGCTCAAAGCTATTAGTGCAGTAAGCATTCAATAAATATCATCATCAACATCATCATCATCATTTTTATTGTAACAGCTATCTGCTTATTACTCTGTATGTAAAGTGGAGTAAAAGGAATTCAGTGGGAGTTGGAATTCAGTGGGAGTTAGGCAATGTTTCAGTAATTGAACTCTAGGTAAACTTTTAATTGTAGTAAGAACATTTAACATGAGATCTAGCCTTTAAAATTGTTTACATGTACAATAAAGTATTATTACCTATTGTATGATGTTGTGCAACAATTGAAACTTTATACCCATTGAATAGAAACTCAATCTATAATTTAATTCTACAGCCACTGGATTTTGCTTGGGTGAATGGCAACTTCTACACTCGTGTGTGTGTGTGTGTGTGTGTGTGTGTGTGTGTGTGTGTGTATGCATATGTATATTTCCTTCTTCACTCATTCTGTGGTCCTTGATGTCAGCTCATAGGCTCTGTTTCGGAAAATGACTGCTTCTAAATCAACCTTCTTTCTTACTGCTGACATCTAAAGGCAGAAACTCTTCTCAAAATCTTTATCCCAGGTTGTCCAGCCTCCATATGCATTTCTGAATTGAATCCTCAGGTTTCTGTCTGATAGTTGACATGTGTTTTGTGTCCCTTCTCCCTAAGGAGTTTCATCAACTTTACCTCCATTCCAATTGCCAAGTTATATTTCAAAAGTATCTATACCTAATTTCTACATTTCACTTTCTTTACTTGACAAGACCTGATGTATAATGTGAAATGCTAAGACATAGGTTCAATAGACAATGTCAACTAATAAGACTTTTATTATGCCATAAAAGAAAGTCCATTACTTGTCACAATAATGAGGGTTATCTACCACCTGTAAGTAAACACTTCCAGATGAAAGCCTGGATCCAACCATTAACAAATGTCAACATTAATTTATTGATTAATCAAGTTGCCAGAGCCCACATTTCTCAGAATGCAGCTTTTTAAAAATTTATCTTTATTGTTGAAAGTATTACAGATGTCCACTTTTTTTTCCCTATTGACCTCCTCCACCCCACTCCTGCCTTCTTCCCAGGCTTCCACTGCACTATTGTCTGTGTCCATGGGTTATACATATATGCATATAAGCTTGTATGTATTGGCCACAGGAGAGCTAATTCATTTTAAGTCCAAGTTCTTCACTGTATCAATGTGCACTGAAATTGGACCATGTACCCTTATTTTTGAATATTTGCTTAAAAGTTATGGATTATGGCTATAAATATGATTATTATAGAATTTTTATATATTATAGATACAGAATATTCATTTGTACTTAAACAACATACCCAGTTATTATTACCCCTTCATTTTAATAATATTCTGAATTTTCAAAAAGAGCCTTTCAAATGTATGTGTTAGAAATTTTAAAAAGTAATGTCAAGAAAATGTTAGATTTTTATAAAAGACAGTTATTTTGTAAAAACATTCTGACAGAACATAAGTATGCAATCAGTACATTCTATGCTTTTAAATTGGCAGGTAGCAATTTCATTTTCAAACTTTGGATATTACTATGATACATGGTGATAAGAATAATGTTTCAAAGCCTTCTTCATATAACTGAGAAGTTTAAAATACCCTATTATATGAATTGTCACTTAATGAAAAATCTTACAATGTTTTAAGAAATGGGGAAGAAAAGCCTTGTAACATACATATTATTAATTTAAATCACTATCAATCACATGGCAATATGGTAAAATAGGGGCATTTGAATTTAGAAATGAACAAGAAGAGTTATTTATAAAAATATAATATACAGAAGAAAAATAACTCTTGAGAATAAACTTGTTTAAAATTCTATTGTCCTCTCAATGCTCTGAGTCAGGTTTCTCAAAGTTTAATCATTCCTTCTAGGTAATGTACCTTTCTACATATCATTTCCCGCACTTTGGCCATGTCTTAACTACACTACTATCTAAAATATTATTTCCTTAATGGTTACACATTTTTATTTAAATGTAATGATATGATGAACTTTATATTATCACTTTTAAAGATAAACCACCATCCCATATTATAATAAAGATAAAAAATAATGATAAAATTAATACTACCCATGGACACAGACTGTAGGGGGGTGAGGGCATGTGCTGGGGGGGTGAATGGCTGGGGAGAGGTCAATGGGGGAAAAAGAAGACATGTAATACTTTAAACAATAAAGAATTTTTAAAAAATTAATACTACCAAAAATACAAATATTGAGACATAAATAACATAAATCTAGTCAATTTTCATAAATTTATAATTGAGGAAAGATAGTGGAAATATGGAGTCTTTTTTATCATAGTCAGTAATATGAAGATATTTGGCTTGATATTGGTTATGTTAAATGAAAAGAGTCAGTGCCAAGACTGTGATTTCATGTCTGAGATTTGATGCTATAAAAAATCAGTATTCCAATATATTTGGGGACATATTTTTAAAATACAAAATATATTACATGGGTCTGTGAATTTAATTTTCTCATTCAGGTTACTTAAATGACTTTTATTTATGAAATCTCTGGAATAGATTATTCTGAAAGTGTTAGGTTATTTGGCAATATCTTCAAACTAATGGAATTATAAAAATAATTATTATTTATTAACCACTGATATGTGGCTTGGAAAACATTTATAAAACCCCTTTTTTATTTCAAACTTTCTAAAGAAGCATGCTGATCTCAATTTAAAAAGAAAAACACAATTATATTTGTGTTGGATGCAAACGATATGCTAATCTTTAAGACCAGCCCCAATCATGCTTATGATCTAAGTAACTGAAGTGCTGTTCTAGAAATTGTTAAAGTTCATCTCACAATTCAATTAAAAGAATGAATCACATTAATTGAAAACCAAAGACTTTCTGGATTAAAAACATGTTAATTAGACAATGCCTTCAGAGGATGGATAATTGTTCAAAATTCAGTGATCATTCTGAACTATGTGAGAATTTTAAGAAATCTATTATGTATTTCTTTTAAATTTTCTTGCACACAGTAATAAGGTATTGTAACAAGATAGCAAGAAGCTAGGGAAATGCCTGGACAAGTGGAATAGAGAAACTGAGACAAGACAATTAAACAAGGCCAAACAGCTTGGGCATCTTGCAGCCAGCCTGCATCAAGACCTTATCTTCCCCATCCAAGGACACTTGAGAATAAATAGTTAATATCTCTCCTCACTAACCAGAAAATACATAGCTTAAATCACCCTGGAACTTCTAAAACCGAAGGAGGGGAGGGAGAAAGAACGAAGGGAGAGTTTTATCTCACTCAGTGAAAAAAGAAGCCAGCAGTCTTAGGACTTGCCAAGAAGATCAGGTGTATATACATATATCCTAAGAAAATCCACAACAAAGTAAAAGGGGGACTTTGCACTGCTGTCCAGTGTCACTCTTTTGAAATCTTTCCTATGAGAGTGATAAGAACTGAGGAGGGGTCCTTCCCTTTGACTGAGGGGAGAGAGGGCTGTCTGATAGCACCTCTTCTGGTGTCCTATTACAGTATATTGTCATTATAATTTGTAGCATTTGCTGCTGGTGCAATGGCTTGAGTTCATTGAGAGGACTCATTTATCAAACCTGTAATTATTGTTACAGTAGCCACTAATTATTTCTTTCAAATTATATTATACTAGAGGCCCGGTGCACAAAATCCGTGCATGGAGGAGGGGTGTCCCTCAGCCCAGCCTGCACCCCCTCCAATCTGGGACCACTCAAGGGATGTCTGACTGCCCATTTAGACCCTATCGGAGTGGGATCAGGCCTAAATGGGCAGTCGGACATCCCTCTCACAATCCAGGACTGCTGGCTCCCAACTGCTTGCCTGCCTGCCTTCCTGATTGCCCCTAACTGCTTCTGCCTGCCAGCCTGATCACCCCCTAACCACTCCCCTGACAACCTGATTGATGTCTAACTGCTCCCCTGCCAGCCTGTTTGCCCCCAACTTCCCGCCTCTGCCGGCCTGGTCCCTCCCAACTGCCTTCCCCTGCAGGCTTGATCGCCCCCAACTGCCCTCCCTTGCAGGCCTGGTCCCTCCCAACTGCCCTCCCCTGATGGCCATCTTGTGGTGGCCATCTTGTGTCCACATGGGGGCAGGATCTTTGACCACATGGGGGCAGCCATCTTGTGTGTTGGAGTGATGGTCAATCTGCATATTACTCTTTTATTAGATAGGATAGAGGCCTGGTGCATAGGTGGGGGCCAGCTGGTTTGCCCTGAAGGGTGTCCCGGATCAGGGTGAGGGTTTCCTTGGGGTGTGGGATGGCCTGGGTGAGGGTCCTGTGGTGTTTTGCAGGCCGGCCACGCCCCCCGGCGACCCAAGCGGAGGCCCTGGTATCTGGGATTTATTTATCTTCTATAATTGAAACTTTGTAGCCTTAAGCGGAGGTCTGGGCCAGCCAGGGTGTGCAGAAAGCTTGGCTTCCTCCATCGCCGGGGAAACCCAAGCCTCCCTCCTGCTCTCTCTGTGGCAGCAGCCATCTTGGTTGGGGTTAATTTGCATACTCACTCCGGATTGGCTAGTGGGTGTGGCTTGTGGGCGTGGCTTGCAGGTGTAGCAGAGTGATGGTTAATTTGAATATTGCTCTTTTATTAGATAGGATTTGGCATCTCATAAATATGGGATCTCAAATGAATGAGGAAATAGACTAAATGAAATGTCTTCTTAGACTATAAAAATTAGCAAAATTGGCAATATTTGTAAATATCTCAACCTGACTTAATATTAATGATTTTGCCATACTCTAATCATTTTTGCTAATGCTATTGACAAAAAAATCAATGATGAGATAGAATCATTGATCAGCTGCCTCCTGCATGCACCCTACTGGGGATCAAGCCTGCAACCCAGGCATGTGCCCTGACTAGGAATCAAACCGTGACCTGGTTCATATGTCAATACTTTTTCCTTTGCTTCTTTGGCTTCCTACAGGTATGGCTTCCACAGAAGTTTGCCAATAAACTTCGTTTATATGTATAGATCTGCACAGGTCTAAGCATTGCTTTCTGAGGAACCCAGTCTGTGACAGTGCCTAACACCAGGTATTAAATACCATGGATAAATGTCTTCGCTATTATGTTGTAATTATTTGAAGGCATGAAGTATATTTTTAAATTTTTAAAACATGTTCTTGTCACGTGCAAAAATTACATGCAACAACTAAATACCTAGAAATGGATCTTATCTACTAGTCTCTCTGACTTTTACACTCATTGTCTCCATTTTACACTTTACTTACTTGAAAGATTATCTTATTCTCCTCTTTATCATCTTTTATATGATGTTCTTACTTTCACATTTATCTCCTGATTCCAGTTAAGCTTTCATTTCCAACTATCCCAAATACATTTTATACTTCTGATAATAAGTATACCATCTATACAAATTTGATCCTTCCATTAAAATGATGTTTTCAAACAATGAATAAACAAGCAAAGATTGAATATTAGGTCTCACACAAAAATTATTCTAAGATCAGCCTGTAGAGGATTCTGTTTTTGTTGTTGTTGATTTCTAATTTTTGATGGCTATGAAGTGGGAATGGTGGATTGGAGACAAAGGATAAAAAGTAATGAAAAAGAACAAAATTTTGCTTATTTTTCTATTTTGATTAAGTATTCATAATAGCGCTCATGTTGAAAATATGTCTCCAATATTTATATTAGAGGTATTTGGGGCTGAAAAGCTATATTCAGTAGCCTTGGTTTTGTTCATCCTTCACTGTGTTGAGGTCTTTTGGTTTTATCCAATCTCCTAAATTCTTCAGTTCTTCCCAACTAATTTCCCCATGTACCCTGCAAAGAACAGAAATGAGAAGGAATAAAGATGAAACAAATATGAGGAATAAGGAAAATAAGCCCCGTGGCTAATCTTGTTTCATGATATTCATTCGGGATTCCTATGACATGTCTGTAGGACATTTTAACCAAAATATTTTCAAACTTTGACATCCTTTCAGACTGCTTTGGACACTCATTTTTAGGTCACTATTGCCTTTCATGGGAATTTTAAGAAAGGTACAGCATTCCCAAGTTGCTACAATTAACAATATAGTTTCACTAAAAAGCCTTGGCAAGGAAAAGTCATATAGTAAATTTCAAGTATTTGAAAGTTGACAGGTATAGAACAAAGCAAAAACAGAGGTAAAAACAAATGAAAAAAAATTTAGTTTTGATTCCACTGTCATTTATCTCTTAACTTGCTTGCTCTTTATTATTCTGGAAGATCAGAAATTATGTTTTCTTTATCTATGCAATTGTAAAGTATGTATGCATGTGTATTTTCTTACAAAAGTATAAATAGAAACTATGTTTTCAAGTAAAATATATATTGTTTGTGGAGTTTCCCTTACTAAGTGTATTTACCTCTGGCCTTATTAGAAGACACTAGTGACCTGGTGTACGGACTTGTGCACATTGAAAAGAAATTAATTAGAAGGTGGCCGGTGTGGCGGGACTGGGCGAGATGGGCCAGACATGCCCTAGGGCCAACCTCCCACGGTCCCGCCCTGGTGTCTGCGGAGTGAATGTGGTCCCTCCTGCAGGTGGGATCCTTCAGCCTGGCCTGAGGAGATTGGGCCGAAACTGGCTGTCTGGCATCCCCTGAGGGGTCCTGGAGTGCGAGAGGGCACTCTGCAAAGTTGCTGTCGTACAGGGTGTGGGACGCAAACACCAGTGTGCAGTAAACCAGATTCGGGACCGACAGTGCCCCAACAACAACATAACCCATAGCCGAAGGTGGAATCGCTCGGCCCCACAAAGAATTGGGCTCCCTCCTCTCTGGTTTCGTGGTGTGTCACTCGAGAACCATGGCTGCCAAGTCACTGCAGCTCAGCAGCTCCTGAATTGAGCATCAGCCCCCTGGTGGTCAGTGTGTGTCATAACGACCAGTCAGACGGGAGAAGGGACACTTAGCATATTAGCCTTTTATATGTATGAATAAAATACCATCAGAAACATCGAGTGGAAAACAATTCTTTCAATTGTCTCCACTAACAATTTCAAACACAATGACTGCATTCTATTCAAATTGTTTCAAATCTGAAGCACCCTGAATCAAATGGCATGCAAGAGAGATAAGCAATAAATGTTCAAAGACTTTGCAAAGTTATTGTTATTATAGTATCTGACTTAGATTGTCTTATTGATTACATCTAAGCAATGAAACATAACCACAAGCAATCAGATGTATTTGAATTGATAATTTACTTTGTAAGCTTCTGTTGTCTTTATAAAGTATTTGAATTTCTCTATTTTCTCCCTTATTTTAAGAATCTAATATATTAAGACTTTATTTCAAACACCTTGATTAGTAAAGTGCTATTTTAAGTAGTGGCTTATAATAAATATTATCCTGTACCTTTGCATATACTACGAACAGTTTAAAATTTATTGTAATAAAAAGCATATAGGCATTAAATAATGCTGTACAGAGCATAGCATAACTGCAACATAACCCTCCAGATACTTATAACCACTTAAAAAAGGAGTTTGAACTATTATGTATTATCTCCCAGCATATTTGTACTACCTCTTATTTATTTTTATTTTATTTTTTAGTTCTCCCTGCTCATATTCTTTTATCATAAGTAAAGATTCACATATCATATCATACTCTTTTTTTGCATTCATCATATATACAAGGTTTAACTCAAGATATTTTTGCCTGCTCACTTTGTCAATTTTTTTTCTATAAGATCAGTATGCAAGGCTATGCCATTTTTTCTATTGCACATTAATAATCAAAGAGTAGTTTTTCATGCAGGAGGTGTGTCAGGGCAATTTGACAAACACTGCTTTGACGGATCATGACCTTGGAGGTCTCTAGCAAGCCAATTTTGAATTTAAAGATGCTGTCAAATTGAATTTCAATGAACACTATATTAATATCTATGATTAAGACTAGAGATGGCCGATGTAACAGTTTTTATATTTAAAAATGAGATTATAATTAGATAAAAAGGTTCATACACAACCAATTAGAATCAAATTGTCTAATGAAAGGCATATGGTGTGCAGAAGAGTATAATTTGTTTCTTTGTTCACATATGTGTTTTTATGTGAGTGTTGGAAAAGCTATAGATATGGTTCAGTTTTCACCCAGTTCAGTTTTACAAAATAACTAGAATACTTAATGAATATGTTATTAAAATCACAAACCTTGCCAATGTAGTAGGTGAAGCTGTGTGACAGGAAAAGTTAAAGCTGAGAGTATTAGCTTAATTTATTGGGATCAGATCTAAGCAATCATGATTTTTGGAGCAGAAGTGATACTAAGATCAGTGTATGGTGACAACATTATGTTATAACTTATCCCCAGTTAACATGAACAATGTTATTATAATTTATCAGTTTAAAGTAACTACTAGAAAATCTTTTGGATTCCTTTAAAAAATTCATTTTATTTGCAGAAAGATGGAAGAACTCTTTAGGCAAGCATGGCAAGACTTCCAAATATCAAAGCTTCAAAAAAAGTATGCCTATAGAGCATTTAAAATTATTTTGATGACAGACTGGTAACATAAATTTAATATTTATGATAAAGGCCATATTCCTACTGAAATATACCTACACACACACTTAAATGCATATATATATATATAGTTTAAAGTCATAAAACCAATAATTGTTTCTATGTAGCTAATATAAATATTAATATTTGGAGAGCTAACTATCATTGCACAAATTTGCATTTCACAAAAATATTTTTATTAAGGGTGAATAATTTATGGAAGCTATGTTTTAGAAAGTATTTCTCCTTGTATATGGAGTCATAACATTCATACATAACCAAACTGTTATTCAGGTAATTCAAACTGTTGTTCAGGTCCATAAAATCATGAAATAGAGGTTACATTAGCCCAGTTCCTAGTTCAATATTAATACATAAAACATTGAAGTTATATTAGTAAATTTAACAATCACAATAAAAACTAGGTTATCCTTCAGCTGGTCATGAGAGCAGAGAAATACCATTCTGCAAGGACAGTAAAATAATTTGGTGTTATATGAGAGTCTTAAAAAGAAAGTACTATTCATGCATCTTAAAATGTCACCACTCCTTTTTACTCTAAATCTCTATTATCAATGGCATTTTTGGTTAAATCTCTAAGTGATGTCTTTATTTATATGTGTTCTCATTTAATTTCTCACTGTACAGAAATATCCACTCAATAGATAGCCTTAGAGTGGAGTTTATTCATATATAAATCATCTAAAGTATTTATTAGGTTTATATAGTATGGCAGGATCTTTGCAATGCAGTGAGGATAGAGCCCCAAATAGTTGAATCAGTATCCATGGCTTCTTGGAGCTTTTAATATACTAAAGAAAACAAGTGCTACGTAACTATAATTTCAGTGTGATGCACTGCACAAAAGGAAAAAAAGGAAGTGTTTGATGAAAATAGAGAGATGGAGTGTGCAGGTAGAGATTATTTCTCTAAGGAATATCCATCGTCACTGAGATATGAAGGAATGGATACACATGGGGTGATAAAAGAGGAAAATGACTCTAGGCACAAGGAATGTAATATACTCTATCAGAAAGAAGTTTGGGAAATTGGCTAAGTCAAGGATGCTACTTTGGTTGGAATGTTCTACATGAGAATAAAAAAAGTCAAAGGAGGATGGGAAAATAATTTATGCAGAGCATCATAAGCCATTGGAAAATATTTGAACTTTATTCCAAGGACAATGGGAAACAATTAAAAGTTCTTAAAGTAGGAAGATATAATTATATTTTACATCTTAATTCATGAAAATTGAATTTGGTAATTTGTAAATACTTTTAAGTGCCATGATGCTAAGATTGAAATCAAGAAATAATTAGGCATTTTGGATTAAAATAGAAAAGTTACAAGATAAATGGTAGAATCATAATGCATATATCTTTATAGCATTCCACAATATAAAGATTCAAAACTGAAATATTTTGAAAGCCATGTTCAAAGGAAGCATAGAATAGTGTTGGTAAAAATACATTGATATTGGGGATGAGCTGGTTACATTTTTGGGTATGGGTAGTAAGGACAGTTAATTATTGTAGTGTTTTTCCCCCTCTGTTTTCACACTTTGAACATTCTTTTCTACTTCTTCATCCTCAGCTGCTGACCTCGCTTTGCACTTCACAAGGATCAAAGAGCCAACAAGTGGTAATTTCCTCAAGTTTCTAACACAACAGTAACAAATAAATAATATTTGCATCTACCTTTAATTTATCCTTCTATTCTTTAACACAGAAAAAGCACTTCCTCCTTTCAAAGGTCAATTCGCTCAATTGTATTCTGGATCTTTTCCAGGATTTTTATTTCTTGTTTTTCTTGAATATTAAATGTACCCACTCTACTGGATCATTGCCATCAATATTCAAACATGCCCTGAGCAATCCACTTTTTAAACAAACAAAGCTGAGCATTCAAAACCAATTCCTTTGCATTTCAACGTATTCTCCATGTATCACTCTTCCTTATTTCATACATACAAACGTTCCCTTCAACCCACTCCAATTTTGCATCTATCTCCAACATATCACCAATAACTCTGATGACTTTCATATTGTTAATTTCAATGATCATATTTTGTAATGCTATAATTCTCTTATTAGCTTTCAAAACCAAACTTTCCCTTTTACTTGCATTGATTTCTGTATTTCTTTTTCCTACATTTCTTTAGAAGAGTCTCAGTTTTTGTGGCATAGCATCATACTGTATCCTAATGTGTCTAAATATATAATGTATCTGGATATCCTGTATAATAAAGAGCTAATATGCTAATTAGACCAAACATTCGAACGACCTTCTGGACATCCTTCCGGACAACCTTCCGGATGAAGCCAGGTTTGTGAGGGCCAGTTGAGGCTGTGAGGGGTTGCAAGGGCCCGCCGAGGCAGCCGGGCCTGAAAGGGCCAAGCTCCTTGCACGAATTTCGTGCATCGGGCCTCTAGTATAATATAAATACTGTATAGTGTTTTTATTAATTCACAGTTGCCAGAATTTCACTTATGTATTTATTTTGCTAAAACTTTCATTTTGTTTTATGCAAAACTGATTTCCTAAAGTATAAGTTTTATAGGAATATTTGATCTTTTCATACTTATATTTTCTACTTACAAAGATGTCTCTTTTTATACCAGTAGCTTCTCCAAACTTTTTCATCATATTTTAAGAAGCTTTATTTGCTTAAATGCATTCATATTTCCAATAATACTTTATAACAATGTATAACTTGATATTTTAGATTATTTTTACTTAATAAGAGAGGTCCACATTTGTTAAATTGACATGTTTACCCAATTTAGGTCTGGATGGCATGTAACCCTATTACAAATTTGTCCCTAAATTTATACAGGTTGATTACTATCTCCCAAAAATCATAACCTATTTTACTTATAAGCATATAAGCACTGAACAAAGATTTACTTAAATTAAGTTAATGCTAGTATGTTTTAAATAATTAATGTGTAAGATTAATGCTATTAACATAGTATTTAATGATTGTAGGCTTTTAAGATTTTTTTTTTACTATTGTGAATTCCATTTTTATTGAACTCTTCAAGTACATCAAAAGTACTTATTTCTTTACCAAAATAGCTTCTAGTTGATAACAGAGTTGTAAATGGGAGCATGATAAAGGGAAGAATCTGAAATGTTGGATCAAAATATATGCAAAAGACTGATTATCCTGTTTAATTTACTTACCAACAGTATACATTTGGGCAGCTCTCCTAAATTTCTAAACCTTAAAACTTTTATCTTTAAAATATGAAATCATGGAGTTTGGAGCAATGGGAAATTTCATAGATAGTTGCCCTGAGCAATCCACTGTTAGATAGAAGAGGTTTCTTTCTGTAGTGCATGCTTTTCTTAGGTGTTCATTAATTGTAAGAAACATGAAAATAGGACATTGCTATACATGTGTTGCATAGTATAAAACTCTTTATCAACAAGACACAAATTCACATACTGATCTATTATTTACCACAGACCCCGTTGCTTAAATTGCAAAATTTCACAGGGTGGTTAAGATACAATATGTAAATTGCCAAAGATGTTTGGCAGAAAATAAATGTTCCATATCTATACATTGCATTCTTTTTTAAGAAAAATGCACAGTGCTACCAGATGATTAATAGCATACAACAACTGCATAGATCTTTTAAGGATTTTCTTTGTCAATTCTCCCCAAAGACCACCAGGAACACACCTACAACAGAATAAAGCTAGTTTGTTGTCTCACTGCAACAAGTGAGATGGCTGACAATGTGGATATTCAGTGTTTCAGTGAAAGAACATATGAGAGAATAGTTAGAGGATTTTGACTTGCATTATATGATTTTGGGGAGAGTTCAAGAAAGTATAGTGTTGCTCTGCATAGGGTATGGCAGAGTCTCTTAACAATTTTTTCTTAAAAGGAAGAAGGAATGAAGTGGGGCTAAGTTTTACATGGTAAAGAAGCAACAGTTATATTAGCAGGGATGGTGTAGAGTGAAAATTAGATCATTTGTGTGATTTGGACAGTTTCAGTTTTTCTTTGTGCTCAGTCATTGTTATAGAATGGTCTTGTATCTGTCTCACTCCATCATGATCACGGAATGACCTTGGATGCTTTTGGTATTCTGTGGAATTGTTTATGGATAAAAGAGTGTTCTGTCACCTAGCTATTTAAGCCACTACAGCTCAGCTGACTGTGGTCAGGGCCTTCTTTTTGTATTTGTTATATATCTTGCCATTTTATTTATTTATTTATTTAAAAATGGGTTTATTGTTTTTTAGAGAGAGAGGAAAGGAGAGGGAGAGAGAGATAGAAACATCGATAAGAGAGAAACATCATCCATCGGTTGCCTCCTATACATCCCTTACTGGGGATCAAGCCTGCAACATAGTCATGTGCCCTGACAGGGAATCAAACCAGCAAACTCCTGGTACATGGGTGAAGGGTTGACACTCAGCCCTGAGCCACACTGGCCAGGCTAAGATTATTTTAAAAGTATAAGAAGTTATGCTATGTGAGATCAAAAGTAGAAATTTAAAAATCACCTATGTTTTATAACTAAAGGATGTGCAACACATATAGCATGTACAATGATTCAATTAATGCCTGGTCTATCTTATCTAATAAAAGAGTAATATGCAAATTAACCATCACTCTGCCTCAAAAATGGCGGCCCGCATAGCCACAAGATGGCTGCGCCCAGTCCTCTAAGCCCCGCCGGAGTCCCGGCAGAGCAAGCGGCCTGGCAGAATGCTGCCCAGAGGCCCTCCTGACCCTTTATAAAAAACAAAAACAAATTCACTCCCCATGGAGCGATCCTGTCCCAGCCTGGGGTCTCAGCCTGGGAGGGGCGCGCGGCCACACGGAGCGATCCCGTCCCAGCCCCAGCCTGGGGTCTCAGCCTGGGAGGGGCCCACGGTCCCACAGAGCGATCCCGTCCCAGCCCCAGCCTGGGGTCTCAGCCTGGGAGGGGCCCGTGGCCCCATGGAGCAATCCCGTCCCAGCCCCAGCCTGGGGTCTCAGCTTGGGAGGGGCCCGCGGTCCCACGGAGCGATCCCATCCCAGCCCCAGCCTGGGGTCTCAGCCTGGGAGGGGCCCGTGGACCCAGGGAGCGATCTCCTCCTAGCCCCAGCCTGGGGTCTCAGCCTGGGAGGGGCCCGTGGACCCAGGGAGCGATCCCCTCCCAGCCCCAGCCTGGGGTCTCAGCTTGGGAGGGGCATGCGGCCCCACGGAGCGATCCCCTCCCAGCCCCAGCCTGGGGTCTCAGCCTGGGAGGGGCCCGCGGTCCCACAGAGTGATCCCATCCCAGCCCCAGCCTGGGTCTCAGCCTTGGAGGGGCCCGCGGCCCCAGCCTGAGTCACATCAGCCAGGCAGATATGGAGGAATCTTAAATGTTTCCTTTTTTATATATATTTGATTGAAGTTTTACAGAGAGGAAGGGAAAGGGATAGAGAGCTAGAAACATCTATGGGAGAGAAATATCCATCAGCTGCCTTCTGCATACTCCCACTGGGTATGTACCCCCCAACCAAGGTACATGGCCTTGACCGGAATCGAACCTGGGACCCTTGAGTCTGCAGGCCATCACTCCATCCACTGAGCCAAGCCAGTTAGGGCTGTCCAATATGTTAAAGAAAAAACCCTATCTAATAAAGAGGGAATATGCCGGGGAGGGCATTTGGGGTGACTGGGCTGTCAGGGGAGGGCAGTTGGGGATGATCAGGCCGGCAGGGGAGCAGTTAGGCATTGATCAGGCTGGCAGGGGAGTGGTTAGGGGGTGATCAGGCTGGCAGGCAGAAGCGCTTAGGGGCAATCAGGAAGGCAGGCAGGCGAGCAGGCAGGGATGTCCGACTGGCCTAAACGGGCAGTTGGACATCCCTTGAGGGGTCCCAGATTGGAGAGGGTGCAGGCTGGGCTGAGGGACACGCCCCCCCCCGTGCACGAATTTCATGCACCAGGCCTCTAGTCAGAAAATAAAATAAGATCAAATTATTTTAAGGATGAATATAAATATACAAATACATATTATTAGTTATGTAATTATAAATACATATAATATACACTTATTCTGAATTCAACTACATATATTCACCCTTGTAAGATAGCATGTAAACTTAGGAATACACAAATGACACATTCAAATATATCTAAAAAAGCACTCTGACTTTCGAGAAAAATTATAAACATTTAAAAATTTTTGACATATTAAAACTTAATTTTTTTCTATAGGCAGCCAACATTTGAAATCTGTCCTATTCAATTGTTGCCTTCCTTTTTCGCCCTGTTTCCACAGAAAATAGAGATCAGCTGGGTTAGTGTAATACTTTTTTTTTTTAAAAGGCAGTGTTTCAAATTCTTGCTTTCTGATACTGAACAGCCAGTATCTACTTTCTCAGAAAGAAAATCAAAATCAAACTGAAAAATGCCCCCTATGCTTCTGCAATACTTAAAGATTTCTATGCTAACCAACCTTGTGGGGTGCATAAGAAGGTCTTTTGAGTAGAATCTGCTCTGATATTTGGATTTTAGGATGCCTTTAGTATAAAAGCGAAAGGAAGATCAGTTTGTTCTGTACTTATGGGTATATATTTTCAGTCTTCCCAATCATGGGAGGAAAAGGATATTGCTGAGTGAATATATGCTACCATTAATGTGTTCACTGGGAAATGTGATTATGTTTTCCCTCCAAACCTGGAGTAATTGTTTAAGTCACTATCTACTATAAAATTAGTATACTTCATAATTATTTACTTCAATAATTTAGAAGATAAATGCATTATTTTTTTGAGAGTTGGCAGTAGAGGAAAATCTGTTTTTAATACTAAATAATTTTCATTAGAGATACAGAAGAATAATCAACAGTGTTGTAACTAGTTAGGTAAAAACCACAGGGAAGGATATAGGATATACATAAGAAGTAATCCACTCTTTCTTGAAGATTCCTCTTAAAGGTTGTGGGTAATTTAGTTATAAGCATTTTATTAAAATTAACTGACATCACTTAACTGTAAATGTTTATAAGAGAGGAGGTCAGGATTAACAAATAATAATTATAGTAATAATAACATCTAAAATGCACTGAGTATCTGCATTGTTATAGGCACAGAAGTAAATAAACACTATAGTCATTGCTCTCATAGCAATAATACAGGGACAACAAATAGGATCCAGAGGAGGCGTTCTGCTGATCATGGTGTATCTTCTACCTTAATTATGCACACTATTTGCATTACCAAGAGCATAACTGCTGCCAAGAGCTGTTATGATGTCACTGCAAATACTGTTATTTTGCTGTTTCAGTATTGTTCAAATGCAAGATCCTTACTATGCAAAATTTCATCAAAAAGGCAATAATATATATATGTAGATATATATCTGTATATACACACATATATTTCACCCCTATCTAAATTATATTTGAAATAAATTAAATGTATGCACTTAAAGTTTGCTAAAGAATTTAAATAGCTTTATAAGCTTGGTAGAGAGGTAATGTACATGCAGATTTTTTTCTGTACTGAAAGATATTTAGTTTGAAACATATGAAATTGATAATATTCAACATGTGACCACTTAATTGGCAATTTCATATAATTCTACTTATTAAAAATGACTACCAAATTGCTTATTTCCTTATAAACACCATATCTGGAACTAATATATTTGTTTATTGAATTTGATACCACTTATTTAAAAATACAACAAAATGTATGTTCTTAAGAAGACCCCAAATTTATATGTATTCCTTAAGTCTTTCAAGTTTTACATACCATAGTGCTGCGCCACCCACATAAAACATTTGCCTTGCCACAAAGCTAAATAATAATTTAACTCATTGACACATTCAACAATCACTTTACTAAATGCTTCCTATATTCAGAAACTGTATTAAGTAATATAAGTACAAATGAAGGGACAAAAAAATCTCTCATTGATAAAACTGCAAGCTAGATAATAAGACAAATATGTAAATTGCTATATCATGTTGAAAGTAATTTCAAAAGCAGTAATATTGATAAAAAATTTAGGTATACTAGTATGTATGGAGAAATTAGAATAAAGAAATGGGGTAAGCTTAATTGATGTGATGATATTTGAACAGGGTTTTAAAGAATGATAGAAATTGATCAGGTAACAAAGTTAAGGCATATATTAAGAGGGGAAAATAATATTTAAAAGGAAGGAGTTATAAGTCAGGCTAGTAAGTTATATAGTAAATAAATCACTGTAGAAAGACTTTCATCTACACTGGTAATAAAAAGAATGAAGTAGAAGGGATATAAAAGAGTTACAGGTGAAAAGTGGGATGGAACCTTATATTCATGTAACTTTTATGTCCATTCAAGACATTTCAATTTTATATTGTGGTTGCCATGGTTCCCGGAGAGCCTTGAAAGCCAAGGAGTCTGTGATCATTCCACACAGGAAACTTGTTGTGTTGGAACAAGACTGAACAACCTGCATAATGAGTAGTCATAAAAGTTCTGCTCCTTCTATGAAATGAGGACAAGAAAAATGCTACCCACCTGTATTTGGAAGCGGCAAGCAAAGTACTATCTAAGGACTGAAGAGGCACATAGTTCATACTGGAGGTTAGAGTAGCAAAGCTATTCCCTATCTCCTCTTTCTGTTTCTGATCTTTAGGTATTGGTATTTCCAAGGATCCTGCCTCTATGTCCCCTTCCCTTCTCCATCACCATTCTCTCTTGCTGTGTGTTTTATCATATTGCAGCCTGAAAACAAGAACAAAATGAGAATTGAATTAAAAATATCAGTGAAGCCCTGGCCGGTATGGCTCGGTGGGTAGAGCATCGGCCTGCAGACTGAGAGGTCCCAGGTTCGATTCCAGCCAAGGGCACATGCCCAGGTTGTGGGCTCGATCTCCAGTAGGGGGCATGCAGGAGGCAGCCGATCAATGATTCTCTCTCATAATTGATGTTTCTATCTCTTTCTCCCTCTACCTTCCTCTATGAAATCAATCAAGAAATATATTTTAAAAAAAGGGTGTTTTAAAAAAATATCAGTGAACCTCATACATAGAAAGTGCATGAGATAAAGTTATTTGACAACTGAACTGGGACAGCTCTGTGCTTATCTCTAAGAATTCCTAAAATATTGTACTAACCCTAGGCAAGATCAGAATGAGTTTTAATAAATAATATATATATATATATATATATATATATGTATGTATGTATGTATAAAGGTGGAAATTCCTTGAAAAGTATCCAGGACAAGCTTATTTACATTATTCAGCAATATACAAATTGATAGCTTTCACTTGCTTGACTTCTTGTACAATCTGTCTTGGGAATGTGACAGTGAAGTATAAGAGATGCCTGGGAATGGAAACTATTTCCTGAGCTCCTTTAAGACAAAGATTCCCTGTGCATGTCTTGGTGGTTCATAAACTAAAGATGAACTGCATCCTGTGTAGCTTTGAAAGGACGCTGGGGAACTGTGCTGAGAAATCTCTCGGGCCACCGATAATTGCCTGTAATGCTTCTTCCTGTTGCACTGCGTGTTTTAACTTTATTAAAGCTTTAATGAGTATCCAAACTATAAAGTCTTGTGAGTTCTTTCAAATATTCAATCCTGCATAATCAATGCAATTAATTTTTTGAAAAGTTTATTTCAGCATTTTTACATGAATATGAGTTAAGAAGTAAAATGCTTTATATTGTGGATTAAAAAAACGACAAGGCATTGCTTTAGATCTTTGTACCTAGTCCTATGATTTTAAATACCATTTAATATGTGGTGATTCCCACATGTACAGCTCTAACTGCTTCCTAAATTCTAGATTTGCATAGTGCACTGCACATTTGACATTGGATAGATATTAGTATTCTCAACTATGACATTTCCTATAGTAAACTTCGGAATTCCTCTATCAACTCTTTTTCCTTCTGTTTTCCCCATATTACTACATGGCATCATCACTTATTCAATTGTTCAGGAATAAAATGGAAAAACTAGAAATCACCCTTGCCTCTTTTCTCTACCCATTTTCCCAAATCTATCGGAAAATTAGTTAAAATTTGGTTAAAAATGTCCCAAGTTGGGCTTCTGGGAGTAAACCCAGAGAGGGAAAATTGTGTGGAAGGAATTTATTAGTTCCGAAAGAAAACTCAGTAAAGGAGACAGAAAGTAGGACCAGAATGGGAAGCAGCCAAGCCAGGAAATAATATCAGAGAGGGTACCCCATGGTTCAATTGTGCAAGAGCACTTTGGAAATGGTACAGGTCATAGCCTGGCATTGTCCAATCAGCAGAAAGGGATCTAAAGTGTTAATAACGCTCCCTCATCTCTCAGGCTTTAGTTATCATCCACCACTTGTGACATAAGTTCCTGTTCACATGTGTGAACACACACACACAATGGGCACTGGCAGCCAGAGGGTAGCTCTTCAATACAAAGACAGGGAGGGCCAAACTCAAAGTGAAAGGATGAAGGATAAGAGAGTATAGGGGTGGCATCCTCTAAAATGGCATTTTAGATAGAAGATTAAAAAGACATAAAAAAGATACTTTTTTCTTAACTAAACTGACAAATTCAATTCAAAGCCTATCAAAAAACTACATTGTGGATATAAAATTTTAAAATGAAACAATACTGATAAATATGGTCCAGATACATATGGCAATTTTATTCATGATAAAGATGGTGACTCATCAGTTGGAGGAAAAGGTTTTCTTTAATAGATGTAATTAGAAATAATGAATACCCATATGGAACAAAGATGAACTTTGATCACATGTGGGTAGCATTTACATGACTTCTATTGGACCAACAGATATATGGACCTGTTTCTGAGACACAATACAATATTATTTCAAGTAGAGCAAAGATAAAATATCTATAATAATAAAAGCGTAATATGCTAATTAGACTGGACAGCCGGATGCCCTTCCAGACGAAGCCCGGGCTGCGAGGGCCGAGCCCCTTGCACGAATTTTGTGCACTGGGCCTCTAGTTAAAATATAATGCTAATATCAATGTAGTAGTAGAAAGTATGAAGAAATGATCACCTGAGATTGTAGTGCCTTTAATACACATATCACAAAAACTAGAAACTATATATATTGGAAATGCAACATTAAATTATAAGTAATTTATATAAAATTATAACCAAAACAACAAAAAATTACAGTGATGACAAATTAAGATAGTTGAAGGCATCTCATTGAGACACTTAAAGGTTCATTAGTACAATACAAATTATTTATATGTAACTTATAGTACTTTATCTTCCTTTCATTGGGAAAATAAGGCGAGTCAACATTTGATTTGGTTCATTTTGTTCCCTTTTAGAAGATTTTAAAAGATAGCAAATTAGTTTTCATTAGTGTTTGTTATAAAAAAGAAGGAAAATCTCATGGCCTGTTCAAAAGATGCCACAAATGGCATATATTTCCCTTCCTAAAAATACCTTTTCCTCCAGTGTTTTCCTATTTTCTAGATTGCAGATGCACATTGTAAGTCGAACCTTTATATATGCATCACTGTAAATTAAAAATTAAGGATGCCATAGAGGAATAGTTAAAGGCAATGAAAAAAATATTGGTTAAAAAGGAGGGGCCTGTGGGACAAAATAATTATATGCGTATATCTAAAGGCTAGAAAAGTTGAAAAGGCAACTGTCTTTCTCTAGGTATCACAGAGAATTGTGCTAATTGATAGAAAATAAATTACATGCAAATGAATTTTTAAAAAGTATTTCCATTACAAAAACAGAGGTAATTACTTTTCTTATATGATCTATCTCCTTTTATAACAGCTATGGATCATTATTTCATATCTATTGTCAAAAAAAGTATTAGTAAAAAATAAATATTATATTGATAGCTACATAGTAATAGCTCATTACTCTCATATCCTCATAATCATATTATTTGTTGTATTAATAAAGGACTTTCAGTTTTCTGAAATTTATACCTAAACATTTTTCCTTATTATATCTATGCCAACTTAGCATTGGACTGACAGTAAATTTCAAGTAATTATTAAATTTCATTCACATCTTTTTCAAAGCCATACCCAGAGAAAGAAGCCTCAACATTTGTATAGTAATATGTTAAATAAGATCAGAAAGAAAACCACCAGTTTAGAAATAGATAGCATTCCAATCCCATGACTCCTTATATCTCTGCTGATAAAAAATCTTTTCGTGTTTGAATGGGAAAAAAAGCAACAATATTGGGTATATAACAAAGCAAAACAAACCCCAAAGGAAAATTAACAGAACTACTTTAAATTAAGAAAGGATATGTGTACATTACAAAATAATGATGACCAAAAAGGGACAATTCCACATGTAACTTTGAATATGTAAGAAATGTTAAACAAATAAAAAGGAAAACAAACCATTATAAAGCAATAAAGACAGAAAATAGTTCAAAATGTATCTAATCCATACAAATTTCTATCCTTGGATCTCATCAATGCAGACAAATCAATACTAAGGGAAGGGGGGAGGTGGAAAGGATTTAAGAATAGCTTCATTTCAGGACAAATTTTGTAAATAAATATATATTTAAAAAGCAATACAAGTTTGATATAGTAAAATATTACTGGAATTTATTTGTATACCTTTATCAATATTATTTCTGTTTCACAAGCCTAGGTATTCTATTGTTTATAATAAAAAATATTGGCACAAACAAAATTGCTGTAAAGGAAGATACTTCAAGGAGTAACATTTTATAAAATGCTTTGGGAACATTCACTCTCTGACTCACTCTCTACTTTAGTGATATACTACCCAATGAAGCCAAGAGTACATCAATATATAACTTTAATTAGAATACAGATGCATGAGTATGCATCTGAGAAATGTTGGGAGTCTGGAGGAAAATAAAATACCAAGTGCTGCAATGAAAAACAAAGCAGCAGCAAAAAATTATAAATCTTATGGATAACAAGGGATGTGACCAAAAATGCATATCCTGCATGAAAAGACAAAAGAGAATAAGTTGAAAGGGACAACCCTGATGAGTACAAAGGCTGAACTCAGAAATTGTCAATTGTACCAGGCAAGATTAGGGAGTGACCTAAACTTGAGTATGAGAAAAAAGAGATGGCAGGGATAAGAAGTGGGGTGATTAAAAATGACATTAAACAGTAAAAATAAAATGTTATTTAATAGAATAAAAGTAAAGGATGTCATTAAGTAAAATCATGGTAAATTTAAGCTATTCTTCAACGCACTTGATGATGAAAAGATATCATGCCTGATCACACGTAGGTAGCATTTCCATGACCTGTATTGTACAGACAGGCAAACAAACCTGTGTCTAAATCACAGGACAGTTCTCAAGTTATTGTACAGCACTTCTAATTGAAAAAGTGCTTCTATGTAAAAATGTTTCTTATGTAACATTTATAAAATAAAAGGATATAAAACCTGACTAATGCTTTATCAGTAATCTAGTTATACAAACACAACAATAAAGGCTCATAAGTATTAATTCTAATGAAATTCTATCCCATTACTTGAAGTAGTATCATAAATGCCAATCAATTTCCCATAATCTTGCATATGCATGCATCCTTTATTTCAATTTAAAAACATCTAAAACAATTTCTCTTAATGAGAATTAAGCCCCAAAGAATTTCTACTAATTTCAGCCAAAGAATAGTGTTGGAAATAGATTATTTGCAATTATAAATTTGCTTGATTTTATCAGATAGCAAATTAAATTTATTTCTTCTTTATATATAAGACTAGTAGCCCTGCACACGAATCCATGTGCCAGTAGCTCTCTGCGGGGCCTGGCCGCTCCTTGCCTGCTGCCCAGAGGCTCTCCGCGGCTCAGAGGCCCATCCATGGCCAGGCGCAGAATGCTTGACTTGTCGCCATGGCGACGAGGCAAGCATTCCGCCAGGCCGCTCACGCTGCCTGCTTTCAGCTGCTGCCCCCTGGACTGTGGGACTCTAGCAGGGTTGAGAGGACTGGGCGCTGCCGTCTTGTGGCTATGGGCACTGCCATCTTTGTGACAGAGGGATGGTTAATTTGCATATTACCTTTTTATAAGATAGGATTATCATGCTTGTATATGACTTTTTTTGTTTTTAAAAATCCTATAGTTAATCCTCACCTGAGGATGAGGATATTTTTCCATTGATTTTTTAGAGAGAGTGAAAGGGAGAGGAAGAGACAGAGAGAGAAACATCTAAGTGTCAACTGTTTGCCTCCTGCCTGCACCCCAACCAGGGGACCAGGGCCGGGGACGGAGCCTGCAACTGAGGTATGTGCTCTTGACTATAATCAAGCTTGGGACCCTTCAGTGTGTTGGCTGATGCTCTATCCACTGAGCCAAACTGGCTAGGGCTGTATATGTTTTAATGTCAGAATTCACTTCATTTCACTCAGTTATTATCTTTATAAATATTACTTCAAATTTTAGGTGATTGATTCTGTTATAAGATTTTAAGATAAAATTGTTATTTTTACAAATGCTTTGTAGCTGCCTATATTATAAAAATATTTTGCTTCATTTAGTGATATTTAAAATAATAAGATTGCCTCTTCCTAAGCCAGGCTTATTATATTGAAATTAATAACAGAAGAGAATATTGTTAACATACTAAAAATTGCATTGATAATCAATTTGTAGAATTAATTACTTAATTTAGTTCAGTTGTGCTTAAAAGAAAAGCAGAACTTTAAAAACTAATACTAATAAAGACAATTATTAAATAGACAATCCATTATGCTAGTAAAAGAATAAAGCAGAACAAATAATAAAAGGAAAAGGAAAATACATAAACAGGATAGTTTAACTAATAAAACGTTGATTATATTAAAAATAAACAAATGTTCATATAACAAAACCTGTGAGTGTTAGAAGGACAAATTTGCTGCTGCACAAAATTAAAGATTGTAAATGCAAAATGCTCATAGAAACACGGGGAATTAAACTACTTTATGAGACTACTATTTGTAATACTTTAAACAATAAAATAAAATTAAAAAAAAGAAATAAAATACTTTATGAGAGGCTGAAATGACTATGCAAATACATGTATTAGTAATTTGAAATAGTCTATATAATTAAATATAAAGATAGGATAAAATGATTAATTTTCTCAGAAAATATAATTTTCTATTAGAAACAGAAAAGCCTAAATGACACATTTATATTTTAATAAAGTGTATGACTTCATTTTTTTATGCTTGACTGCTTCTGCCTATAACATTACACCCCACTTTTGGTTTTTATTTTTTCATGAATAGATAATTTCTTTCTGAGCCATCACTTTCCCAAATTATCATAATTTGGCTGTACAAGAAACATTTAAAAATGTGATTCTTTGTCATTGCCACCTAACATCCGTAGATATTTTGTATATGAAAGAATCAGTAGGTACTCAGTAGACATTCATTATATGGGTGACTTAACCAGGCCATGAACACAGCTGTTAAGCCTCACAGCCCCTCTTTCCCCCACTTTCTTATTCTGACCCACATCTAGGTATGCTGATAAGAAACCTCTGGGCCCTATGGCCTTACCCCCTAATCACAATTAAAAAACTCAAGCAAGCCTCTTTTTCCTGGTTGCAGGTCGTCCTACTTTCTCCAAAAAGCCTCATTATGTTGTTATAAACCAGTGACAAAATATTTTTACTGAGTTTTGTTCATGTATGGTGTCATAAATCTGGACATCTGAAATACATATTGGGTGGGAATTCATGTGGTTTTTGTAGGTGGCTCCATACACAACACATACATGCATTTGAATGTGTGTATATGTATGATATATATCATATTGCTCCCAACTATAATCTTTTTAATAGATATCAAAGAGCTATAGTTAATGTCAAAAACAAACATGTATATCTGCTAAAAATATTGCCACTATTATTAATCATTAGCTAGAAATATTTACCAGTTCATTTAGTAAGAAAAAAAACTTTATAAGTATTTAAAGAATTTTGTATTATAGTCTTGGAATAAGGGAAATATTAACTATGACATATATTTAAGTGGCAATTAAAGAAAACCTATATATTTTTTTAAAAAAATGCATGTAAATACATTGATACATACTAGTAAGTACAAGTTTATTTTTAAAAATGACCAAGAGGAAAGATAATTACCTTTATGTCACACAAAAGGGTTATAAACTACTCCTAAAACTTTAGAAGGGTCAAAACCAGAAAAAAATAGCAACAAAAAAGGAAAACTACCATGGACTGAATGTTTGTGTTACTCTTCCCTCACAACATAATTAATATGTTGAAGCCCTAACCCCAAATGTTTAGCATTCAAATTTACAAGGCAGGGTTAAAGGGATAAGTCCAGGATGGACATAAAAATTTGGAAGCTATCATCATATTGAGCATTTAAATTTATGAACTGGATAAAATCATGAAGGGATTGTGTTTAGAAGAGGTCTAAGTGTTGAGGTCTGGGAAGCAATGAGAAACAGAGTAGGCAATTGGACAGGAATGAGCAGGGCAGGGATGATAGGCCAGGAACAGAATGTCACCAGGGTGGAAAATCTGGGTGCCTAGCAAAAGGCAAAACTGGGGAGTAAAGTATCATAGGCTAGGTCCACAGTGGTCGGCAAACTCATTAGTCAACAGAGCCAAATATCAACAGTACAACGATTGAAATTTCTTTTGAGAGCCAAATTTTTTAAACTTAAACTTCTTCTAACGCCACTTCTTCAAAATAGACTCGCCCAGGCCGTGGTATTTTGTGGAAGAGGCACACTCAAGGGGCCAAAGAGCCACATGTGGCTCATGAGCCGCAGTTTGCCAACCACAGGGCTAGGACATTACCCCCAAGGTAATCTTTCCTCCCCCAGCATGTGGTTATTCATGCAGTTTGTCTAGACCCCCTGAGAGGAGGAACAAGGGGCCTGGAGAACAGCCTCATAGGATTTTCATATAAGCCCTTGCATGACCACTCCCTTAATCATTATGTCCTCAGAACAGTGAGATTCTGACCTGCATCAAATAATCTTAGGAACAAAACCACAGAGACAGAGTTTGGGAGTTTGGGTCAAACTAGAGCTAACATTTAGGTCTCAGCTGTGTTTCAGCTCTAGTCTCTGTAAAGCAGCAAAACTAGACAAAGAGATGCCATGGCTGACATCAGAACCAGATGCAATGAATAATGACCCCCTATCCTAGCACTGATCAATCAGTAGAGATCATGATCTGAAAAGGACATATCTGGACAAATGATGAATATTCTATTGAGATCCTCCTCTGAGGCCCCCCCTGAAATTCTTGTCATTAGAAAACAGATAAAAACCCTTAAGGCAAGGAACCCAGGGAATGCTCTCTCTGTCCCTCCACCTCCTCTCTCAAGCATGCCCAGACCTTCTTTCTCAGACTTGTACTTTGATTTCTTTCTCCTAAGCTCTAAGGATTCTTATTTTGGCTTTGTAACTTGTGTCTTGAGTCCACACCACCCAGCTGGTTCTTCTACCTCTGTGACATTCTAAATAAACTTCTTGTGTTATAGTTCCTGGGTCTGAATTCTTTCTTAGCTGAACTCATGAATTGAGGTCAACATTGCAGTTAACAAAACAAGTAAAAGTAATTCAGACAGATTGTTTAATAAAGTAGGACGAGAAGCAGATATTGAATAGAGTGTTCTAAAAATCAAGTGAAGTATCTTCAAAAGAGGAAGGATGAATTGCATCATTTGAGATGAAACAGAAAGATTGAGGATGATTCTGAATTCATTTTTGATTCTAGCAATGTGAATTTATTGATGACCTTAGGTTATTTTCTAATGGACTAGCAATAATAAAGTTGAGTAGATAATATGGGAGAATATATTTTCAGTAAGTTTTACTAAAATAGGGAGCAGAATAATGGAATTACAAAAAGAAAAGGCATAAAATGTGAGCGATGCTTTTAAATGGTAGATATTATGCAGCATGTATCTTTACTGGTAGGAATAATTCAATGGAAAGAAAACATTAATTAAAGTTAAAGGCCGGAAGGCAAAATTAGTTATATCAAATCTTTCAGTTAATGAGGGAATAGGATTTAGTATACAAGTGGAAGAGTTGGTTTTAAATAGACCAAGTAGAGTTCACCAGATGCAAAATAGGAGGTCAAGCATTGTATAAAAATATAAACTCAGGCATGTAGGGGTGGAAAGTGTGTGTCTATTCTCAACTGATTTATATTTCTCAAAAGGTAAAAAATAAAGTCATTATGAATGAGGATGGAAGACAGGATATTGTAGAGTTGAGAATAGAGGAGAAAGAAGAAATATACATCTAAGACAGGAGAATATGAGTGAACTGGAAATTGTCTGGCAGTAACAAACATCAAATGGGTCATTTCACTAATTGATATCTTGGCATATCAATGAACAAATATGTTCCTCAGTCTCCTCATCAGAATAGCAAGTGATCTTTAAAATGTATTCCACATTTGAGCTTATTATGCCAAGATTGTAAGGAGTCTGAAACTTTATTATACTTGTAAAATCACATTAGACCTTGCACAATTTCATATATGCTGACAGAAGATGTGAGATTTGTAGAACAAAAACAAAAGACTCTATTACTCATGGCACTGAAGGCAATGTAAGCAATAGGTTTATGTACTTTTTGTTGCCTTCTTAAGTTCCATGGTGGATTCATGTTAAGATGAGTGACCTTGATTTTAGGAGTCTCCTAATCTTCTAAAGAAGTTACTGGAAAACCCACCCAAATTTTATCTCAGAAAATACATTACCTGTAATTTTCTGTTCAGGAAACAAATTTGTCTTCTGACCCTGAGGGAGACACTACCTCTATTTTTCTTGAAAAGATAGTCTGGAATAAAAACTGACATGTAATACAGCAACAACATGGGGAATTTTATCTTAATATGTTATTATTATAAATTCTAATTGAAAATAAAGGTGATTTCATTGTCAAGTATTACAGGTTAAAAAGGAGCAATCCAAAGTTAATTGATTCGTTATTAGTGCATAGAAACACTACTAATTTCTGTATGTTGGTTTCACATCCTATAACTTTACTGAATTAGTTGATTAGTTCCAACAGTTTTTTGGTTGAGTCTTTAGGATTGTCTATATATAAGATCATATCATCTGCAAATAAATTCAATATTACTTCTTCTTTTCTGATTCTGAAGACTTTTATTTATTTACTCTTGATTGACTGTTCTAGCTAGGCCATTCAGGAGTATGTTCACCAGACTAGTGACTGTGGAAACACTGTTTTGCTTTGGACCTTGGAGTAAAAGCTTTCAACCTTTCACTAAATATGTTAGCTTTGGATTCGTCTTACATGGCCTTTATTATATTGAACATATTATTATATTATATGTTCCTTCTATTGCCAATTTGTTGAGGGTTTTTATCATGAAATTATGTATTTTGAGATGATTCTATGATTTTTACCTTTTATTTTATTCATGTGGTATCCCAAGTATATTGATTTGTTTATGTCAAAGCATCTTTGCATCCCAGGGATAAATCCTACTTGATCATGGTGTATGAATGTGTCGTTGAATTTGGCTTGCTAATATTTTGCTGAGTATTTTTGCATCAATATTCATGAAGGATATTGGTCTCAGTTTTCTTTTCTTATAGTGTTCTTATCTGGCTTTGGTATCTGGATAATTCTAACCTTGCCAACAAAATATTTTTAAAAATATTTTTAAAAATAAAAAAAATTATCCTATTCACAATAGTATCACAAACAGTAAAATACTTAGGAATAAGTTTAAGCAAGGAAGTAAAAGATCTGTACAATGAAAACTAAAATGCATTGATAAAAGAAGAAGACATAAAGGGAAAGATATCCTATATTAATGGATCAGAAATAATGTTAGTAAATATTCCATTCTACCCAAAGCATTCTAGAGATTTAATGCAATCCCTATCAAAATTTCCATTAGTATTTTTCACTTAAATAGAAAAAAAAATACTATACCATAAAATCTGTTCAGAAGTATAAAAAATAAAATACAATATATTTTAAGACTATGGAGTTACTCAACTGTTCTTATATCAGATTTTGAAATTCATAAAATCCTATAGATATAGGTACTTTTGTTCATGTAATACATTAAGTGTACTGCTCTTCAAAAGCAGAGTCACATCTTAATCTACCACATTTAGTTTTTGAATAGTCTGATTAGCATGTATGATAAACTTTATAGTTTTTATGGATATAAAGACACATTTAAATGCATATTTTAGCAAAGTTAATGGTCACATCATATACCATATTACATTTTAGTCTTTGTTATTCCTACAACCAACTTTTATTCAATGAACTAAATAAATACTTGGCTCTTCTTTTTTATTAGCTACATGCTTTAAAATAGAGAACATAGAAACCATGTGGTTCAATTTATTGACTGTGTAGATTCCACAGTTATTCATAACCGTTTTTACTCAACTCAATGTTACTCAATACATGAAATCTACTAGATCACTTTATCCAAAAGGGCTTCTCAACAATAAATGAATATCTTTTTTTCATAATAAAATTATGCTAAATTCATTCATATGTAATAAAGTATGCTTTGAATTCAATTTATCTAATGTTAATGAATTTCTACTCATCCATCAAAAATTCTGTATATTCTTTCTTTTATGACCAAAGCTAAGTGTTAATTGGCTGTCTGCACATTGTGTTGCTATTGATATCAGAATCAAGCAGTTGTCTATTCAAAGCAAGTTTGTAACAGTCCTTTCAATATAAGGAACTGGAAACAGAGAAAGAGATATATGTATGTAAACATTTCAATATAGTAAAATAAGTAGTATCATTGAGAACAATCAGAAAAATACAGAGAAAGAGGATATTTAATTTTAAAGGAGCAAGCTAAAAATATTTATGGAGATAATGGAATTAAGCTTGGACCTTGAAGTTTGGTTCATATTCCAATAGGTAGAAATAGAATATTGATTGAGAAATTCTTGGAATTTGGAAGAGGTCAAATAAATGTCAAAATTTGCAAAAAAAATGGGCAGTCATATATAAATGTGAACTAACATTCTTAAGAGCAATATTTCTTTGCATAGTATATTCAGAAATTTCTTTTAAAATATTTTTTATTTTTTCAAATTATTGATTTAGAAAGTGAGTTTTTCCCTAAGCTTTAGTATTAACTTATAATTACTTGAATATATCAGTCTAGCTAATAATATCTAAGACCCTTAAGAAAACCTTACAACCCAGTTAATCAATTTTCATTATTAAGTTTAAATTCAATTTATAAATATATTTTTAATTTTATATGCTTCAATTGTCTGACTACCAAAGTTTTCCCAACTACTTGTTTGAATGAAAAATATATTCTTAAGTTATTGCAATAATATCTGTATATTAGTGAAATATAAACTTGTGTTAACAGCTTTTTCATTTGTTTCATGAAAATATTAATTGAAATCACAAGTATAATATGTTATCCAATGTATAAATTTTCTTGAAGATTAGAAATACACATAAAATACCAAATACCATAATTATTTTTAAAATGCTGTTTTGAAATAGTGCATCATCTATTTTCTTTCTAAATATTATTACAATAAAGGAGAACTTCCCCGCTCTGAAGTTGTTTTCCAAAACAAACATTTGACCAATAACTTCACAGCCAGATGAACTGTAATTGTAACCAGAGAAAGCCACCAACTCTGCATCTCACATTCCCATCCAGGGCAAACAAAGATTTTTGGCCATTATTGGGAATACATTCTTGTCTCTAAATTCACTATAACAGTCACTTCATAACTTATAGGAGTTGCTCATAAAGTTCATATTCATAGGTTTCTATTACATAATTATTTATCTTTTCTAAAAAGAGAAATCTGAAAACCTACTTTAGATATTGAAATGACTTGATATTTATAATTAAAATTATTTTCTTTTTTCCTTGTTTATCTGATTGTATAAGTTCATAATTTATTTTTATTTATTTTTTAACCTTTATTGTTGAAAGTATTACTTATGCCCCTTCTCCCCCCATTGACCTCTTCTAACCCCCTTCCAACCGACACCCTAGCCAGGGGTGGGCAAACTTTTTGACTCGAGGGCCACAATGGGTTCTTAAACTGGACCAGAGGGCCAGAACAAAAGCATGGATGGAGTGTTTGTGTGAACTAATATAAATTCAAAGTAAAGGAGCGGAGGGGAGAGCAAGAGAACCGGATAGAACAGCCGGAACCGGCCCGCGGGCCGTAGTTTGCCCACGGCTGCTAGGCCTTCATCACCCTATTGTCTGTGTACATGGGTTATGCATATATGCATACAAGTTCTTCGGTTAATCTCTCCTGAAAGTTCATAATTTCTAACATTACAAATTGTAATAACTGTAGAGAAATTGATTTAGAGTTAAATCTTGGAAAAAGGTGGCAATCACATTTTTAGCTTTTAATTAATTGGTAGAAAGAAGACTAGTGAAATATAGATATTTCTAGGAATTTTTATAATCAATGAGAAAAGGAATTAGAATATAGTAACTATACCATAGGGATAGTAAATTAAAGAAGATATATATTTAGGTTTTAAGATTCTCATAAATCTATATTAGTAATGGTGGCTCAATATAGCAAAAAGGAATATTAAATAAAAGGAATAAATTGGAATAATTAAAATTATGACAAAAATAAAGAAACAAAGAGTAATTACTGATCAGTAACGCAGTGGGTTTCAGACAAGAATGAAGTCATCATATAGAAGTGATATCTATGGCAAGAATACTAGCAGGAAAACTAGTTTGTTTTTTTGTTTGTTTGTTTTTTTGAGGGGGAAAGAACCAGTCATGTGTAATAAATAATAGATAAAATATGAGCAAACATTGGGAAGCCAATACCTAGACATTTTTTTTCTAGGCTTCCATACCAACACTAGGTTATTCAATTCTTCCTTCCTTTGTTACAATAAAAGCCTATATTTTACTATACTTTATTCAATGGCTATCACAAGTATCTGGCTTGTTTTCTAATTTATTCACAAAGTTTAATATTATTGCAAAAGTAATATAAACATTTGTTGTTTTTTTTCTTTCCAGCTGTTTTAATTTTATCAGAATACTATGCATATGATTGGTACTCAGTATAAACTTTGTTTTATTGGTCATTCTCCAGCAATAGAAACTAATTTTCTACAGTTGTCAATTCCCTTAAATATTACCATATTTTCTGCATTAGAGTATTGTTCATATTAAGAATGCCTCATAGCAAAAGCATCAAAGACTGTCTTAAAAGGATTACAGAAATATGCAAAATTAATGAGACTTGAAAATATCTAAGAGATTTTGCATTCTACATAAATTTAATTATTTTAATATTTTTTGGTTATGCATTAAGACTTATGATGTATCATTAAAGGAGAAGCTCTTAGAACTTAATGACACTTATTTCTGTGATTTACATCTACTAATATTTCATGCTGTTGTTAGACAAATTAGCTTGGTTAAACTGAGTATCCTGAAACACATTTTTTGATCTTTTAGTTATTTTCTACATCAGGAGATGATAACTAATGATACTAGTTGGGGTTTCAAAAAATAAAACAATGATAAATATTTATGGAGAGTTTTGTCTATTATATAAAACTAGAGGCCCAGTGCACATTTGTGCACTTGCAGGAGGGAATCCTTCAGCCTGGCTTGCACCCTTTTGCAGTCCGGGAGCCTTCAGTCAGACATCCTTAGCGCTGCCACAAAGCCAGGAGAGGATCCTGCCACCACAGCTGGCTCACCAGCCATCAGCCTGGCTTCTCACACTGACCACCAGGGGGCAGCTCCTGCATTGAGCATCTGGCCCCTGGTAGTCAATGTGCATCATAGCTACCAGTAGTTCAGCCGTTCAGTCGATTTGCATATTACCCTTTTATTATATAGGATTTTGTACACGAATTTTGGATTCAACTATAAAAGAGTGTCTGAGATGATTTAGTCAGAGTAATTACATATGCCAAATAGATTTTCTGTATTCAAGAGATATAATCACTAAAAGTTACTTATTACTTTGATAAATTGGAACTCAAATATAAGGTGAATTACATTAAAAGTTAAAAATCCAATTGATCATAAATAAATATATCATATAAGTGAAAATAAAACTCTAATAAATGTAAGATTGCAAAACGGAAACTTATGTAAATAAATTGCCCATAAAATCTGTATTAGGTTGTTGTAAAGGAAAATTATTTATTCAAAATGACACTTTTTCTGAGCTACATGACTTAAATGAGGAACTCTGCCAAAAACACTGTGAAAAGCTATATGGAGGTTGTAAATGTTATATTCATGTCTTCGTGCTATTCTTTTTCTCTCTGTTTTCAGTATGCCCTGAAACCTACCCGTGATTTACCAAGAATTGCATTTTGTTCACTTTTTTTTTATCCAGCAAAAAAAGAATATATATATATATATATAGGATTTTGCAATGATACTGTTTTTCATTTTAGACAGATCAATTCTAAAAATATGAAGCAACAATAAATTTTCTATATGAATATGTGAAAAGTTAAGGTTTATAATGTTACCTCAATTCTTTTGATATGATATATAAAGCTAATTCTTTAGCTTTTGAAAACAATATCATTTCCTGTTAATGTTAAAGGTGGGGAGAAAAATTAGCATATTCACTAATTAGATTTTATTTGCAATATTACTGTCAAGCACCATGTCTATACCTTTTAAGTTTTCAAAGAAACACTCTCACTCCTCTCATAACACTTTTGGCTACAGAAGTGTGTTTGAAGTTCCAGATATATTTACATTTTCTGAATCTTCCCTTTCATGGTGTACATGAGACTAACATATTCTTGTGCTTTATATTCATAATAAGATGTGACATGAGTTACTTTCTTCATTTTCCATTATAATTTTTAATTGCAGTTTATTCTTTGCTACAAACCTACCATGATTAATATTTTGTTTACTGATAGCTCTATTTCCCCCTACTGGTTTGAATTATACATCTTGGTTACTGTAAGAAAGAGGAGTTTCCTTAGATTATCTCTACTCTAGAGGCCCAGTGCATGAAATTTGTGCATGGGTAGGGTCCCTAGGCCTAGCCAGTGATCAAGGCCGATCTGTGGGGCATCTGGTGGGGCGATCGGGGAGGGGGGCGCTGCTTGCATCCGCCTTGGCTGGCCTGGGCCTGCAACCTGGGGGCAGCTCCTGCATTGAGCATCTGTCACCTGGTGGTCAGTGCGCATCATAGCTTTGGCTATATACTGAGTTTGGTGTGGAAAGAACAGTTTTCTCCATGTGGTCTGCCAGGTAAAGCCTTTGTAATTGCCTATGTTGAGGCCTGAAAAAGCACACATAGATTTTAAAATAGGAATGGGACTCTAATTAACTAGAAACTAAGGCAATCTTAATATAGTATAAACTTTAGTCAATAATTATTCATCAATATTCGTTCATTAATTATACCATACGAATTTAAGATGCTAATAAGAGAAAAACTGGGTGTGGAGTATATTGAAAATCACTGTATTATCTCTACAACTTTTCTGTAAATCTAAAATGATTCCAAAATTAAAATATAGTAAATGTCTAAAACTTTTCCAGAGAAAACTCATGTAGTAGGTAAAAATACTTATTTCAGATGAAAAAAAAATCTAAGTCATAGAGATAATTATTTTACTTAATTTAATCCAAGAGCAAATTATTTCACTCAATATTTTCTTTTTGGTTAAACAAAACAATATGGTAGAAAGTTCTTCATGTGAAAAGATACTCTATATTCTAAAGTATTATCCACGTTCAAGGCCCTACTTCCCCTATAATATGTAAGATGCAAACAGTAACTGAAATTTGTTGGGATGGTTATTAGGTTACTATCATCAAAAGAGAACATAAAGATGTATCGGGTTTTCCAGGGCACCCTTTGGCATCCTAGAAAAGGATGTCCTTGAAGAAAGATGTTAAAACTTTCAATGACTTTTTCAAAGCTGGATACTGAAGTCCCGCTCTGAGTGACAGCTGAACACAAATTTCTGACTGCTAGAAGAGGAGTCATGTTCACAGTACATAAATATTCACAGAGATGGTATCTTTAAATATAACCTGCAAATAGTCTGAGAGTAAAATGTATTTTTATGCTCCCTAGTGGAATTATGGTGAACTTTTCTTCTTTCCATTTTCTTTTGGTCAATTTTTTTAAAAGTTGTTTCCAATTACACTTCTAATATGTTGGCTTATATTTTCAAAGAAATTGCTTGGTAGTTTCA
Source organism: Plecotus auritus (assembly GCF_963455305.1). Classification (NCBI taxonomy): domain Eukaryota; kingdom Metazoa; phylum Chordata; class Mammalia; order Chiroptera; family Vespertilionidae; genus Plecotus; species Plecotus auritus. The sequence continues at coordinate 22,857,061 of NC_137777.1, read as the reverse complement.
ATTGGTTTTGTGTTGGTCTTTACCAGGTAGATTAAATCTATAGTTTAAATTAGAATATATATTTTCTTTGCTTTTTACATTCTACACACACACGCACATGCACACACACACATGTATATATATAAAATCCAGTGACATTGGTTAAGTAGTGATTTATAAAAATATTAACTATAACAGTATCTGGAATACTAGTACATCACTGATATGGTAAGCATGCATCATTATCAACAGTTTTGCTATATTATATTCCTTATGAATATAAAGAATCTGAAACAGCTGGTGCCTCAGAATTTAGTTCTTAATATTACAAATAAAGAGACCTTTACTTCAGGGAAGTATAGAACAAGAGAGATCAGATTTATCCTCCTGCTAGAATATACTGGCAAAATATTAAAAATAAAATATCTTCAGTTTTCATACATTAGATAGTAGACAATACAGGGACTGATTCATAGTCAGGAGGGAATGAATGGGATTGGTCCTATGATCCTCTAGCATATAGCCCTGGAACGAGTTTCTAGGCTGCAGCACAGGGAAAGGGAACCAATGTGGAGCTCGGGAATCTTACTAGTTCAGACGATAAAGCTGAGTCTGGAAAATCCAAGGCATATAGATTTTGTAGGCAATCATGTTGGAAAAAAGTAAAGTACGGAAAACAAATCGAGTAAGCAGCGCATCTCAACATGTAGCTAAGGGCTGTTCAGCATCTGAGTGAGGAAAAAAAAACTATGCAAGACCAGGAAAATAATCACCTAAAAAAAAAACCAGAAGAAACAATCCCAGATGCTAACAAAAAGTGGAGAAGATTTACTGTTTTTATTACTTGTAGTGGAAAACTACAAATCACAGGGCATCAGATAGAGTACTCAGAAGGATACTGACTCAGTCATGGCAAAAATGAGCAACAAACTGATAGCTGCCTGGGTCCCAAAAGAAGCTTAAAAACAAGCCTTGAAAGAAACACACTGCCTCCAAGAAATTTAGTGTGTCTCAGAACCAAACTCAATTATAATTCAGGGAATACACAAACATCTAGCAGCCAATAGGGTAAAATTCAAAAATTCACAATATCTAACCCTTAATCAAAATGAGCCAGGTATTCAAAAAGTGGAGAAATATAAACCTTAATGAGAAGATTCAGTAGAATCACACCTAGAAATAACATTATAGAGTTAGTCAACAAAGACATTTAAATATCCTATCTAATAAAAGAGTAATATGCAAATTAACCATCACTCTGCTACACCCACAAGCCACGCCCACTAGCCAATCAGGAGCGAGTATGCAAATTAACCCCAACCAAGATGGCTGCCGCCATGTAGAGAGCAGGAGGGAGGCTTGGGTTTCCCCGGCGATGGAGGAAGTCAAGCTTTCCGCACACCCTGGCCAGCCCAGGCCTCTGCTTAAGGCTACAAAGTTTCAATTATAGAAGATAAATAAATCCCAACAGAAATGGCTGCTGCCACGGAGCGAGCAGAAGGCTTGGCTCTGCTCCAGGCTACAAAGTTTCAATTGTAGAAGATAAATAAATCCCAGATACCAGGGCCTCTGCTTGGGTCGCCGGGGGGTGTGGCCAGCCTGCAAACCACCATAGGCCCCTTGCCCATGCCGCCCCACACCCCAAGGGAACCCCCACCCTGATCTGGGACACCCTTCAGGGCAAACCAGCTGGCCCCCACCCATGCACCACGCCACTATCCTATCTAATAAAAGAGTAATATGCAGATTGACCATCACTCCAACACACAAGATGGCTGCCCCCATGTGGACACAAGATGGCCACCACAAGATGGCCAGCAGGGGAGGGCAGTTGGGAGAAACCCAGGTCTGCAAGGGAGGGCAGTTGGGGGCAATCAAGCCTGCAGGGGAGGGCAGTTAGGGGTGATCAGGCTGGCAGAGGAGGGAAGCTGGGGGCAAACAGGCTGGCAGGGGAGCAGTTAGACATCAATCAGGCTGGCAGGGGAGTGGTTAGGGGGTGATCAGGCTGGCAGGCAGAAGCGCTTAGGGGCAATCAGGAAGGCAGGCAGGCGAGCAGTTGGGAGCCAGCATTCCTGGATTGTGAGAGGGATCCCCGGTGGGATTGGGTCTAAATGGGCAGTTGGACATCCCTCAAGGGGTCCCAGATTAGAGAGGGTGCAGGCTGGGCTGAGGACAACCCCCCCACCCCCCGTGCAGGAATTTCATGCACCAGGCCTCTATTTTATTATAATTAAACACTTTATGTTCAACAAGGTAGATAAAAGATTAAGCATATTAATAAATATAAATAATATTAAAGGCCAATGAAAGTAAATTTTTAGAGATAAATTTGCAAGATCTGAGAAGCACACTATGAAATAAACAGTGGATTAGTAACTACAGGAAACAAAACACAGCAATATTAGTGAACTTGAAACCAAGGATTAATGAAATACAGAGAGAAAGGAGGCTAAACATGAATAAACGGACTATTGGTGAGCTGTGGGACAACTTTAAATGGCCAAATATATGTATAATTTGGATATCCAAGAGATAATAAAACAAAAAAGTAAAAAAAAAAATTGAGGAATTAATGGTTGTCAACTTTTCATTTTTTATTGAAACCATAAAGCAACAGAACAAATTTAGCAAAACCCAAGTATCAGAAACATGAAATAAACTCCACTATGTCACATAGAAATTAATTTCCTTAAAAAGCACTGATAAATTGAGAATGTTAAAAGCAACTAGAGGAAAAAGGAATATTGTATAGAAAAACAAACAAGAGAAAAGGAATTAAAAGCAGACATCTTTTGATAAGAGGAGAGTAGACTGACATATTTCAATTGCTAAATAATAAAACTGTTAAACTCCATTGCTTTATTCAGGAAACATATCTCTTAAAAGTAGTGGGAAGACTTTTTCCGATATACAAATGCTGAAAGAAATAATAAACTATAGACCAGTACTATGTAAAATCCTTCAGGAAAAACATAAGATACAGTATGGAAATCTCTATTTATTCAAAGAATGACTGTCACTGGAAATGGTAAATCTCTGTGCAATTATAAAATATTGTATTACCTAAAAGTGCTTAAAGGTAATTGGCTAATACATGAATAATGACAATATAGAGACTGGGAGCACAGAAAGAATTTTATATAATACTGATGTTTATAAAGTGCTTATGATATCCTTCGGTGTTGGTAGATATGCAAATTGTAGTAAGCAACTGGAGAACTAGGGGCGTCAACATTGTTTTATTACATAAGGCAAAATCTAATTTCCTCTAATGTATGCTAAATAAATAATTAGAAATATTTACACTGTGTGTGTGTGTGTGTGTGTATGCATGTACAAGCTTGCTCCTACACTCACATTGTTTATTAATGGAATAATAAAAGCTTCTTAAATTCAAATTGTAGGGGATCTTAATAGTATGAGCATTAAAATATGTGTTGTCAAAATTAACTGTAATGGAAAACTTATTAGCTTAAACCTTATTACAGAAAAACACAAAAAACTAGATGCAGCCCTGGCCTGAGCAGTGGTGCCTGCACCCTGAAGGATTACAGGTTTTATTCTGGTCAAGGGCATGTACCTGGGTTGCAGGATCCTTCAGGGTGCATGCAGGAGGCAAACAATTGATGTGTCTCTCTTACAGTGATGTTTCTCTCCCTCTCTCTCTCCCCTACTCCTTCCCTTCCACTCGCTAAAAATCAATAGGGAAAAAATATCCTCCAATGAGGATTAACAAAAACACAGACACACAGATAAAACACACAAAGAAAACTAGATGCAAATTATAGAGGGGATATTCTTTCAATTTGTTTTGTATTTTGCACATAAAACCATGGATACAGATGATGACATCAATAAAAATACCAATCATAAGAAGTAAATAACATGTGCATATCACATCCCTGCTTTTTCAGGTCCATATTTCTCATAGGTTAGTATTATTTGTACTTCAACATTTCTGTATATTCTTTTTTTCTATTTATATAATGATTAAGTACTTCCGAATAAAATAATGAATAAAATATAGGCTCCTCAGGAGATAGAATCACAAATTTCTCAGGTCACTTATGCAATGACTTGGCATCACAGCAATAGTTCTAGCTCTCTAAATTCCTTTTCTCTTTCTATAATGAATGCTCATCTTTTTTTCAGTCATTTTGGGATCCTTACTGTTTGTTCAAAATCTAAGCTATGCATAGCCTTGCTCTGGGCCTTTGCTCACTTTTTCTTTTACTTATTACATCCTTTCTCCATTTACCTACATGGATCACTTCCTCACTCCCTGCTCAAATGTCACATTATGAAGGAATTACTCCCAGATCTCATTAAAATGGCAACTCCCTACCTTGACATTCACTATCCCTCTTTTATTTTTGCCCACACCATTTATCATTGCATTAAAAAAAAATCCCTGGTTTAGTTTTTAGCTGAAATGTAAGTCCATGAAGGCAAGGTGAGAAACACGTCTGTTTAAATTCTTACAATACTTTGAACACATAGACAGTGCCATGCATATCTACAGTGCTTGACAAATAGCTGTTGAAACTATTTGGAGAATGGGAAATAATGAAGGCCATGTATTCATACACATGTTCTTCCTAAAACTGAATGCCTTAGTAAATAATATTCATTCTCACTTCTCTTTAAAACACTTCCATGATAAACAATTTTCAGATAAAAATAATGAATTTTGGTTATTGATTCCAGAACTCGTTCTTTGAGTTGATTTAAGTACAACAATGCTCCAGAAAGCAGAACAAACTGCTTTGATCTGCTAACCATTTGCACAAAAGGGTCTTCAGGTTATAAGCAACTCAAACATGTTAAATTTAACTGCCAAGTAGGAAGGAGCATATAGTATAACTTGAGTTTCCCTTAGAGATGGAAACTGTACCATTGGTTTAATGTGTCCTCTAGAGGAGAAGACTTGATATTCCAGGTACAAAGTCTGAAGGACAATTAGCTTTCCAACATATTTCACCGTGATTGTTTCCTCTAAAAATACATTTGCATTCCTATTGTTTTCTCTCTTTTAAACTAAGAGTTCCATGAGGACAAAAAAGTGTTGTCTTAAAAATTCTGCCAAAATTATAGCAATTACCTAAAAATGACTTGGCAAAACTTTGCAGCCAAGAATTTGAAAGGTAGATAAAAAGGCACATTATAAATTACAGTAATTATTTATATTTGTATAAGTATTTCATAGCATTTACATATATACATATATATTTATACTCCAATATAGATATACATATACATATATATTATTTTTATCTTTATAAAATCCCATGATGCAAAACTGGGCAACTTAGGGGCAAACCAGAATAAGTCATGATCTGAATGAGAAGGGTCTAGACATGCAACATTCTGATGGGCAAGGATTACGGGTAGAGCTAACAATAAGAATAAACACCATAGTCAGCTATCAGGAGAAAACTTACTATAATAGTGAAGGCCAAAGCCATTGTCTATTTTACCAGTAGGGCTTACTGGTAAAATAGAAAAATTTAGGCTATTAGCAAGCTATTAAGTAAGACAACAGAAAGAGAAATGGAAACAAAGATACCTGTTATTCACAAATCTCTTATGAAACAAGATTTTAGGATGACTCATCCTAATTCCCTCTTAGTCCCCCCAGGCCACACACACACACACACACCCCACCACCATTTTAAGGCATGCAACCTAATTAGCAAACAGATCCAGATGGATATATGAGGGTATGCGCCTTTCTCTAATAAAAGATACCGTTATAAGAGTGTGTTCTGGCTCTGCTTCTTTGGAATGTTGGAAGGTATTGTAGAAAGCCACTTCTTCACAACCCCCATATAGGACCCCATTGAGCATGAGAACAGCTACATTAAATGACTTGACCAGCTGCTCTATCTGCTTTGGAAGGGGCTCTCACATTCTTCTCTCAATTTTCATTTCCCAAGTGATCAGTTTATCCATCTGTTGTACCTTAGAATCATAATTAATTTTACTTATCATCAGTTTCTCATTTGCAAAAGAATATGATAAAAAAACACATGTGGATAGTATCAGTATGGAATGAGTTAAGTAAATGAGGACACTAAAACTTTATTTTTAATGTTCAAAAGAGGGATTATACAACATGGGAAAATAATGCGTGTGTATGACTTACTTTTCTACCTTGTATAATATCAATATGAGCTATGTGGTAGACAGGATACACATGCCTTCTCAACCCCCACATGACACTCATACTTGTGTAATTTCCTTCCTTGAGTATAGAAAGACATAATATGATGAGATATTACTCTTGTGATTAGGTCAAATGTAGAAAAAGGATTTGGGGAATGTAATTTAGGTTATTAATAAATTCACTGGAGTTATTTAAAAGGGAGATTATACAGGTGGAACTGACCTAATCTCATCAGCTCTGCAAATCTTGTTCTGGAAGTCAGAGCTAGAGGAAGAAAACATTTAAGAACAAGAAGTATTTGACTTTCTCATTGCTGGTTTTGAAGATGTAGGGAGCTACATGTCAGGGAACAGCAGATAGCTTTTAGGACCTGAGATAGACCCTCAGCAGAGTGGATTCTGCCAACAACCTGAATGAGCTTGAAGTGGATTCTTCCCCAGAGCCTCCAGATAAATGCCCCACTCAGCACTATCTTGAGTATAGGACCTTTAGCAGAGAATCCAGTTTAACCACACCTGGACTTGTGACATGCAGAAATATAAAATCATAAATGGGTGTTGATTTGCTTGGCCAGTGTGACTCAGTGGTTGATCACTGACCTATGAACCAGGGGGTCACCTTTCCATTCTTGGTCAGGGCACATGACCAGATTGCAAGCTCAATGCCCAGTGAGGGTGGGTGGGTGCAGGAGGCAGACAATGATCGATTCTTTCTCATCATTGATGTTTCTCTCTCTCCCCCCTTTCCCTTCTTCTCTAAAATAAATAAAAATATATATTTAAAAAAATAAGATAAATGGGTGTTGGTATAAGTCTGTAGTATTTTTTAATTTAAATTCTTTATTATTTAAAGAATTACATATGTCTCCTTTTTCAACCATTGACCTCCCCCCAGCCATTCCCACCCCTCACCCCCCCACCCCGCACATGCCCTCACCCCACGACTGTCTGTGTCCACGGGTTATGCATATATGCATGCATGCAAATCCTTTGGTTGATCTCTGACTTATCCTATCCCTCCTCTGCCTTCCCTCTGAGATTGGAGAGTCTGTTCGATGCTTCTATGTCTCTGGATCTATTTTTGTTCATCAGTTTATGTTGTTCATTATATTCCACAAATGAGTGAGATCATGTGATATTTATCTTTCTTTATGTAACATTACAAAACTAATCAAAGTGACATCTTAAGTACCAAATCGGCTGCCTCCTGCATGCCCAAACTCCATGACACAGTTACGAAGTATAATGTTTATCCATAACTCAAGGTGTTATTGTTATGTATCTAGAACAGTGCTATGCAAAAGAAATAAAATATTAAGTAAAAATTTAAGATACATTTAACTTTAATTTTTCAAATAACATTAAATTAGTGAAAAAACAACAATAATAATCTATTTTACTTAACTTAATATATCATGTCCAAAATATCATAACACAATAACCACAAACCTTAATGAGTTATTATACATTCTGTCAGTCTTTTGTATTGTCCTCAAAATCCAGTAGGCATGTTGCTTGCACAGGGCATCACAACGTGAACTAGCTACATTTCAAGTGTTCAACAATATCCCTCAAGTGGCTAGTAGCTACCTTATCAGGTAGCACCAATCTAAAACCTAAGGGAATCTCTGTAAAGTTCCTCTTCTTCTCTATACCCCTATACAGTAGTAAAAGATAATCTTATGCATGCCAGCATATTTTTGGTTTTTAGGAACACAAACGCATTATGAAATAAGTAGAGGCCCAGTGCACGAAATTCGTGCATAGGTAGGGTTGCTAGCGACTGCTAGCCAGGGCTTCCCTCCCCGGCTGCTGGCTGGGGCCTTCCTTCATTCTGTGCCACCCCCTGGTGATCAGCGCACGTCATAGTGAGCGTTCAAACTCCCAGTGGGTCAAACTTCCAAGAGGACACTTTGCATATTAGGCTTTTAAATATATAGATGAGAGAGCTTGGTACAGTAGGAATACACTTGGGAGAGGTGTGAAAGGTTCAATTGCTCACACAAGATAGCAGTCCAAATAGAGAACAATGAAGAGTTTGCATGTGTGTGTATTTGTTTGATTACTTTCCTTTTTTAATCTAGTAGGATATATGAAAAGGGTTCCAGAAATTTATTAACTTTAATGATCAGATAGCTATTATTTTGGGATGTTCAATGTGATTCAGAGATTAGTTACATAAGATCTATTTGGTAATACAAGATTCATAACTCATGGAATTATGAAATGGGGATTTGCATATGACAACTTTCATTTTCCTAGTGATTTTGACTAGGAAAAATAGAGTACTACTGGTATCATATAGTAATAAATTATAAGAAACTAGAGACCTGGTGCACGAAATTCGTGCACAGGGGAGTGTGTTCCTCAGCCCAGCCTGCACCCTTTCCAATCTGGGACCCCTCAAGGGATGTCCGACTGCCCGTTTAGGCCTGATCCCAGTAGGATCAGGCCTAAACGGGCAGTCGGACATCCTTCTCACAATCCAGGACTGCTGGCTCCCAACTGCTAGCCTGCCTGCCTTCCTGATTGCCGTAACCGCTTCGGCCTGCCAGCCTGATCACCCCCAACCACTCCCCCTGCCAGCATGATAGATGCCTAACTGCTCCCCTGCCAGTCTGTTTGCCCCTAACTGCCCTCCCCTGCAGGCCTGGTCACCCCTAACTGCCCTCCCCTGTAGGCCTGGGTCCCCCCCAACTGCCCTTTCCTGCAGGCCTGGTGGCCCCCAACTTTCCTCCTCTGCCAGTCTGGTCACCCCTAACTGCCCTCCCCTACAGGCTTGATTGCCCCAAACTGCCCTCCCTTGCAGGCCTGGTCCCTCCCAACTGCCCTCCCCTGCTGGCCATCTTGTGGCAGCCATCTTGTGTCCACATGGGGGCAGCCATCTTTGACCACATGGGGGCAGCCATCTTGTGTGTTGGAGTGATGGTCAATTTGCATATTACTCTTTTCTTAGATAGGATAGAGGCCTGGTGTATGGGTGGGGGTGGGGGCCAGCTGGTTTGCCCTGAAGGGTGTCCCAGATCAGGGTGGGGATTCCCTTGGGGCGTGGGGCCGCCTGGATGAGGGGCCTGTGGTGGTTTGCAGGCTGGCCAAGCCCCCCAGCAACCCAAGCGGAGGCCCTAGTATCTGGGACTTATTTATCTTCTATAATTGAAACTTTGTAGCCTTGAGCGGAGCTAAGCCTCCTGCTTGCTCCATGGCCACAGCCACTTTTGTTGGGATTTATTTATCTTCTATAATTGAAATTTTGTAGCCTTCAGTGGAGACCAAGGCAGGCCAGGGCTTCGAAAGCTTGGCTTCCTCCATTGCCGGGGGCAACCCAAGCCTCCTGCTCACTCCATGGCTGCAGCTATCTTGGTTAATTTGCATACTCACTCCTGATTGGCTCTTGGGCGTGGCTTGTGGGTATAGCGGAGTGATGGTTAATTTGCATATTCCTCTTTTATTAGATAGGATTTTTAAGTTAGAAATAAAGAGAGAGTGAGATAGATGAGAAGTTGATAGATATTGAATGCTGTGTTAACACAAAAGGTTGAAATATCAAGTCAAAGAACACATCACAGATGCATTAAACTCCCCTAAGACTTAAAGTCAGAGAGATGACATCTTAAGTGCTTAAATCCATCAGATGCAGCTTCCAACAAAACATCTTTTTTGGTCTCTGCATAAGGATACATGTTGGGTTATGTTTAATGAATTTATCCTAGTTTTCAGTTATCTTTTTAAAGTATCTACTATATAACAGATGTTTCATGTGTGTAGTTTTGCATACTCAGAAAAAACACAAAAGGCTCAGGGAAGTTTATTATTATGCTCAAGGATGCTGAGAAAATAGTGATAGAGGATCTGGATCCAGATCATCTGCCAAAAAAACAGTTTATTAAATGGAGCAATTTTGGATTAAATACTGTTCCATTATATACACTGTTGATTACCAACTTGAACATGTTTATGTGGCTGCCTACCATTCTTTAACCACCAGGGTTCTCAAATACACGAATTCTAGTTCTTTTACAATAACCAATTTAATCTAAGTGGGGATAATCTTGTGATATTATTTTATAGATACGAACCCCTTTCTCTACTAGTAAATGCCATGAACAGGTTTTTTTAATGTGTTTTTTTTTTAAATTGACTTTAGAGAGAGAGGACAAGGGGGAGAGAAACATCTATGAGAAAGAAATACCAATGGGCTGCCTCCTGCATGCCCCCACTGCAGAAATTGAACCACTGACCTTCTGGTACATGAGACAATGCCCAACCTACTGAGCCACATTGGTCAGGATACCCATTCACAAAGAGGTTTATTTAAAGACAATTTCATGGAGGTCTAGTTAAGGTCATTTACTCAGCTAGCCACCCACCAAACAGTGTTGGAGTGAGTTGCTTGTTAATTAACTCTTACCTTTGCTTAACTCCATCATTCTTAGGAATTACAGTCCAATTTTTTGCAGTAGTTAATATATTTTTGTGGAGGTTTAAGTAAATGTTGATAAGTTATAAATCTAAACAAAAAATTTGTGCTATTGAAATTAACAACAGCCAAAATGATTAATAATTTGGAAATTCTTAATATATATAATAGTTTTTATATAATTGAAAATTTATATAATTTTATATGATATGGTATGAACCTCACACTATGCACTTACAGATATTTCCTCATTAGATATTCACAGAAACTATATAAATGAGAGTTTTTTATCCCTAATTTACAGATGAGGAACAGGAGGCTCAGAGTTATTAAGTAACTTACCCACAGTCACAAACAGAATGAATGGAAATACTGGTATCTAAACTGAGTTTTATCTTGCTCTAGTATTATTTACATTGTATGTGTGTATGTGAGAAAGGCAGGAGAGAGACAGAGTAGAGAAACAGCAATGAGAGAAAATATAAATAATAAGCAAAAATTAATGAGTTGCCCGGCCAGTGTGGTTCAGTGGTTGAGCATCAACCTATGAACCAGGAGTCATGGTTTGATTCCCATCAGGGCATATGCCAGGATTGCAGACTTGATCCCTAGGGTTGGGCATGCAGGAAGTAGCCAGTCAATGATTCTCTCTCATCATTGATATTTCTATCTCTCTCTTCTTCTCCCTTCCTCTCTGAAATCAATGAAAATATATTTTTTTTTAAAAATTAATGAGCTAGCAGACTGCAAACAACTGCTTGAAATATCAGCTATATAATTTTGTAGGCAAACCGCATACAACTATTAGTTTCTATAAAACGTGTTTTGTTCACCTGAGAGAAAAATAAATCAAATTGATGCCATACATTTTCTTACTATCTGAATGTTAATGTTGTGTATGACAGAATTGTATAAGAAGAGTCAGGTGGCAGACATGAGCAGGGAATTTTAACGGCAAAAGAGAAAACCAAACTGGCTCAGGGCAATAGTTTGCTTTACTTATTTATATGTGATCAAAATACGATTAAAAAAATGGAAATAGCCAGAGCCTCTATTCTGTTACTACGACAAGTTTAAAATGTAGGGAATACAAGGTTTGGGCTCAAAAATGCCTACCTGATTAAATTTGATAATCTTGAAATAGAATTTTATAAAATTTTACATTGGTGGATACTGTAAAAAAATTGACTTGAATGCCGAATAAGATCTTATCTGTTGGCTTATTTGATTGATTCTGTGTAACTAAACATCTGAAGTTTAGTTGTTGTCCTAAAAAATTGCTAAAATTGATGTATAAAAAGATTCAAGAAGAAATCAATATCAAATCATCTAGCCATTTAACTATGAAAATAAATACAATGTATATGCTATTGACTAAAGGGTACTTATTACTTACACTCTGAAAATTGTTGGAACTAGAACTGAATATTCCCCATATATCTATCCATTTATTATAACGAAAGCAGATGTAAAGGTAGGTATAATACTGATGTGGAGATATTTATATTAAAATAAAAACCAATCACATTGCAATAATTATAATTATGTAATAATCAAATTACTTTGTAAATATGCATTTGTTAAATATAAAAGTATTTTACATTTATAGGACAAAGAGGGAACGTTTCTTTTCTATTAAAATAGAAAATTTTCTACACAGAATATTCAGCCAACACAAAGTTAATTTATGAGAGAACATGGATTATGTTGGTTAAATTTTAATGAAATAATCATGGGGAATTTAAGGATATGAACAATCTATCCAAAACAAACCTCCCCAAGCATGAGTAAAAACATTTTAAAAATGTGTTGGATTCATGTAAAATTTCCCTTTATTTAATTTGTTGTACTAAAATTTTATATATCTAAAAATTCAATTATATTTGCTTTGACTCAATACATTAACAATGTAGTTTGGAAATGGGATGGTAATATTAGTACCACTGTAAGTTTTACAAGCATTTTATTTTCCCTTTTTTTAAAAGAAAGTTAATTTACATAAGCATTAAGCACAAAAAAGTTGGAATATATGCTAATACTGCATTCTTGAAACTAACCTTAAGGTACAATTCCTGGTACGATTTTAAACACACACACACACACACACACACACACACACACACACACACAAAATGTTAGATTTATATTTCAGTGCTCACTGAGCACCTAGTGGTTAAAAGCTCCTGATCAGCCCACATGAGATCAGAATCCATCTCTGCATTTTATAGCTGTGTAGTCAAGGGCACCTTATTTAACCTCACTATCTGAATGGGTTTGTTGTTGGAATTTAATGAGATCACATAAAGCACTTAAAAACTACTTGGCACTTTGTCAAGATTTAATACATATTTGGTTGTTATTACCTTTTAACAGTCTTTTTACATAGTGGCACAACCTTTCATAAAACTCATACCACTTCTAGATAGTACTATAAAATTAAATTGGTCAAATTCAAATACGAACAGAGAGAAAAGTAATTTATAATAAATACCAGACATTGTGATGGAAGCTGTATATATGCTGAATCACATTTAATTTTCAAAAGAAAAATTTTGAAATGAACTATTTTTCTAATTTCCATATAATACTGAGGTCTAGTAAGTATAAAAAAATTAGCTAAAGTCACAAAGCTAATGTATGATGTTGACAAAATTTCACATTGAAGTATAGGAGGAAGGAATGGGGCAATTATAAAGAAATAAGGACTTAAAAATATACGAACATTTTAAATTTTATTTTGTTATATAAAGCACTCAGCAGCCCATGGCATATATTCAGTGCCTTATTAGGTTTTTTTTTGTGGGTTTTTTTTTTTTTTTGGTGTCTTAATCTTTTCACTCATCCTCTGTCAGTTTCTTTGACTATTTCTTTCCTCACTAGGAAACAATTTACTTCATATTTTCATCAATCTACAAGAAATTGCACACATTCATCTAAAATGCTACTATGTCAGAAATTAAAGACACTACAATGGATTAATAAATAGAATAAGTAATATTACCTATTGGCCCATATTGTCACTCTGATATTTTGGAGGATATCAACTTGGGAATATATAGCTGTCTCATTGTTTTATGGATGGAAAACAAACGCACAGGAGGTAGATGATGATGGTGATAATGATAAAACCTTTGCCACTGGGAGTGGAGGACGTGAAATTTATATCTATACATTTTATCTGTAACTCTGGATAGAGCTTGGAAAATGATATAACTCATTTCTGACCCTAGTATAAAATGTTGTTTTATTGTAAGTCATAGGTTTATGGCTTAAATGAAATGGGCATAAAGTAGGGAATCAATAGTACTCCTGGGGACAAAGGAACATTTAAATTTCTAAAACTGAAAGTGTACAGTAGTCCCCCTTATCCACAGTTTTACTTTCCATGTTCTATTACCTGTGCTCAACTGAGTTTCAAAAATATTAAATGAGAATTACAGGCCAATATCCCTCATGAACATAGATGCCAAAATCCTCAACAAAATTCTAGCAATTTGGATCCAGCATTACATCAGAAAGATCATACACCATGACCAAGTAGGATTTATCCCAGGGATGCAAGTATGGTACAATATCCGCAATACAATAAACATGATACATCACATAAACAAATTGATAGATAAAAATCACATAGTCATATCAATTGATGCAGAAAACGCATATGTCAAAATACAACACCCTTTCTTGATAAAAACCCTCAGCAAAATGGGAATAGAGGGATCATACCTAAACATAATAAAAGCCTTATATAACAAACCTACAGCCAACATCCATACTCAATGGGCAAAAAATAAAAACATTTCCCCTAAGAACAGGAATGAGACAGGGATGCCCACTTTCACCACTCCTGTTCGACATAGTACTGGAAGTGCCTACCATAGCAATTAGATAAGAAGAAGAAATAAAAGGTATCCAAATTGGAAAAGAAGACATAAAACTGTCATTATTTGCAGATGACATGATACTGAACTTAGAAAACCATAAAGGCTCCATCAAAAAATTATTAGACTTAATAAATGAATTTGGCAATGTAGCAGGATACAAAATTAACACCAAGAAATCTATGGCATTTTTATACACCAATAGTGAATATACAGAAAGAGAGACTAAAAAAGCAATCCCATCTAACATCACACCAAAAAAATTAAGATACCTAGGAATAAACTTAACTAAGGAACTCAACATAAGAGACCTGTACTTGGAAAACTACAGGACACTGAAAAAAGATATAGAGAAAGACATAAACAGATGGAAGGACATACCGTGTTCATGGTTTGGTAGAATCAACATCATTAAAATGTCCATACAACCCAATGCAATCTATAGATTCAATGCACTCCCCATTAAAATACCAACAGCATATTTCACAAACCTAGAACTAACTCCAAAAATTCATCTGAAATAAAATAAAAAAAAAGACCCCGAATAGCTGCAGCAATCCTGAGAAAGAAGAATAGAGTAGGAGGGATCTCAATACCAGGTATCAAGCTGTATTACAAAGCCACTGTTCTCAAAACAGCCTGGAGGCAAGAACATACAATGGAGTCAAGACAGTCTCTTCAATAAATGGTGTTGGGAAAATTGGACAGATACATGCAAAAAAATGAAACTAGAGCACCAACTTACACCATACACAAAAATAAACTCAAAATGGATAAAGGACTTAAACATAAGATGGGAAACTATAAAAATATTAGAGGCAGCAAAATCAGACATATGCCGAAGCAATATCTTCACTGATACAGCTTCTACAGCAATGGAAACTAAAGAGAAAATAAACAAATGGGACTATAGCAAAATAAAAAGCTTCTGTACAGCAAAAGAAACCATCAACAAAACAACAAGAAAGCCCACTGCATGGGAGAATATATTTGCCAATGCTATTTCAGATAAGGGTTTAATCTCCAAAATTTATGAGGAATTCATATAACTTAACAAAAGGAAGATAAACAATCCAGTAAAAAAATGGGCAAGGGACCTAAATAAATACTTTTGAAAAGAGGACATAAGGAAGGTCAAGAGACATATGAAAACATGCTCAAAGTCACTAATCATCCGAGAGATGCACATCAAAACAAAAATGAGGTACCATCTCACACCTGTCAGAATGGTTATCATCAACAAATCACCAAAAGACAAGTGCTGGCAAGGAAGTGGAGAAAAAGGAACCCTCATGCACTGCTGGTGGGAATGCAGACACTGTGGAGAACAGTATGAAGTTTCCTCAAAAAGCTAAAAATTGGACTCCCATTTGACCCAGTGATTCCACTTCTAGGAATATATCCCGAGAAACTAGAAACACCAATCAGAAAGGACATATGCACCCTATGTTCATAGCAGCACAATTACCATAGCTAATATTTGGAAACAGCCCAAGTGCCCATCAACAGATGAGTGGATAAAAAACTGTGGTACATCTACACAATGGAATACTACGCTGCTGTAAAAAAGAATTCTTACCATTTGCATGGATGGAACTAAAGAGCATTATGCTAAGTGAAATAAGCCAGTCAGAGAAAAATAAATAACACATGATCTCACTCATTTGTGGAATATAATGAACAACATAAACTTCTGAACAAAAACAGATCCAGAGACAGAGAAGCATCGATTAGACCAGTGGTCGGCAAACTGCAGCTCGCGAGCCACAGGTGGCTCTTTGGCCCCTTGAGTGTGCCTCTTCCACAAAATACCACGGCCTGGGTGAGTCTATTTTGAAGAAGTGGCATTAGAAGAAGTTTAAGTTTAAAAAATTTGGCTCTCAAAAGAAATTTCAATCATTGTACTGTTGATATTTGGCTCTGTTGACTAATGAGTTTGCTGACCACTGGATTAGACAGTCAAACCTCAGAGGGAAGGCGGGGGGGTAAGTGGGAGAGATCAACCAAAGGACTTGTATGCATGCATATAAGCCTAATCAATGGACACAGACACCAGGGGGGTGAGGGCATGAGTGAGGGAGGGTGGGGGGATAATGAGGGGATAAGGACACATATGTAATACCTTAATAAAGAAAAATATATTAAATGGAAAAATCTAGAAATACACAACTCATAAATTTTATTTTACTTATTTCTTCTTATTAAATGTACTAGAGGCCCAGTGCACGAAATTCGTGCACGGGGGGGGGGGGGGGGGCGGGTCCCTCAGCCCGGCCAGCACCCTCTCGCAATCCTGGACCCTTTGGGGGATGTCCAACTGTTGGTTTAGGCCGGGATCAGGCCTAAACCAGCAGTCAGACATCCCTCTCGCAATCCGGGATCACTGGCTCCTAACCACTCACCTGCCTGCCTGCCTCATCACCCCTAACTACTCGCCTGCCTGCCTGATCACCCCTAACCACTCTGCCCGCCTGCCTAATCCCCTCTAACCCCTCTGCCTGCCTGCCTGATCGCCCATAACCACTTGTCTGCCTGCCTGCCTGATCACCCCTAACCACTTGCTTGCCTGCCTGATGCCCCAAACTGCTCACCTGACTGCCTGATCACCCCTAACTGCTCGCCTGACTGCCTGATCACCCCTAACCACCTCTGCCTCGACCCCTGCCACGGTGGCTTCGTCCGGAAGGACGTCTGGAATGACATCCAGAAGGTCATTCAGCTGTCCCATCTAATTAGCATATTATACTTTTATTATTATAGATTGGGGTGAAATTAGTTAATAAGATTATATAGGTTTCAAGTGTACATTTCTATGATACATGATCTCCATATTGTCTTTTTGTGCCCACCACCCAAAGTCAAATCTTTCAGTAAGCACCATTTTGAGTACTTTAATGAAATCTCCCACCATCCATTCCGTCTCAGACAGGATGTGAATCATCCCTTTGTCCAGCTATTACCTACCTGCCTGTTATTTACTCATTAGCCCGCTTGGTTATCAGATCAACTGTCACCATATCACAGTTCTTGTGTTCAAGTCACCCTTATAGTAGCCTAACACTATGTTACAATAACTACATCAGTCACCCCACTTCACCCATCACATAGGCACTGTATCATCTCACATCATCATAAAAAGACAGGTGAGTAAAATACAATTACATATTTATAGAGAGAGACCACATTCACATAACTTTTATCATATATATTATTGTAATTGTTCTATTTTATTATTGTTAATCTTTTATCACACCTAATTTATAAATTAAGCTTTATCATAAGAAAATATATACAAAAAATATATAGTATACATTAGGTATCGTCTGTGGTTTCTAGGATCCACTAGGGGTCTTGGAACATACCCTATAATGCAATTGAACAAAAGAGGAACTAGTTTGCTTACAGGACTCTAAAAATAGTAATAATAACAACAGTAATTTTTATTAAGCATTTTTCAAGCTAGGCACCATATCATTTTACATGTATTATCTCACCAATTTTTTTCTATTTTATATATGACTAAAATGAGCCTTAGGGAAATTAACACAGTTGAATAATATAAAACAGGTATTAAATGATTGAGTAGCCATAACAATGGCATGAGATTGCTTCTGTCTGGGAACAGCATTACACTGATACGGAATGTAGCAAGCCAAGAGGACTCAGATTGACTAGAATATTCAGGTAGAGACAGAGTTTTAAGAAGCAGTAATGTAAATACCTGGCTAGTATGGTAAATCAGTAGTTAGCAGTTTTTTTCCAAATTATTAGAAGAAAATTAAGTGTGGTAGGAAGAATAATGGCTCCTCGAAGATGTTCACATTTCAATCTCTGGAATCTGTGAATATGTTACTTGCAAAACAAAAGGGATTTAGTAAGTGTGATTAAATTAATAATTTTAAAAATGTTTTTATTAAACCTAGTGGGGTAGCAATGGTTAATATGGTCAATATAGGTTTCAAGTGTACATTTCTATAAGAAATGATCTATATATTGCATGGTGTGCCGACCATCCAGTGAAATCATTTTCTGTCACCATATATTAAGCCCCCTTCACTTCTCAACCTCCCACCCCCTTTCCTCATGACTCCAGTCCCTTTCCAAACATTGCTGTTTGTGTTCACGAGTTTCAGTTTTATATCCCACATATGAGTGAAATCATATGGTTCTTAGCTTTTCCTAACTGATTAATTTCACTTAGCATATTCTCAAGGTTCATCCATGATGCCACAATGGCAGTATTTTGTCTTTTCCTGTGGCTTAGCAGTATTCCATTGTGTTTCTTGCACCACATCTTCTTTACCCAATCCTCTATCAAAGGACACCTTGGTTCTCTCCATGTCTTGACCACTGTGTATAATGCTACAAAGAACATAGGGTTGCATATATCTTTGCAAATACACGTTTTCTAGGTTTTCGGGTAGGAGATTACCCAGAATAATCCAGATGGACCCAATGTAATTACAAGGGTCCTTATAACTGATAGAGGAAGTTAAAAGGGTCAGAGACAGGGAAAAAATTTGAAGATGCTGCACTGCTTGGTTAAAGATAGAGGACTGGAGTCATGAGGCAAGAAATGTAAGTGGTCTCTATTAGCAGGTCAAGGTAAGAAGATATACACTGAGTGGCCAGATTATTATGATCTCTGAACACATAATAATCTGGCCACTCAGTGTATATCCTATATAATAAAAGGCTAATATGCAAATTGTCCCCTCGACCAGGAGTTTGACCAGCGGGCAGGCCGACCAACCGCCCATGTCCCCTCCCGCTGGCCAGGCTGGCCGGACCCCACCCATGCACGAATTCATGCACTGGGCCTCTAATATATACATATATATACATATATATATACATATATATATATATATATATATGTATATATATTTATGTATATACACTGATTGGCCAGATTATTATGCGTTCAGAGATCATAATAATTTGGCCACTCAGTATATTCCCCTCTAGGATTTTCAGAAAGAAATGCAACCATGCTGACGCATTGATATTAGCTCAATAAAAGTAATTTTGTACATCCAACCTCCAAAAAAATCTTTTATGCTGTTTAAAGCCACAAATTTGTGGTAATTCATTATAACAATAATACACAACAAAACCAATTTCTATAAAGATTAAAATATAAAAGAATATACAGCATTTGTAAAAGTAAATATTGAGGGCAAGTGCTGATAAACAATAATAATGATAGCCACAATTTATTGATCATATACTATGTGCAAGACATTTATGCTCATATCACCTCATTGATGAGGGCACCATCTAATAATTCTAATAATCTAATAATTCAAATGCTTACAGGAAGGAGAGAAAGGTATCTAAAGGCTTCATATTCAGATATGTAACTTATGATTGAAGATATGATATTAACTTGTAATTGTAAGCTTTTCACGGCATACTGTTTCTGAATCTCTTCATATGCTATCTACATTTTTTAAATAAAACTTACTTCTATACAATAGATGAGTGAAATAAACATGAGGGATATTATATGAAGGTTGTCTCCTTTGCATCCTTAATTTTACTTATTCACTTGTTTTTTACATTTTGAACTATGAGTAATTAAGTTTCACTAACTTTGTAATACGGCTTGAAATGGCTTTCAGATCAAATTATTTGGAGATTAATAAAAAGAAGAAGAAAATGGAGCTACTCATGCAAGTCAATGTGGTAGCCCATTTGGAGCTAAGGTTTGCAGGGTTTCAAGGCTGCTTTGTGATGCTCAGATGCAGATGTCCGCAGCATGAGGTCTGGCTTGCCGTGATTTTCACCAAAAAACTAATGACTTGAAAAGATGAGAATGGTTTTATGTTAGAGATATTTCTGAGGCCTTTGCCAGCTGGTGAAGCAAAACCATTTAAAAATAGATACTAGAAAGACTTTTATTTTAGGAAAGCTGTCAGATTTTAGCATTATACAGTTATATAATCAGTTTATTCTGAATTGCATACCAGAAAAGAATAGTTGGAAATTAATGAGTGACTCCAATTGCTTAGTTTCTCTGGTTGTGGGCAGCTCTGACAAATCTAGGCTGTGTCCTCCCTGTTCATTCATCAGAAAAGATAAGATTTTTATACATTTTATCTACTATCATCACTTGAACATCTTTTTGTATTACAGTGTTTTAAGCAGAATTACTTCTCCCAGTTTATCTTTTAGTAACTCTTAATTCACCCAAATTTGTGTAATCACTGTTTCACAAGCATGCCACATGCACACCTGCTTCCTTTATTGTCATGCTGTTTTATTCTTTGGAACAATTTTATACTTATTCTCTGAATATTTTTTTTTTTTCAGTGGCACCCAGTCTCCATAGCCCAGCTTAAGTTCCTCTACTAAGCACTTATGGTGCTTTCTTCCCACCTTTTTTCTAGCACTGTCATTGCCACTGAGCAGTTATACAACAAACATTATATAAAAAGTAATAGAGTATTATTAAATTGATGCCAAGTATTTCTACAACAGAATAGAATGTGTGTGTGTGTGTGTGTGTGTGTGTGTGTCAGACATAGGACATATAGAAAAAAATATAAATAGGGTACAAAAAGTGTCCAAGTTATTCAAAGATAGAAAATTTACTTCAATCTGAATCATTTAGCAATAGCACAATAGCAAAGGCTAGCTTATCTATGCAATTATTTTAAATGTGTGCATATCTTTTTCTTCATTAAATTATCTCCCTAATAGAAGGGAGTGTTATCTATATACTGCCTATCTATAATTTCTAGACAAAGTTTTCTACAGATTCAACCAAAGCGTATTATATATGTACTATAAGCAAAGCTATTGTAAGCAATTTCACAAACATGATTTTATATTTATTGAAGTATTGTTGGCCTACAATATTATATTAGTTTCAGCTGTACAACATAATGATTTGACATTTATATAACTGATGATGTGATCACCACACAAAGTTTAGTATTATTTGTCATTATGCAAAGTTATAATACTACTAGAGGCCCGGTGCACGGATTCGTGCACCAGTGGGGTCCCTAGGCCTGGCCTGTGGGGATCAGTGGACCTTCGTGCAGCAGCAGCAGCCCGGCCTTACCCGCTAGTTTGTCAGAGGGGAAGGGTGTGCAGGGGGAGTATCTGTGGGAGATGCTCACCCCGACACAGCCATGAGCCCGGCGTCTGGCGCCCGTTGGTCAGCTGAGCGACACTCCCGCTGTGGGAGAGCACTGACCACCAGGGGGCAGCTCCTGTGTTGAATGTCTTCCCCCTGGTGGTCAGTGCACGTCATAGCTACTGGCTGGTTGTCCAGTCACTTAGCGTTTTATATATATAGATAGATTATTCACTACATTTCCCTTCACCTTTTTCACCTATCCATCTACCCACTATTTCTCTGGCGTAAGTACTCAACAAATAGATTATTACAATACTTTCATTTCCTTCAGATTTTGTAGAGAAATTGATAAACTAATTTTTAGTTTATACAGGGAATTTTTATGTCTTTTGTAAAATGTACTTGTAGTCATTATCTTCTATGCTACTCCAATGTGTTTAAACAAGTATACATGTAAAAATTAATTCTTGTCAAAAATTATTCACAAAAAAATGCATTTATTTTCTGAGACTGCATGTCATACAGGGAATTCTGAATAACACAAAAGAAAAATAAAGAGTTGGACTTGGGTTTTAAATTTGCTAATCCATCAAAAATGCCTAATGACACAAAATTTCTCAATTCTTATTACAGTGATTTGCTTTGTTTTAAACTTTAATCACTTAATTTTACATTATTAAACTTTCCCATGTTCATTTAAAATTAGAGCATATAACTTGTTAAAATTTTATTATAATGACTAAGTATTAAATTGAATATTGTAATATGATAAATATTATAATTCTAAAGTTACATCCATAAACTGTGGTACAGTTAGTTCTAAACAATAAGAAAATTATTGAAGTATCTTGAGATTTAATTTTAATTTTTCTGAAATATTTCTACTCTCTAAGGATTGTATGCACTTAAAAGATCCTCTGATGGAAAAATAAACTTTATTTGACCTTATCTGTAATAAGAAAAATTTTGTCTTTTCTGTGTCACCAATAACTAAAAGATAAATGTCTCTTTTTAATATATGAGAATAGTGTTCTTTTTTTATTTATTTCAGAGAAGCAATGATAATGAATGTTTAACATCCATGCTACTACGTTTCAGAGACCCTAGTAATCTGGCCATTGAGACAAAATTATTAACATTAGGTGAATCTGAGAAATCTAGTGCCTCAACCAGCCATCATCTTATCTATTTATGGAGACAATCAGATCATTGATTATTAATATTCTCACTGGGCTAACTTATTGAAAATCCTTACATCTCTAAAAATATAGTCAAAATCTTAAAGTATCTAAAATTGGTAAATCTATAATAATAAAAGCATAATATGCTAATTAGACTGATGTCCTTCTAGGGCTGCTGCTGCGAGGGCAGGGGCGGCAGCCGGGACTGCTGCCCTGGCCCTCAGAGCCCCTTGCAAGAATTTCATGCATTGGGCCTCTGGTATTTATATAAGCTTAAAGATCATATTTGGGTTTGTTTTCTTTAATCCGTGAGAAACTGCCAAATACTTACTGCTCAATATGATGAATTGGTAGACATGAGCAAAGCAAGGATGATGGACCAGGTATAGAAACTCACCAGGGCAAAAAGCCCTGGATGCCTCGCAAGCTTCAAGTCTGGGAAAACAAGAACCTCGCGCCCAGGGTAACCTAGCCTCCCCTAGCATATCACTGGTCATGTGGTTTGGACCCTGATCTTTCATATCCCTGGTCAGGCAGTTTAGACTCCCCCCTCACCTGCCCCCATTCCCCCCCACCCCCCGCGACCTCGGGACTAGCTACATTGACTAATGATTCCCCTGCCCTGGCCAACCAATCAGTGGAGAACACTACCCTGAAAGAGCACACCTGGAAAGCTGATGAATATTCTATTAAGATCCTCCTGAGACCTCCCCTAATATTTCCACCTGCAAGAGAGATAAATATGCTCAGGACAAAGGAACCAGTGGGTGCTCTCCCTCTAAGGAACATGCCAGTACCATTCCCCCACTAGTACATATCCCCCAACCTCTAAGGGACACCAGGAGACCCCAGGGGAGAGATGGCCAGCAGCAGCTTGCCCCAAACTAACCCCCCGAACCTGTCTCCAAGGCCCCATTTTCTCTGACTTTCCAGTGAGCTAATGCAGCCCAGCCTAGGCTCTCCTGTTGCTTCTTCTCTGCCCTTCCTTGTTTCACTCTCCTAAGTATATTTTTGCTGTGGTCAATAAATTCTTGCTTGCTTTTCTACACATTGTCTCTTGATTGAAATCTTTCCCTCAAGAAGACAAGAACCAAGGTCCCAAGCAGGTAACCCCAATGGGTAACAGCATGAGTAATGTAGAAACTTGTTATATATGACATTGATTCTTATTTTCATTCAATTTATATCTTTAAGCTTGTGTATTATACAACTTGCAGAAGAATCTGATGAGAATAGTCTATAACAGTTCCTCCCAGATTTAAAAAACTTTGGCATATTATAGGATGTGGTAATAATTGCTAGGAAGGACCATACCAAATGAATGACACCAGGCACCCTCCAGGGATTTTCTGGTTTAAGGTAAGTATATGTAATTATTCTTTGTGTTTTGCAGTCATTTTATATTTATAGTTTGAAATAATATTTCAAATATAACTTGAAGTAAAAATAAAGAGAAGCTAAATGTGCAAAATAAAAATGATTTTTGTGTCAATAAAAGGCATAAATGTATTTAATAATGAACTCTTTTTTTATGTACTTGGCACTTCCTTTGTAGTTTTAACCAGATTCACATTAAGTTTAATTAAGAAATCTATATTGGAGAGTCTAACCCCTTGCTTAGTATCATTTAAAACCTTATAGTGGAGTAAGAATATATTGTCTTTAAGTTCATTTTCTCAAATTTTATGAATAAAAGGAGAAATGCACGGACCATGCCATCTATTTATTTTATTTATTTTCATAATAGTACTACCTTTCCACACATTACTGTTTGGAAAATTATTATGTATTGGTTTTATTTCTTAAGAATTATCTGCTGGTAACCACATTTAGAGTTAATACAAATTTTAGCTTTATTTCAGTTAAAGAAGAGTGAGTTATGGTGTAATCAGAGACACAATGGTTGAGACAAGTTTGATAGCTTTAATGAAATCATTTTCTTTTCTAGTGACCTTGAGGGTGTCTTAAACTACTCTTCTTGATGGGACATGTCAATAGGAATAAGAGCAATAATTGTGCTTGACTGTCCATTTTCCTTGTAGCTTCAACAAAGATTTACCGTAAGATTTGAAGGTCTTTTTATTACTCTAAGTGAAATCAATAAACAAATTAATCCTTTTTCTTTGTATCTTTATTCACTTTCAGAAATAGGTTGTATTTGCTGAATAAAGATTTCCCTGAGCAAAGTGTCAGCTAACAAAATAGCATTTGAAAAGTGTTAAGCTTAGTGCCGAATATATATTAGTTACTCCATAAACATATTTTTCTTTTCATTAATTGCTACTTCTTTTTCCCCAATGAGCAAAGGGATGTTAGTCAATTACAATTATAGCATGTCTCTGAGAAAGAAACACATAGTTATCCACAGAATGAGTAATATAGACCTTAACTCAGAGTGTTTAATACAGAGTGTTAAATTCCCATGTACTTTCTGTGGAACTTCTTAGTGAATTCTGCTAGAATTGGAATAAAGGTTAGAAATGGAGAAGATAAAGAGTAGATTTTAAACAGCAGGTTCTGGTTTTTTTTTGTTTGTTTGTTTGTCTTTACAATCGCATATAGCTGCTAAAAAAAAAGAAGTGAGGCATCATTCAATTGTCAATAAATGTATAATTGAAGATCCTGGCAGGAAACAGAAGGGGATAAAACATGGTGACTGAGGAAAATTTAATTAAGTTTAATTTTGCAAAGATGTGAGCAGTGTTAATGAAAATTACTAATCTGAGATCATGAAGGCCCCAGGGCTAATCATAGTTGGGAGGCATTACCATCAATATGCCAAAATTTGCAAGAGAACAGTGGTTATTAGAAAATAGAATGAACTGTTTCTGTTTGGAGGAAGCAAGCTGTTAAGAGCTGGTTGCTTTTGATCAGGAAGATAGCCACAGGACAGTGGCACAATGGGAAAATATCTCTGTAGAAAATAGACAACTTTGCTCCTTTTTAAACTATTATCCATATATTTTTATACTTACCGTGTTTCCCCGAAAATAAGACAGTGTCTTATATTAATTTTTGCCCCCAAAGACACATTAGGTCTTATTTTCAGGGAATGTCTTATTTTTCCATGAAGAAGAATACAGTACACATTTATTGTTAAATGAAAATAAAGGAAATTTATTACCTGTATATGGTACGGTAGTACGGTAGTTGTCAACACAAACCAGACAAACTGTGAATTCTACAGTATCAAGAATTTACTCATTTATTCAATGACAATCATGTCATCATCTTCTGGAACATCATCATAACAATCCAATTCCTGAATTTCCTGGTGAATTTCTTGTGACTCCATTTCTTTCAGAATCAGTGGACCAGATCTCTCATGTTTAGCAATAGCACTGTCTTTAAATGAGTACTTCTTGTCAAGGTAGCCTGCTCGCAGTGCATTTGCAATGCAACTGTCAGTGATTTTCTCCCATGAATTCTTCACCCAAGTCACAACTTCTTGCAGTTTAGGTTTCACAAAGTTTCCATGCTGATTTCTCTCCATTCTATTTTCAATGTAGTCATTAATTTCCATGCACAAATTATCTTTGAATGGCTTGTTTATTGCAATATCAAGAGTCTGGAGATAGGCCGTCATTCCTGCGGGAATCATTATCTGATCTATTTTTCTTTCGTGAAGAAATGTCTTCATGTCTTTAGCGCGGTGAGTGCTGGCTGCATCCCAGACTAGCAGACCTGTTTGGCTCCCTCGCATAACAAGCGGCAGCATTAAATCGACCCACTTCCTTATAACTGTTTGTGTGGCCCAGGCTTTTTCAGTTTCAAGAATAAAAACGCCCAAAACATGTTCAATCTTTTCCTTCTTGCCCTTAGAAATGATTAAAGGTGGGATTTTAGTGCCATCCAGACGAATTGCCAAAATACAGGAAACACGTGCACTTTCATAAGCAGTGGAGGGAATGTACGCTAAAAAGGCACCCCGCTGTTCAATTGTTGTTTGAGATGATTGGCCCATAAATACTGCAGTTTCATCCATAGCAATCATGTTGGAAAGACTGTATTTAGAGAAGTCAGCATCATCAATAAAGGACTTGAATGCAAGTGCTCGCTTAATAACTTGAGTATCTTCCAACCTAAACAATGTTGTAGATCTTCTTAAAGACAGTTCACTTCACTGAAGGAAATTATCCAGCCAGTGTTGTGATGCTTTGAAGTCTTCGGGGGCTATGTCAAACTGTGGTGCCATTGCAAGGGCAAATTCTTGAATCTGAGCCCTATTCACAACCAAAGCCTTTGCTCTCCTGTCAACAACCCATTCACAGATCAGGTCTTCCAGCTCGGAAAATAATGGTTTCCGACCTGATCCACACTTGTGCTTTTTAGCATTTCCCTTGTCTACTTGTTCAATGAGGTTACCATACTCTGCTCGCCATTTTCGAACCAATCGGATACTCAACATCTTCTCTTTGTAGAAAGCAGTAAGATTTTGGCTCCAAGAGTCTTCCACGATTCCTTTCTTGTACTCCACGGAGTAGCTTTTTCTTTTTGCACTCATTTCTAGGGGTAAAAAAAAAAGGAATTGGGGTATCAAGGTGGGGGCAGGGGGATCACTCAAAATGACACAGAGGGGATCAGAGGGGGGGATCAAAATGGCACAGGAGAATCAGAGGGGGGATTACCATTTTAGTAACCCCTTTTGATCCTCCTGTGTCATTTTGATTGTCCCCTCTGATCCTCCTGTGTCATTTCGATTGTCCCCTCTGATCCTCCTGTGTCGTTTTGATTGCCCCCTCTGATCCTCCTGTGTCATTTTAAGTGATCCCCTTCTCCCCACCTCTGTGCCACTGAACACCTTCACCAGACATCCCCCCTACCCCTTTATCAGACATTTACCCCCTGGGGCCTGCCTGGGGACTGTCACTGGGCTTGCTGGGGCCTGGATCTGGGCTGGAGCAGGGTCTGCCACTGACTGAGAACCTTCAGTCATCATGAAGGCGGCCGTGAGCATCAGGTAGTGTCACCAGAGACAGACCAGCACTCACCACCTTCGCCACGTCCCGTCCGCTCTAATCCTCCTGTTCTTCTACACGCATCTGCAAAAGTCTCCTCCTCTCTCCCGCCCCGCGCTCACCGCTCACTCTGACCTCCGCTCCGCCTCCACACAGCAGTGACGTCAGGACTCCGCATAACGTCACTGGTTGCTAGACGCCAGTCGGGGTGGCCCTAGCGACCAGTTTACGGTAAATTAATTTTCATTCTGAGACAGAGCCTGGGGGCCTTATTTTCGGGGGATGCCTTATATTTCACTCAGAAGGAAACCTGTAAGTAGGTCTTATTTTCGGAGGATGTTTTATTTTCGGGGAAACACGGTAGTAAGGAAAATGAACTGCTAAGAGTAAACTGACAATTTGCTTTTTGAGATATGAAATAGGTGTAAACATAGGTCTTATGCAATTGATATGTACTGAAAAATAAGAGTATTGAAAGTATTGCCTACATTAGAACATAAATGCTGAGAAAGACTAAAAGGCAAGAAATGACAAACTATTAAAAGGATAAAGATGAAGAATATCCTAAGTAATTATGAAAATGTAGACTTTAGAGCAATCTGACTTAAACATACAGTATATTGCAATGAGCACATAAAATACTTTCTAGTCACCCTAAAAGGAAGAAAATGTAAGAGGACCATTTCAGTAGTGAAAGTGATATATTTTTACCTGCATCTTATAAAGTATTCATTAAAGAATGTATTTGTTAATATTAAGTAATTTATTTGATCATGATCTAAGCAGTTTTGCTATCAGTTGTAGAATCCTTGATGAAGCTCATGAAGTCTTGCCACATTAGGGCACACTTAATTTTTAATTGATATAATCAAAGAAAATTTCATGATGGCAAAGATTCCACTGAAACAAATTAAAAGATATGTCAGATGATAGATAGATAGGTTCACTATATTCAATGAATACTTTAGTAAATTCATTAAATAGTATATATGCTATATATGTAGATACTTTATATATACTACATACACATATAGAATATAAATCACACATTTTAATTATTTGAGTCCATGTTTAATACCAGTCAAATAAAATGAGATAGATAAAAAAGAAATATGAAACTAATTTCCAAAATGACTATTGGTGGTGAGTTCAAATGCAGAAGCCAAAGATAGGCTTAGAAAATAGTGTGCTAAAGACCCATGAAAATGGAAATTTATATAGTTTGCCATAGTTATGATTAAATAATTTTCACTCACAGTAGTAATATGCTAACTCCAGTATGAAAATTTTTAAAGTATTCAGAGAGAGAAAGAAGCATATCTTGAGTTATATTCCTAAAACTAAGGAAGGAATTTGAGATCAGAACAGTCTATTACAACATGAACTATAACACCAAATCAACAGAAATTGTAGATACTGCCACTGATATTTAGGCAGACACTTGAAAGCTATGATTTGTAATGCTTTTGCAAAGTGTTTTGAGTGGCTGGGAAGATCCTCTTTTTAAAAAGTATAATTTGAGCAGAGATCTGAATAAAATAATTAATCCATGCCTAGTCTGGAAAGTATTCCAGAAAGAAGGAGCATTAAATGCAAAGATCCTGAAGCAGAATGAGTTATTTGCTTTCTATAAATAAGTCAAAAGGTAAGATGACTAGTAAGAAAAACTTCTATGCTGATATTCTTTTCTCTCTGAGTCACTATGTCAATTGTGTTGTTTAGAGTTGTATTTAGTGTTAATATTTTTCTTTTGTCTTAGTGACTTAATCTAACTTTCCTACCATAATTCTCCTTTTATGATGTAGATCCCATTTTTGACCTTGAACATACCTCTATCCCAGCCCTTATCTACACCCTATCATAAACACTGGTGAAAATATTTGATGATTAAAACAATTGAAATAATTTGAATAATGCATTGTTTCTCAGAACATGTCTCACTTTAACAGTGCAAAGAAATGGAAATGCTTACTGATCTGTATGTAATATTATTTTCAGAAAGATCAATAAAAATTTAGCTGATATTTATTATCCACCTCTATTCTTTTGCCAGGAGTGAATTTCATAAGTGAGCAGGGGAAGAAGGTAATTGATGTAATGATCATAACAAGAAATCTATACCTAATCAAGCAGTCCCTTCCCACTGAGGATAGCTAGCTGCTCCTTAGTGAGCCATATGGCAGGTGGTTCCACAGGAGTAGTTGAAAGAAGAGTTAAGGAACTGATGGGCTTTTCCCTTGACAGTCAGTTTAAACAGAAGCTACTTTAGCTATTTAAACAACAACAACAAAACAACTTATTTTCCTTCCCTCTGTTTCTTAATTCTTTCCCTGTTGCCTGTTTTTCTGATTTTGTATTCCTAAATGTTCCTTTGCTCACAGAGATCATTTTGGTTGGTTTCTCAATCCACAAGCCCTTTAGTTTCTAGATTTAATGACAGAGAAATGCTTGAGCATTAGAAGGAAAAAATAATAATGTATGTCATATTCCTTGACATTAGATTATCATATTCCTCACCATGTCATATTCCTTGTCATGTCATATCCCATGTCATATTGCTTGTCATGAAAAGTGTGGCTCTCCCACACATCAGGATGATAATGAAGAAAGTTTTAAAAAAAGTCTCTTCCTTAGTGTTCTGCTTTGGATTTTCCCCTTTCCTTCCAGAAAGTCAGCCTGTGGCTCTTTCTTATTCCCATATTATAGATTTAAAAGAAACCACAAAGTTGGTTGTTTCTCCTCCACTGAGAAAAACAAAATGTGGGCAGGAGACAGGTTGTCATTAGTTCATCATTTCATCATACCTTAGTAGTTTATAAAACTCTTTATATTATTTTTAGGATTTTTGTACAAGATATTTCTTGGATTCATAGAAAAGTTTCTATGCATGCTTGTTACCTCTTAATTTATTCATCCAGCTAATACATATTCAGTATGTACCATATATCCAATACAGGTTATACGATTAATAAGTGTTGGCAGATGGGGAGACATCAGCGATCAGTTAAATTGCCAAGCAGTAACAGCAATAAAGGTAAGAGAATATTACTGTGAGGGCTCAAAATAATATTACATACAGATCAGTAAGCATTTCCATTTCTTTGCACTGTTAAAGTGAGACATGTTCTGAGAAACAATGCATTATTCAAATTATTTCAATTGTTTTAATCATCAAATATTTTCACCAGTGTTTATGATAGGGTGTAGATAAGGGCTGGGATAGAGGTATGTTCAAGGTCAAAAATGGGATCTACATCATAAAAGTATTCCTTCTTTCTGGAATACTTTCCAGACTAGGCATGGATTATTTTGAGCCCTCACAGTAATATTCTCATGGATTATTATTTTAAAAACTAGCCCAGCTGGTTTGGGTCAGTGGTTTAGCTTTGACCCATGAACCAGGAGTTTAGGGGATATGCCCTGGTTGCAGGCTTGATCCCCAATAGGGGGTGTGCAGGAGGAAGCCAATCAATGATTCTCATCATTTATGTTCCTATCTCTCTCTTCTTCTCCATTCATCTCTGAAATCAATAAAAATATATTTAAAAATTAAAAAATAAAGACCTTTAAAAATAATGATAGCAGAGAACTACTTTAGGAAGTGAAGGCATAAACACATCAGTAACTTAATGATTTTTTGTTGCTAGAATATAACCTATGAAGCTAATACATACATAAGAAACCAACCAACAAAGTACACAAGGTTTGGACTTACAGATTAAGAAAACTGTGAGCCATGGTGTACTGTATATGTTTTTAATGTGTTTTTTTAAATTGATTTTGAGAGAGATGGATGTGAGGGTGAAACAACATGGAATTGGCTGCCTCCTGCATGCCCCCTACCTGGGATCAAGCCCACAATCCAGGTATGTGCCCTGACTGGAATCCACAACCTTTTGCTGCACAGAAAGATGCCCAACCAACAGAGTGACACCAGCCAGAGCAGTTCTGTATAAGTTTTACAAAAGAAAATCTTAGAATCCCATATAATAAAAGGCTAATATGCGAATTGTCACCTTGGGAGTTCAACCTGGAGACAGGGAGTTCGATCACTCGCTATGATGTGTGCTGACCATCAGGGGGCAGTATGGAACATGGTGGGCGACCAGAGGCGGCAGTGGGGTGCTGAGGGAATGCGGGAAAGAGGAGATGGAGAGGCCAGGAACCAGATGGTGACGGCACGCCAGATAGTGAGGGAAGGAGGAGGCAGAGAGGCAGGAAGGAAGGGAACCTGATTGGCCCTGATTGGTGGCCAGGCCTAGGGACCCTACCTGTGCACAAATTTCAGGCACCAGCCCTCTAGTTCAATGTATAAAGAATTAAAAAACATCCAAGAATTTTGAAATGGTAGTTACATAGATTTCTTTTTTTAGGGAGATCACTTTGACAATTGTTTGGAAGATGATATTCAAGTCATGCCAAACAAACAGTAAGATTTCAATTCTATCATTTAAACTATATGTACTTCAATTGTATCATTCTCAAGATAAGATATTATACATTATCTTTCAACTAGAACAATCATCAAGTGTTTTGTTTTTGTTTTTAAAGTACTCTGAAGTCACAGGTCCCCATCTGCAGCCAGAT
Organism: Plecotus auritus; assembly: GCF_963455305.1. NCBI lineage: Eukaryota > Metazoa > Chordata > Mammalia > Chiroptera > Vespertilionidae > Plecotus > Plecotus auritus. The sequence goes on along the minus strand of NC_137777.1, from coordinate 22,824,803 downwards.
AGAGTCCCATTGGTAAAATTGACTATAAACTCTGCTTAGGAGCATGGGCTTTCAGAGGGTAGTTTCATATCATTAGCCTGCCACTTACTATTTATCCTTGTTTTTATGAGTAATTTAATCAGTGCTGCTGGTAAATTTTTTAACAACTGAGTGTGTGTGTGGTGGGGGGGAGGGTGTGCATTCACAACTTTCCTATGTGTCAATATTCCCTCTGTGACTTATTTTGGCCATATTTTACCCATCAACTGTCAAAATTCTAAAAATACTTTAAATATGGTTGTTGCTCATCATAGGTGACCCAGTATCACTAATTTTATTATTTTCTAGGTTACATTCTCCTTATTCCCCTATAAAAATAACAAAATTTTTAGACCCGTGTAGTTGTGAAAGGTAAGAAAATATGTTACTAATCAATGGATGAGAGGCTAAAGATGTTATAGCACACACACACACACACACACACACGCACACACACACACACACACACGCACGCACGCACGCACGCACAATGGGAGCCCTAGCCACTTTGGCTCAGAAGACAGAGTTGGCCTGCAGACTGAAGGGTCCTGGGTTTCACTCCAGTTAAGGGTATGTACCTTGGTTGCAGGTTCGATCTCTGGCTCTGGTAGGGGCATGTGTGAGAGGCAACCAATCGATGTGTCTTCTCTATCTCTGTCTCTCCCTCTTCCTTCCATTCTCCCTAAAAATTAATGGAAAAATGTCCTTGGGTGAGGATTAACAAAAACAACAACAAAATAAAACAATGGGATATTGTTCAGCTTTAAAAAGCAAGGATATTCTGCCATTTGTGACAATATGGATGGACCTTGAGGGCATTATGCTAAGTGAAATAAGTCATATAGAGAAAGACAAATATTGTATGATTTTATTTATATGTGGAATCTAAAAAAAAAAAAACTCGAATAAGAGATCAAATTTGTGGTTGCCTAAGGTGAGGTTGGAGTGAGGAGGAATGTGGTCCAAAGGTGCAAACTTTCAGTGATAAGAGACATAAGTACTTAAGGACGTACTGTACAGCATGATCACTATAGTTAACACTGCTGTGTGATATGTAGAAAATTTAAGGAAGTAAATCCTAAGAGTTTTCATCAAAAGAAATTAAAATATTTTTTCTATTATTTCTATATGAAATGATTGATGCTAATGAAACGTACTGCAGTGATTACTGAATATTATATATGTCAAACTATTATGCTGTAGACCTCAAACTTATACATTGATGGCATATCAATTATCCTATCTAATAAAAGAGTAAGATGCAAATTGACCATCACTCCAACACACAAGATGGCTGCCCCCATGTGGTCAAAGATGGCTGCCCCCATGTGGACACAAGATGGCCGCCACATGATGGCCAGCAGGGGAGGGCAGTTGGGAGGGATCAGGCCTGCAGGGGAGGACAGTTGGGAGGGACCAGGCCTGCAAGGGAGGGTAGTTGGGGCGATCAAGCCTGCAGAGGAGGGTAGTTAGGGGTGACTAGGCCGGCAGAGGAGGGAAGTTGGGGGCAACCGGGCCTGCAGGGAAAGGCAGTTAGGAGGGACCCAGGCCTGCAGGGGAGAGCAGTTGGGGGTGACCAGGCCTGCAGGGGAGGGCAGTTAGGGGTGACCAGGCCTGCAGGCGAGGGCAGTTAGGGGCAATCAGGCTGGCAGGGGAGCAGTTAGGCATCAATCAGGCTAGCAGGGGAGTAGTTAGGGAGTGATCAGGCTGGCAGGCAGAAGCGGTTAGGGGCAATCAGGAAGGCAGGCAGGCAAGCAGTTGGGAGCCAGTAGTCCTGGATTGTGAGAGGGATCCCAAATTGGAGAGGGTGCAGGCTGGGCTGAGGGACACACACCCATGCATGAATTTTGTGCACCAGGCCTCTAGTATCTCAATAAGACTACAAAACAAATATGCTACTTGTTCATAGTGAATTTGCAGTAAAAGTTAACTGTTACCTACCATCTTGTTTTTCGAGATTGTATATATGTATATGATCTGTTAATATGTAGATATTTATTTAGCTTGTTAAAATGGTCATTTTTTTTCTTCCTATTTTTTTTTTTGATGTGTGTGTGTGTGTGTGTTAAGATAGAAGCTAAATGGCTAAACTTTGGGGATCTTCAATGTGTCACCAAAGACTCTGCTCTCAAAGGGCCACGATAGCTCTATGACTATATCCTACTTTGGCAATAAAGTTACATAACTTTTTTTTTGGTAAAATTTTTTAACGTATTTTATTGCTTTTTTACAGAGAGGAAGGGAGAGGGATAGAGAGTTAGAAACATTGATGAGGGAGAAACATCGATTCTGCTGCCTCCTGCACACTCCCTACTGGAGATGTGCCCACAACCAAGGTACATGCTCTTGACCGGAATAGAACCTGGGACCCTTCAGTCCACAGGCCAACGCTCTATTCACTGAGCCAAACCGGTTAGGGCAAGTTACATAACTTTTTATTGGTATACATTTTTGAGTGATTTCCTGGCCTATATTTGGAAGAACATACCTTTAACCTGGTGAGACAGGATCTTAGAATTTCAGATTTACCAGGTTAACTTTAAAACAAAGCCTCATACATTATGGATTTAGTAGGACAAGGACTAAGTAAAAATGACTATTATGACAGCAAGATTTCGTATACTGTTTAAACATTACTGGTCATTGGTCATTGTATATACTTTGTAAAGCAATCCCTTTTGTTTTTATTCAAGTTCTTAGTAGGAATCTCTAATTACTAATTTGATACTTCCTCAAATAATGAAAGATTTGATAATATGAAGACTATCATAAAACTGTATGTACATGTACCTTTAATAAAGTTAGTTTTGTCAGGCAAAACACCCTCACTAGTTCATGATACTTCACATTAAGTATAAGCATAAGACACTTCACATTATTTTTAGAGTATTTCTTTAGGGTATTTCTTGTGTTCACTTATTCTAAACATATTATTCATGTATTTATTTATCCTGTATATAAATATTTAGCATTTCACATGTGCCTAGCACTGGCCTAATGCTGTAGCTATAAATAATTAGGAACTGCCCATGCTATGTATAAGAATGGGAGAGGCAAGGAGAGATAGCTAAGTATATAATCAGAATGCAAGGCAGTAATATCAATACCCAAGTTATGAATATATTATGTTAGCATACAGAAAAAAAAATACAGTAATTCCTAAATACATTTATACTTGAACACTATGTCTTCCAAGGTCTGTCTGTCTGTCTCTCTCTCTCTCTCTGTATGTATGTGTGTGTGTGTGTGTGTGTGTGTGTGTGTGTGTGTATTCACCAAATTTTAGCTCCCTTGAAGGATACAGGAGAAAAAAATGGTCATCAACTAAAAGTTACTATATGTAATGACATAAAGCACATGCACTTTCATAATGGAAGAGAGAAACAGATGTTGAAAATTATAAAAAGGCCTTTTGCTATAACATTTTAAGTACAGGTGATCTCTTATATGATATATATCTATAAATTTTGTCTGTCCATCTACCTACCTACTTATATTTCTATCATATACCTGGTATCTACTACAAAGACAGTCTTTGTATTTGGAAAAGAATTGTTATTTGGAAAAGAATTGTTATTTTAACTAGAACTACTGCAATTGATTCTACATTCCTGGGCAACAGCGTGGTTCATATGACTGGGGAAATCAACTGTATGAATAAAAATCAAAGACATGGAAAGCTCCCTCCTTCATAAACCATTGACATTAATGGGATTTATAATACATTGATCTCACCATTTTTCACTGTACCCAAGCCTTTTTATGTTCTCACCTCTCATTTTCCAAGCTTAAGTTTTGTAATAAACCATCATAATTATTTATTGGCATTTACCCTCAAGAATTTTAATTCTCTCTTATGTTATTGTGCTCCTTTAAAATAAACAATAAACCCCAAACTCCTGCCAAATGTATCCTTCAGTTTAGTCTATGTCTGCATTAGGATTATAGAATATGGCTTAAATGAAACCTTCAACAATACTGACAGTTCTCACTATTCTTTCTTTAGCCAACTTCCTACTTTTGTACTGAATTGTCTTCATGAAACTGCTCCAACTAAGTCTGCTCTTTATATCCCATGTCAATTTTCTCCTCTCTCCCAGATGACTGCCATCAGTGTAGGACCACGCTCTATTTCTTGTGCACTTTAATAAAAGACAGACTGTCTGAAAGAAACATCTTCAATCCATGGATCTTTCCAGCTATAACTGCGCTATTATCTGTAACTCACTTTGCCTTTACAGAAAGTTCTCTTAAAATAACTGTGTATGCTGTTTTTAATTCTCTTCTCTACATTCTCTATTGAACTTGTTCTTATTAGGCTTCATCGTATTATTCCACTGAAACTTCCCTTAGGAAGGTCACCAAAACCCAATAACACATTGCTAAATAAAATTATCAAACCTAAATTCTCAACTGTTTTGACATAGAAATATCACTTGAGAAAACTCATCATTTTCTTATCCATGAAACAATTTATTCATAAAAGATGGTTGGATTATATTAGTGGTCGGCAAACTCAGTCAACAGAGCAGCAAACCGCGGCTCGTGAGCCGCATGTGGCTCGCGAGCCACAGTTTGCTGACCACTGGATTATACTATTAGATGGGACAACCAAATGTACAAGGTGTTAACTGACATTAAATGATATGATGTTAATTGTCCTCTAATTAACTGATCATTAACCTATGAACTCAATATAATTTCAAATAAAATCCTGATTTCTATTAATTTAAAACTTTTAAACTAATTATAGACTTATAGAAAAGTTGCAACAATAGAACAGAGTTTACCTACATTCTTTACCACACTTCCCAATGTTAAAATTTTACATAACTATGAAACAATATCAAGAACAGGAAGTTATATTAAATTTCAGTAATAGATGTTGAAAAGACTCACGATTGGATACTAAAATAAGTGGCTGAAAGTTGGAGGAGAAAGAAGAATTTTATAGTTTCAAGCTATCTCCCACAAGATACTTATCAAATAGAAAAAGAAAGATAATACATTTATAGTAGAGAAATTTGGCAGACAATAACTTAACCAAATGATTAGACCAAGAACACTCAATATCAGAACCTATTAGTATGATGCACTAAAAATACAGTATTATCTATGTGGTATTGTTGTCAAAAATGCAGAACCTAACTTCAATTATGAGAAAACATTAGACCAAGCCAACTGAAATAAACTTTACAAAATAACTAATCAGTACTCTTTTAAAGAGTGTCAAGTTTGTGAAAAATAAGCAAAGAGAGAATAGCTGACTGTATAAGGTTTGAGAAATTCTATAAGCTTACTTTAAAATTTATATAAAGAATTTAGTGCCCTAGCTGTTTGGCTCAGTGGATGGAGTGCTGGCCTGTGGACTGAACGGTCCCGAGTTTGATTCCAGACAAAAGCACCTGCCTGGGTTGCGGGCTTGATCCCCAGTAGTGGGCATGCAGGAGGCAGCCGATCGATGATTCTCTCTCCCTCTCCCTTCCTCTCTGAAATCAATAAAAATACATTAAAAAAAAAAGAATTTAGGGTCACAAAATAGCCAAGTCTACCTTAAAAAATTAAATGAAGAGAAGATCTATGCTGTACTAGACATTATGATATAGAAACATATTGTATTACAAATATGGAATTAGAGAAGGAAAAATAATTTAACTTGAAACGGTAGTGAGCTAATAAAACATAAAACAAAAAATAATCATAAGTTTTGTATAAGAAGGTAAGTCAGAAATATAACACTGAATCCATTCACTCCCTATGCGCAATCTCTGTCAAATAATTTAAATTCTCTTCACTTATGTGCTCACTTATAAAATGGTTGATTGGTTTAGATTAATAGTAAGATCCTACCTAAAGGGCAGTCTTATTTCTTAAATTTTATTTTACTGCCTTCTTTTCTTTAACCATATAGTGGGAATGTATGTCAAATATACTTCCTTAGGACATTGTAGAAACCAGCTAACTATTAATTTTGACACATGAGATTTCTTTAGGCACAAAGAAAACTAGCAAACATTCTTTTGAAAATTACAGACAAGTATTTTTTTTTCAATATGTGGTTACATCAAGCTGTTACTAAAAGAGAAGTTAATTCAGCTTGGTTTTACATATCCATAAGAGGGTGTAGAGTCAATATCTAAAAAAGGAACCTATTAAAAACACATATAAAGGAAAATTGCAGTCAAGCAGCTACACCATCTGGGTCATATGAAAATGAGAAGTAGCGATGAGTGTCTGCATGCTGATGGGGATGCAGACCTAATCAACTCACCGGCTCTCCAAGCAGTCATGTGTACAGATTAATGAAGAGAGGTGACAGAACAGAACTTCCCGCTGACTTGCTGTGCATAAGCTATTTTGCTCCATCATTGCCTCAGCTTTGCTTACAGGATAGTAGATTCAGTCTAGCATGCACTTTTCTACTAATCATTGTGACTAAATGAACCAAAGTTCCTGGTAAAAGGTGCCAACAACATCTGGTAGCTCTAAATCAGAATCAGTGTAGATAAACACATCCATGTTGCCTTCTAATCAGTGATGATCATAAATCAGCATGCTGCCGCTGACCCAAAACAATATGACCCTGTGTTACTACCTTATCAGGCAGAAGACAGATTTCTCTCAGCTTTAAATACTGATTTATTTTGTCTTATTTTCAGAATAGTTTCTAAAGTAATGGAACCTTTTTTTTTTCTTATCCAGTAGATTGTTTTATAGCCCTAACCACTTGGCAGTCCCAAATTTGGCCGGATAATTTTATTTTCTAACAGTTACCTCTTATACACAAGGCATGTTAGAATAAAATCCATTACATTCCTTTTGAAGCTTTGAAACATGTTTTGCTTAGAAATTTCTGTGTTTATTTGAAAATTAACAGAACTTATTATCGTTAAAATTCAAAATTAAGTCAATATTTAAAATGTTCAGATAAAGGGAACTAAAGACAACAAACTGCCAGTTATATAATAAGTCACAGGGATGTAATGAACATTCCCATGTAAGGAATATAGTCAATAATATGGTAATAGTTATGTATAGTGTAGCAGACTTGTGGTGATGACTTTGTAAGGTATATAAACGTGTAATCACTATGTTGTACAACGGAGTATCATATAATATTGGATGCTAATTAAAATTAAACCAATTTTTTAAATGTTCAGGCATTGGAACCCCAGCTCCTTACTAGAACTTATCTCTTTATAGTTTAACAACAATTAGATATTTTGATAAAAAGAATAGCTTCCATATAAATAAAAATTTTTTAGTACTCAAAAATCATAGTAAATTTTTGGGAATGGATCAACAATGTCTGAATAAATACTCTGCTATTCTAAGCTATGTATTGAATGTAATAGGGCTTTGTAAGGTTGGTATTCAATATAGCTTAGTTCCAAAATATTTTCCTTACTGTAACTTCCACTATTCACTGAGATAGAACTCACCTTTACTATCAGTCTACTATTATTGATTCCTGAATATGCCAAGGAATTACTGTGCAAAAAGACACATGAATTACAGGGCTCACGCTTTCCTCCAGAGTTAGGTCATAGTTTTCAGCAAATTAATATCAGGCAAGAAATCATTTCCAGCCTACTGAGTCTTTGTACAATGCATAGCCTGCAAAAGTATAGATGGGAGGTTCCCTGGTACAATTTTATAAGGTTTGTAAAGATCTGCGGAAAAAGAAAAATTAGAGGCTTACAGACAATAACTAAAACTTTAAAATATTTTGTGTATTTACATATAGATAGGTAGGGAGGGAGGGAGATGATAGATAGATAAAAATGTACAAGGAAAAGTATTGTTTTAACTTCTTCCGTGGCCAATGAAGCATCAAAAAATGTACAGATTTTATTAGATAATGAGGATGTTGAATGAAACAGAGTATTGAAGCTTATTAGAAAATAGTATGCTCAGTGGATAGAGCATCGGCCTGCGGATTCAAGGGTCCCAGGTTCGATTCCAGTCAAGGGCATGTACCTTGGTTGCGGGCACATCCCCAGTAGGGAGTGTTCAGGAGGCAGCTGAATCGATGTTTCTCTCTCATCGATGTTTCTAACTCTCTATACCTCTCCTTTCCTCTCTGTAAAAAATCAATAAAATATATTTTTTTAAAAAAGAAAATAGTATGCAAACACAATATTGGTAGTAAACAAAAATATAATATTTCAATATTATTGTTCTTATAAACTAAACTTATATTCACTTTATAGAAACTTTGCACAATGCAAATTTCAGTGTACTGAAAATGTCGTTTAATAAGCGCCCTGCCTTTTTTGTCTTCCGGACAGAAAGTACAGTGTCAGTCACCAATGACTGACTGGGCGCTTAACCTGTTACAAAATTAATGCTAGCCCAGCCGGCATGGCTCAGTGTTTGAGCATCAACCTATGAACCAGGAGGTCACAGTTTGATTCCCAGTCAGGGCACATGCCTGGGTTGTGGGCTCGATCCCCAGTGTGGGGTGTGCCAGAGGCAACCAATCTATGATTCTCTTTCATCATTGATGTTTCTATCTCTTTCTAACTCTTCCTTCCTCTCTGAAATCAATAAAAATGTATTTAAAAATAAAAAAAATTAACACATTTACTTCTTTCTAACAGTCTATACTTGAATTGTTTCAAGAGAATTTATCATGTTATTGGATCTTGCAAATCATTTTCAGAGTAATGGGAGGACAGGGTATAGTATATTGTTCCATGACTGAATTTTAAAGAACTTACTGATACTGATGGTCCACAATAAGTAAATAAACATCTTTGCCCTGTCTCCCCTCCCAACCCAAAATCTTTAGTAACTTAGATGCTTGTTTTTTAAAACAATGCCTGTTTTTTAAAATGAATGATCCATGAGCCTATGCCTTTGCTAGACACAGAACTTTTGTCAAAAGAGAAATTAAGATACTATCTGAAATTTCCTAAGTTAACTTTTGAAATAGTTATGTGCTATTCAAATCTTTCCCCTAATATCTTTTTATAGAATAATAAGACAGGCAGTAATTAACATTTTTCCTACTACGTGCTCTTGAAGGTAGACAAAATCAACTAATGCCTAACACCACATCATCTCCATAAGTAACCAAGAATTGTGTTGCAGTTAGTATGCATTACCCCAAATATATTAAATTTATTGCATATGTGAATATTTATAAACATTAAATACTATTATTTTACTATTTGAAATTCTTTTCATTCTTAATGTTGTCTATTCCATACTAGACATTATATCTGTGAAGAAATTTATAAAGATATGCAATTATTGCAACTTAATACTATAATATTAATCAATTTATTCATTTACCTATCAAGGTATTTAGTAAAACACCATGCCCCAGACACTGGTCTGGCTCTTCAGAATAAAGATTTTCTTCCAAAAGAGTTCACAATATCGTGGATGTGAAAAACTTTAAACCTGTGCCTGAAATTATAAAGAAGAAATACAATGATATGGTGAGTGTGTTATGAAGACAAGGTTCTACCTGATCCAATATCCTTAGAGACAGATATTTTTTAAGTTTCTAGACTAAAAGAAATTCTTAGCTGTGACATGTTTCTTTTCCTGTTTTGTTTTGTTTATAAACTAAAGTGTACCTAACTCTGTAGGCACATATAGTAAAAGGCTAATATGCAAATAGACCAAATGTTGGCACAACAGGAACAACCGAACAACTCGTCTCTATGATGTACGCTGACCTCCAAGGGGCGTGTGCGGAACATGGCGGGCGTTGGCCATGGCGGGGTGGTGGAGCAGGTGAGCAGGGGTGCCAGACCAAGGCAGGGCGCTGGTCACTGTCATCGGATGAGCCTCTGGTGGTTACTGAAAATTCTTTGCTCCCAGGCGCCACGGTCCCACACAGTGCTTGCACCTGCTGCCGGTGCTGGCCCTGCTCGCACCCACTGCCGGCGTCAGAGCTGCCGCTCACACCCACTGCCAGTGCTGGCCCCACCCGCACCCACAGCTGGCACCGAAGCTGCTGCTCACACACGCTGCCGGTGCCCAGCGCCAGTCCCGATCACTCGGCACCAACAGCGGGTGCGAGCAGTGGCTGCCGGCCCTGATCACCCCTGAGGGATTCTCCACCTCCACCTGCTCCTGAGGGGCAATTGGGCAGCAGCTGCCGCTTGCACCCACTGACAGCGCTGGCCTCACTTGTACCCGCTGCTGGCACAGGCCCCAATCTCTCCGTGCATTAAGTGGTGGCGGTGGCAGCAGGAGTGAGGCTGCTGGCAGCCAGGGCACTGGGGGCCGTGGCAGGAGGGGCTGGGTGGAGGTGCGGAGGATGGGCCGAGACCCAGCCCTGTGCCTACCGCAGCCTCGCGGTCCACAGTTCCTTTCAAGGTGCACAAGTTTTTGCACTGGACCCCTAGTTACATAATAATATTGTTCATTCACAGGCTACTAAATTGAACTAAAACTTATCTGATTCAGTTCATCTGAGTTTGCTCTACCTTGGAAGTTGCAAAGGCTCAAAGTAGCTCAAATTTATAGGAAACTCAAAATAGAAATAATACTTTATTAACCACAGAAGTTATCAGCTGTATCAACATTTCTCTGTAATTGTGTACATGCTGATATAGTCCACATGAAATTTTATTATTTTAATTGAATCCAGCTAATTCAAAGAAAAAACTGCATCTTAATTGTAATAATTCAGAGGACATTTAAAGTTCACAAATAGTTCAGAACATCTCCAATATGTGACAATACAAGATTAAGTGATTTCATAAAGATTGACCCATGTGTCCATTTAATATTATAGCTGGAACCCAATGGTCTGTTTCTCCTAGAACTGAGCTTTGGAAAGTAGTTCCTAAAATAAACAACTTTTCCATAGCAAATGTGTTGTGTTGCTTGGATAATGGGTGATTTAAGAAATCCTGGGACTATCCTTTTCACATTGTATATCCTAGGGACCCTTGTCAAAATCAGTTGACTGCAGGTTTGTGGATTTATTTGTATTTATTCTAGTCTGTTCCACTGGTCTATATGGTTATGTTTACTCCAGTATCACACTGTTTTGGTACTATAGCTTTGTAATGTAACTTGAAATAAAGATGTCTTGAGCTTTGTTCTTCTATTTCAAGATTGCTTTGGCTCTTCAGTGTCTTTTGTTGTTTCATACAATTTTTTTTCCTATTTCTGTGAAAAATACCATTGGGATTTTGATAGATCTTGCATTGCATCTAGAGATTATTTTGGGTAATATGGAATGTGGACATTGTATCAATATTAATTCTTCCAATCCATGAACACAAAATATATTTCTATTTATGTGACACATAGGTGAACCTGGAAGGCATTATGCTAAATGAAATAAGATACTAAAGACAAGTACTGTATGATTTTATTTATATGCAGAATCTGAAACAGTCAAGTAGTCTCTTTCATAGAAGTAGAGGGGAGGGGAATTTAGGAGGTGATGGTTAAAGAATATGAAGTTTCAGTTTTATAAGATGAACTAGAGGCCCAGTGCACAAAATTCGTGCACAGGGGTGTGTGTCCCACAGCCCAGCCTGCACCCTCTCTAACCTGGGACCCCTCGAGGGATGTCTGACTGCCCGTTTAGGTAGGATCGGGCCTAAACAGGCAGTCGGACATCCCTCTCACAATCCAGGATTGCTGGCTCCCAACTGCTCGCCTGCTTGCCTTCCTAATTGCCCCTAACCGCTTCTGCCTGCCAGCCTGATCACCCCCTAACCACTCCCTTCCAGCCTGATTGATGCCTAACTGCTCCCCTGCCAGCCTGTTTGCCCCTAACTGCCCTCCCCTGCAGGCCTGGTCACCCCTAACTGCCCTCGCCTGCAGGCCTGGTCCCCCCCAACTGCTCTCCCCTGCAGGCCTGGGTCCCTCCCAACTGCCCTTCCCTGCAGGCCCGGTTGCCCCCAACTTTCCTCCTCTGCTAGCCTGGTCACCTCTAACTGCCCTCCCCTGCCAGCTTGATCACCCCCAACTGCCCTCCCTTGCAGGCCTGGTCCTTCCCAACTGCCCTCCCCTGCTGGCCTGATCACCCACAATTGCCCTCCCTTGCAGGCCTGGTCCCTCCCAACTGCCCTCCCCTGCTGGCCATCTTGTGGTGGCCATCTTATGTCCACATGGGGGCAGCTATCTTTGATCACATGGGGGCAGCCATCTTATGTGTTGGAGTGATGGTCAATTTGCATATTACTCTTTTATTAGATAGGATAATTATGGAGATCTACTATATAGCATAGTTTCTATAGCTAACAATATGTATTATATACTTAAAACTGCTAAGAGGGCAGATGTATGTTAAGTATTCTTACCACAAAAAATAATAATAATACTAATAAAGGGGGCAGTAGAAAACTTTGGAAGGTGATATATACATTTATGACCTTGAGGTTGGTGGGTGATGGTTTTATGGGTATATACTGATCTCCAAACTCATCAAATTGTACACATAAAATATGTACAGCTTTTAAAACAATAAAAAAGAAAAACTAAGAAATCATTACTTTAAAATTTACACATTTTTCTCAACTCTTCTCAATACTTTAACCCTGTATGTAAATTCTGATATGAAACTTTGAGCTTCTTTTCCCATTATTCTCTCTTCCTCTCTCTCTCTCTCTCTCTCTCTCTCTCTCTCTCTCTCTCTCTCTTAAATCAAAAGTTTATTACCACCTGAAGTAGATTTTAAAGCAGCAATCTAGAGAGAACATAATATGTATAATAGCACACTTACAGTTTACTTGGACTAAATTATAATGAATATAATTTAAGAAAACGTCTCCAGTGTTGAGAAAGCCATCACAATTTTAATCAGATCTGCACAATTAAAGAAAAATGCAGAGCTGTGCTGAGGCAAATAAACTAGTTGCATCACTGTATGCCAAACTGTTTTCTATCGTATGTCCTCAGTAATGTGTAATAGTTAACTATAATAGATCCACTAGACATTCTTATTTACAACATAAGTTTTCTATTTGCAAAAGTAAGCTTCACTATTTGCATCAAACTTATTAGTGTATTTTGACATATATCAGTTTAGTACTAGTTTCAAAATATAAAAATAAAATAACTTTAAAAAAGAGAAAATTTAAAAATTACCTTTCTAAGAGAATAATCTCAAATTAGGAATAAACCAAATATTTTCAATAAAAATATATTATTTAATGATACAGACGTGCCCAGTTGGTAGTTATGACAGCATACTAGACAACATTTTATTGGATTAAAATATATTACATTTGATTTATATATATATAAAAACATTGTACTAACTTTTACATTGCTACTATTATACTTAAAGAAATTTAACAGTACAATTGTTGAATAAATAATTTCTAAGTAATTGATAATATGAATTTTATTTTAACATCTCAAATAATGGTAAGTTATAAATAAACTAATTGCTAATAAAATTATGATATTATTTAGATCATTATAATAAGCATTGATATATAAAAGATTGAATACATTCATTTATCTTGGGTAATAAATACACAAGTCATTATTGTGATTGTTTTATCAGCAGAATTGGTAATAGTATAGAAGCAATATTAGAGAAATAACATTGGTGAGTACTTAACATTATCCTCATATCACTGCTACTATTTACAAATATATTAAAATGAGAATTAAATTAAGTTACTTGAGATGAAATAACTTGCCTAAGGCCCCCAAATTAAACAGTTACGGAGCTGAGATATATAAAGAACCTAGCTAAATCCAGCACCCAGATGCCTTATTTCTACTCTAAAATACGTGGCCACTTACATACATACTCGATGTTACATCTGTCTCTTGTGATTAAGTTTGCCTCTTATTTACTTCTTCAAGTATGTGTTTGTCTTTTAAAAGTAATTTTTAACCAACTTATATGAATTGCTCCCTTGAGAATGGAATGGTTGTGCTATGTTGAATTGATAACTCATGAGATGGCCCTTCGGTCTACTTAAACACATCTTCATTTTTCAGATTTAATATGTAATATTAAATCTAATCTTTCTGTATATTCAATCTAGACTTTCTGTGTACAGTGTGGAGGCTTGATATTCCCCAGAGCCTTTTCAGTTTTCCAGGGACCACGGGTCTGTAATTTATAGGGGTTGCCACTAGATGGTGATCTTGTCATTATTCCCAATGGATAACATTCAGATACATTGAAAGAAATGTTAAAGAACAAAATTCCTGATCATTACAATGTTTTATTGCAAAACGTATTTTATATAAAACAAGTTTTTTGCTATTTTATGTTACTTGTAATTACTGAAAATATGAAACAGAATATATAATAATCTATCCTTTTATAGAGTGCTGTCTGCCACTGTGCTAATTGCTTAAATGTAATCTCTCATTAATCCTCTGAAATAAATACGAGGTGAGTACTAATATCAGCAAATAAATGTGGAGTCTACTGCAAGTTATAGAGTCAGAATAGTAATATGAACATTCCAATCCAAAGCACAGATAGATGTAAGTCAGCTTTCCTTGTTTTATATATACATGTTTGGGGTTTTTAAAAAACATTTTTATGATAAATATAAAGATGTTATTTGGCAATGGATTTATATTTCTTTTGTAAATGTCCTCCATTATATGACAAGCTTTACAAAAAGTAAATTTTATTTTTAATGATTCCTTTGACAGTAAAGTGCCTGAAACCTTGTAGGAGCTGCTGATTATTTTAATATTTTTCCATAGAGCACAGACCTTGAAAATATTAAAAGATGTGGAATATACATCTTTACTAACTGCATTAACTATACTTAGTAGTAATCCACTGTAGAAAAGACTTGAAATTTTCTAAAAGAATAGATCTCAAGTGTTCTCACAACAAGTTCAAAAAAATGTGAGGTGATAGTCATGTTAATTAGCTTGACTGGGGTAATAATTTCACATATAGATGTACATCAAAGCATAAGCTTGTACATTTTCAATATATACAATTTTTGTTAATCATTCCTTAATAAAGTTGTGGAAAAGATGTGGATAAAAATTGTGCCATGCCAGCACGGCCAAAAGTGAACCCGAGAGGGGGCGGCTGAAAGGCTTAGAAAAGACAGACAAGAGAATGAAAGCTGGGTCTCGGTGGGACGCTGCTTCTATGAGAGACAGCGATGATGCCCACAAGCCGTGTCTTTATTTTATAGCAGATGCCAGGGGGCAAAGTAAGGGTGTGATCAAGATGTTTACAACATTCTCGTGGGTTTCAATCTTACTCAACTATATGCACCTGAACTCTATCACTCAGGCACTTAGGGGCCACGTGTTCGGACCATAGGTTTAAGCTTACAATTACAGCTGTTGGCTATAATTGTGGTGGGAGGGCCCTACCCTCCAAGCTGGGACTTGCACGTGGCAATGAGAGGGCTGTGACCTCTCATCAGTCCAAGACTTGAACCTGTCCAAACACTGTAGCTGCGCCCCACAAAAAATTATTTAGGAATTTGAAATTTGTCTTTATTTAGTTATGCTACTGGGTCTCAAATTTATTTGATACCCTTTATAGTCCTGTATTCAATGGCTGCTTCCAACCATTAAGTGAGAATTTATAGTCAGGAAAGAGTCCTCTTATAGTTTTAGATAAGTGTTTGCATATTTCATTTCAATACCTAAGAATGGGAAAGAAATATTACATGTAAAAAATCTTTAACCAATTCTAATGAGTCTCAAAAGATACAAAATAGCATGTATAAAATATCATTTATAATAATAAAAGCATAATATGCAAATCAACTGGACAGCCGAACAGCAGAATGACCATCCAGAAGACCACGCTATGAAACGCACTGGCACCAGGCCAGCCAACCAAGGTGGGTGCGATGCGATTGGTTGGGGGGCCCCGCCATCGCCCCATGATCACCCCACAGAGGGAAGTCCAGGCCACTGGATGGTGGGGCAATCGATCAGGAGGGCTCCATGATCGCCCCAAAAGGGAGGCCCAGTCCACCCTCTGCAGGGTGATTGATTGGGGGGCTCCGTAATCGATCGCCCCTAAGAGGGAGGCCCAGGCCATCGACCAGTGGGCTAGGGCGGGTGGGCAGGGCCTCCCTCTGCAGGGCGATCAATCGCTGGGCTCCTGGACTACAAGAGGGTGCAGGCCAGACTGAGGGACACACCCCTTCCTGAGTGCACGAATTTTGTGCACTGGGCCTCTACTTGTGTTACAATATAAATGGAAACATTTTTTTTCTTTCTCAGTGTTTGGTAAAATAACAGTGTATGTTGTAATCATTGACATCCTGAGTCAGTGAACTATGTCCTGCCATGACAGAAATAAACCCAGGTGACAAGTAAAATTTTGACTCTCTTTGAATTGAGAGAATAGGGGAAATCTCAATGAGGAAGAAACAATCTTCCAAAGACCTTTATAAAAAGAAAGGACTAGTTATTCAAAAGCTGATATATAAGTGCAAAGGCCTTACACTGTTACAGTTGAGGAAGAAAAAACAGTTCAAAAACTTTTAAAAAAATGTATCTTTATTGTTAAAAGTATGACAGATGTCTTCTTTGTCTGTTTGTTCATTTGTTTGTTTTTCCCATTGACCAACTCCACCACACACCCACCCATCGCAGGCCTTTATTGCTATTCTCTGTGTCCATGAGCTATGCATATATGCATAAAAGTTCCTGGTTAATCACTCCCCACCCCACCCCCACCTTCCCTCTGAGACTCATCATTCTCTTCCATGCTTCTATGTCTCTGGATCTATTTTGTTCATCAGTTTATTTTGCTCATTAGATTCCACATATGAGTGAGATCATATGATACTTGTCTTTCTCTGAATATGAAAGGAGGAATGATGTATAAATTGAAGTCTGAGAAGCAGACGGAGGCCAGATCAATTTGACCACTGAAGGCTATGGTAAGGAGTTTGGCTTTCTTTCTATGGAAAACCCTTAAAGTTTTTAAAAATCCAAACACCATGAAAGTATGGATGCCATTTTCAGAGTTTACTTCCATTACAAAACTTGTGTTCCATTAAAAAAAAAATTTTGCATCAAAGGAGAAGTACATGAATAATGTAAAAGAGAATCTTTCTAATCATCCTTCTCAAGCAAAATTAGTTTCATATTTCACTTTCATTCACATCCAGTAATAACTCATCTTATTTTCTTAAAGAATTTTTGATAAGATACTTTATAAAAACACATCAAAACAAATGGAACTAAATTTAATATCATGGTTTTCATTATTTTAAAGATAAGCAATTACAGTAGTTAGTTACTCCTGAGAAAAATGTAGAATTTGCTAACAGGTGTCTTAAACATTTTGCTTAAAGTTTTTCCAGTGGTTTTGTTTCTTTCATTTTTTAGGTTTCCATAACTTATAGATGCACTTCATCTACCAGATACATATTCATTACTTTGGGAATAAGAAATACAACTAGTTCCAACTCCTCTTAAAATAAAAATCAAAACGAAGTTTACTTTGTATTGAGCTACAAAATCTGCTTCAGATTTTGGCCATAGACTTATGACATTGGGGAAAAATAGTTTGGTTTAAATCAAAGCCAATTAAGTGTGACCCGGTAATGTGTCTACTTTGGAGGCTCTGAAACAGAAGTAGAGGAGGTGCTTTTTTAATATTTTTTCTTGCTCTCCAGGTGTGGTAAAGTGAACTTCCTGCAAAGTTTTTAGAAGTTCTAAACACTATGATATTATGAAACTGAAACAAAATATCTGGCAGTATAAAACATAGAAAATCTAATACTATGATAGAACTCAAAATTTTGAAAGCACTTTGGAAAACTTGGCAATTTCTAGCCAGTTTTGAAGCCATGCAGGAATATGTATGCAGAACCTTTTGGCAATCCCTGGCTGATCCCGCCTCGCCTCTCCTCACAGGGAAGATACTGTGACTCACAAGAAGTCTGCTCCTAGTGCTCAGGGCAGGGATACCCCTCCCTGTAAAAGTCACCCCAACCTAGCTAATGTTTAGTGGATATCAGAAACACCAAAGAGCATAGCAGGGTGAGAACTGCCTGACCGCTGCCTGAATGTGCCAACCCCACTCGTAAAAAAATTGGAAAATTCACATATGACATCTTCACTCTCTGGACCCTCTTCTATCCATTTCCCACAATCCTCTGAGTGATAAAAAAAAGTGGATAATAATAATCATTATTATTATTATTTATTTAAATTTCTTCTTTTCTTTTGAGAAAGAGGAAAGCAGCCCCTCACATCCAGAAACTGGTCTGTTTTCATATCGTTAGGAGCTGCTCTGGTACTCACAGCGACCAGTAGTTTTCTGTACTTTCCAGTTGAACAGAAACAGTGCCACAGAACACACTGTATAATCTGTGACCAGAATAAAGTGAGACCATAAAGCCAGACTACTGCTCAATCTTTTCTAAGCACAGACAAAAACAAGATCATTGTGCAAAAAAAACAAAAATTTCAAATATGTCCCATCCTAGCTAATATAAATGACTGCTGCTTCTCTTCCAGTTATAGTGTAGCCTCATTCTACTTTTTCCTCCCTCTAGATAAGTTCTACTAAGATACACAAAATTACCCCTGCTTCCTGGCAGCATCTGATCTAGGGTAAAACTTTGCTTCCTCAAACCCTTCCAATATCACCAAATAAAATCCCAATCCCTTAAGTTCTTTCTACCACTCTTACTGAATCACCTAGTGGTCGGCAAACTCATTAGTCAACAGAGCCAAATATCAACAGTACGACGATTGAAATTTCTTTTGAGAGCCAAATTTTTTAAACTTAAACTTCTTCTAACGCCACTTCTTCAAAATAGACTCGCCCAGGCCATGGTATTTTGTGGAAGAGCCACACTCAAGGGGCCAAAGAGCCGCATGTGGCTCGCGAGCCGCAGTTTGCCGATACTGACCTAGGCATACATTTTCCCTCATTGCAAGGAATAATGAAACCAACTTGCTCAATTACAGGGGTACCCTGCATAACCGCTGGCTAAAGGGCATTGGCATATCGCATATATCATTCAAGTTATATTATTCAAAGTTATAAACACGGCTCTCATACAAATATAGAATGAGATGTCAAATATATTAACTTGATCCATTGATTAGCAAAGAGAATTAGTAGATAATAGAGCTAAATAAAAAAAAAAACACATTTTGAGGAACTGGTTTTTAATACTCAGTTTTTGGGGGAGGAAGAGAGTTGAGAAAAATAGATGGAGAGAGTGAAAAAGAAAAAAAGAAAACAATTTGTGGTACCTTTTCTAGTGAACAAAAATCTACAAATTATCGTGTAAACTCAGAGTTTATTCAAATGTTAAATCACAAAATCAATTACATGTAAAATTTCCCAGTTATGAAATAATTCTTTTTTTTTAATATATTTTATTCATTTTTTACAGAGAGGAATAGAGAGTTAGAAACATCGATGAGAGAGAAACATCAATCACCTGCCTCCTGCACACTCCCCACTGGGTATGTGCCCACAACCAAGGTACATGCCCTTGACCGGAATCAAACCTAGGACCCCTGAGTCCACAGGCTGACGCTCTATCCACTGAGCCAAACCGGTTAGGGAATGAAATAATTCTTAAGTGAACTTGCTAAATAGTATCTCTAGATAACACTGAAATGATATGCTATATAGTTTACCTATTTCCACATTATTATTATTTTTTGACAAACATATCTACCTAAAACCTAGAGCATGTCTAGCTATCATGGGCAAAGGAAAAATGTTTTCCCTGATGGATCAATTATATATAGTAGACTAGAGGCCTGGTGCACGAAATTCAAAACGGATAGGGTCCCTAGGCCTGGCTGGTGATCAGGGCTGATCGGGGCCTTCCAGCTGCCGACCTGGGCCTCCCTTCCCGGCTGCCAGCTGCTAGCTGGGGCCTCCCTTCTCTGGCTGCTGGCGCCATCCGGGGCCTTCCTTCATTCCATGCCACCCCCTGATGGTCAGCACACATCATAGTGAGTGATAGAACTCCTGGTCTCCCAAACTCCTGTAGGCACACTTTGCATATTAGCCTTTTATATGTATAGATTATCTAAACATGCCTGGGATAAAATACTAAAATGTTGGAAAATTAGTTCTCAAGACATAGAGTGTAGCTTTCAGACAACTGTCTGGCCACATACTATTTTTGTATGGTCATAATCTACATATTCATGAATGTTTCTCTCAGCATTCAATATGTAGCAAATCCTAGTCTAACGCCAGGTAGAGTAAGAAGAGCAAAAATAATAATTCCCTTATTCTAAGCTTACCTCCTCTCCTCACGAGTTTGGTGGAAAGACTTTTCCATATTAAAATAAGGAAGAATCATTCTGGGGAAATAAATGATCATTTAGAGGTGTCAATATTTTGTTAGATATAAGTACAAAAGAGTTCAGGCTCTCTGATCAAATTGCTTGAGACATACCCATATTCTAACTTATTGAAAGCATGATCTTTGACAAGCAGCATGATCTATTTTTCATCACTTCTCAACCTCATATATTGTATAGAGATATTAGAAAAAATAAGGATTTATTCAATGAAAATTAAGTGCTAAGCTTGGAGGGGAGTACAGTGATGAAAAAAAATATAGTCCTGTTCTTCATGTATTTTGCCATCTAGTTGAGATGAGACATAACCCATTTGGAGGAGAATTACATAAGGCAATTATGTAAAGCAATCCTATCTAATAAAAGAGTAATATGCAAATTGACCATCACTCCAACACACAAGATGGCTGCCCCCATGTGGTCAAAGATGGCCACCCCCATGTGGACACAACATGGCCACCACAAGATGGCCAGCAAGGGAGGGCAGTTGTGGGCGATCAGGCCAGCAAGGGAGGGCAGTTAGAGGTGACCGGGATGGCTGGGAGGGCAGTTGGGGGTGACCAGGCCTGCAGGGCAGGACAGTTGGGGGGATGCAAGTCTGCAGGGGAGGGCAGCTGTGGGGGACCAGGCCTGTAGGGGTGGGCAGTTAGGGGTGACCAGGCCTGCAGGGGAGAGCAGTTGGGGATGACCAGGCCTGCAGAGGAAGGCAGTTGGGGGGGACCAGGACTGAAGGGGAGAGCAGTTGGGGGGAACCAGGCCAGCAGGGGAGGGCAGTTAGGAGTGACCAGGCTTATAGGGGAAGGCAGTTAGAGGCAATTGGGCCGGCAGGGCAGTTAGGGGCGACCAGGCTGGCAAGGGAGGGCAGTTAGGGGTGACCAGGGCAGCAGGGGAGGGCAGATGGGGGCAACCAGGCCTGCAGGGGAGGGCAGTTAGGGGTGACCAGGCTGGCTGGGGAGGGCAGTAAGGGGCAATCGGCCGGCAGGGGAGCAGTTAGGCATCGATCAGGCTGGCAGGAGAGGGGTTAAGGGTGATCAGTCTTGCAGGCAGAAGCAGTTAGGGGCAATCAGGCAGGCAGGCTGGTGAGCAGTTGGGAGCCAGCAGTCCTGGATTGTGAGAGGGATGTCCGACTGCCCGTTTAGGCCTGATCCCAACGGGCAGTTTGACATCCCTCAAGGGGTCCCAGGTTGTAGAGGGTACAGGCTGGGCTGAGGGACACATCCCTCCCCCATGTATGAATTTTGTTTACCGGGCCTCTAGTAAACAATAATATCTAATATAAATCTGTTTAATCAATGTAAAATACTATCACAAAAATGTAAAGTGTTATTTGTAATTTTTATATAAAATATCTGGACAATAAGTAAAGATATTTAAAAAACACACATAGCTTATAACATTTAAAAACATATCTTCTAATAATATTTTACATTAATTTTCTTTTAAAAAGTCTGTTTCTATAGAGTAAGCAAATTTAGGGATGTAAACATCTTTATCCTTTCAATACTAAAACTAAAAGAAAACTAAAACAAAGTTTTAATTTATTACCTATCTAAATTATGATTAATTCCAAATTACTGTCCCTCAAAAAGAGATGTTTGACGGGATTCAGTTGACTGATATATGGAAGAAAAAATATCTGTTGGTATAAAAGCCCAAGGAAACAGTCTTCTATATTCCATGAGAAGAAAATTCATCTAATATGCCTTATAATATTCATCTTATATTTCAAGCGAAGACTGGGTGAGTAAAAATGTTTTTTAAAAATAAAAACTAAGATTTTAGCTATATTTATGAGAAAAATAAGACTATTATCAAAATAATATGCCTTCAAGGACCATATTAAGAATCAAATCTGGTTCATAACAACATTCCAATCAATCATAGAGTAAAAGGCTATTTTTTCTTGTTCTTAGGAAGCATAATTACTATAACCTTAACTCCCATTTAAAACACTAATTTTCCTGAGCAATATAGATAGCACCAAATAATTACATTTCTTCCCTTCACGCCACTGGGTTTGCAGCTGCATAGACAGTTCACAGAGGCAGCATGGACAGCAATTCTAAAGCAAGATAATCTTGCCTAATAAAATAAGTTCAATTTTTGCCAAGTGATGCAGTGCCAATCTATACATACTTATTAATGAAATATGCCCATACTTGCAGTTTACTGATTTGAAGGATGCATGCAATCAATAAACTTCAAACCCACTGAAGTACTAAATACTGGTAGATATTTGGGATTTTAGAATTTGCCATCATAAGCTTTTTTCATTGAAAGGGGGACCTGGAGAGTATTATGCTAAGTGAAATAAGACAGTCAGAAAAAGACAAGTACCATATGATTTCATTCATATGTGGAATCCAATGAACAAAGTAAACTAACAAAAGAGACTCATAGATAGAATTAACAACTGTCAGAGGGCTAAGTGAAAATGTGAAGGGATTAAGCAATCAATCAATTAATAACTCATAGTCACAAAAAGAAAGATAAGGGAGTCAAAGAAAAGGTGTTTAGAGAATACTTGGCATTCAAGATTTTAATACCAAGTTACATTACCATTTAACAGATTTCAACATTAGATACATTCTGAAATATAACTTGGTGGAAGGTTTAACATCTCTTTTCTCTCTTCTCTGCACATTTTCAAATGTATAGATAGTAACAAGTATTTATTTTGTGCCTGCTTCCATGTTCTACATTTTTACATGTATCTTATTTAATCCTTTCACTTGCCCTATAAAATATGTATTGTTAAGATTTCAGTTTAAAGAAAATGAACCTCAAAATACAGAAATGATGATAACTTGGCCAGGATCTCAGTTTGGAGGAAGTGGTGAATAAATTTGAATCCAGTGCTTCTGCCCTTAAATTCCTGTGCTGCCTTCATAGGAGGCCAGCATCTGCTTCTGTACTTCATTATTTTCTTGTACAAACCCAATGTTAAATGAAATTTTTAACTATGTTTGTATTATATATAAAGGCAGAGTTCAGATAACAATCAAAAGTGATAATACTGCAATTGAATGAATATTGTAAAAACTGAATATACCTGTTATTTTTATGCATTTAGCACACAATCTTTAGATTACTGTATGAGGTTTCCTCATATTGAATCTTTGGTTCTTTTCTTTTTTCTGTACCCCACAGTATAACACTGGGTAAAGTCATAAACTCTTGTTGACTAACAGGATCTATAAACTGATTAACCAACTTATGAAGGGTCTAATTTCTGATAGTGCTTGCTTTAAGAACAGGGGTTACAGAGATGAATCAAGAGACTCAGTCTGCTTAAGACAGGATGAAGTGAATACAATTCAGTGTACAAGCATTGGGGATGTGTTAGCAACTAGAAGAAAGTTAACTATGACTTCAGGTAAAGGGATCTTTTCTGAATTCTACTGGAAGGAATCAGTCACCAAAGTTGTATGTAAGAACATGTTGCTAAATATATTAGGGGCATTTTATTAGGATATCCTTCAGGAATTTCAAATTGGATATATTTAAATTGAAACTCACTTTTTCCCACAACTCAGGTGTTTTTGGTGTATGTATTTTGCTTTGTTTTGTTTTTCCTGTCAGAATTTGCCAATTGCCGAAAGACTCATGAGTAGGAAGCGGCTAACCCCAGCATACAAACCCATTGACCTATACTTTCAGTCTGGCTGCAAATAACTCATGCTTAACCATAATGCTATACAGAGGACTTCAAATATTTTCCCCATATATGCCATTAATAATTTAGAAGCAAATTACTTCTTTATACACATTTAAGGTAACATCAGAAATATTCTATAATTTTGAATAAGAGAAAAGTATGCTTTGGAGCAATTTCTACAAATAATTGAATTTTAAAACATACAGTAGCCTCAACATTTAAATTTATTCAAAATAATATAAAAGCAACACAAATCCGATAATCCAGTGGTTTAGCAAAGTGGTTAAGAGGAAAGATTATGGGGCCAGGCTATGTGGATTCATACTTGTTCTTCCCTAATTATTTGTGTGATTACAGGCAAGCAATCTAACTCCACTTTGCCCCAGTCTCCACTTCTTTAAAGTGAGGAAAATAATCCATATCTTACATTGTCACTATGAGAATTAAAATGATTAATATAAATATGTTGTATAATATTACTGTAAGTAAAGTACTTAGGAAACTTCCTAGAATAAAGTAAGCACTTATAGGTGGTATGATTATTGTCATATCCTTTAAAATATATATTAAAAATCTCAATAGACAGAACTTTAAATAGTTCTATTTCCAGCTTGAAACAGATTACCACTCTAATAAACTCACATGCTTTTTTAATATGATAAATTTAGATATAATAAAGCAAAATTCTTAATATAATTGTTATGCTCATAATTTCATACTTCTCTACATCAAAAATATTTATGTAAAAATGAACGTATTTTAAAAATATTCTGCCACTATAAATATCGAAGTATTAACACTTTCTTCTGGATTGAGTATTCATTACACATATTAGTATTACATCATTGATCAAGACAACACCAATATGTAATTTAATTAATGTTATAAGAAATAAACATTTAATTATAAATATGCAGTCTAATGGATTAGATGGATCTGCTTTTTTATTCTATATCATTATAATTCCACGAATGGTTTCAGTATCACTACATTGAAATGGGTTTTCTATTTCTTCCTCTGTTATAGTTTAAATTATTGAGAAACCCTTATATAAATTAATATACAAGAATGGAATAAGAATTCTTAAAGAAATGTCACTTGATACATGGAGCTTATTCCAAATTTTATTTTTAAATTTACAGAATGTTTGTCATCAAAATACTTTTGTTATCACTGCCTTTTTCCTTCTTAAATATAATTGAACATAAATTACTGGAAATTGTCTTATCTTGAAAAATATTTATTGTTAACAATAAGTGCCAATTCAGGCAACGATCCTTATAATTGTCTCGTTTTTGTTGGCAACAAGGACATTTTTACAAGCTGGGCAATGTACCAGAGTAATATACCAATGGGTGACATATGATTATGCCTCTCTCTTAAAATTGGAGAAGAAAAAATAACCACAGGCATATTCTCTGGCAAATCTACTTCAGCATATGATAGAGAGAGATTTTATAAAGCTAAATATTGATTAACTTAAAATTATTTAAGAAAAATTTGGAGTACCTCTGTGCCATGAATAAGCCAGTTCGAAGGTCAATAACTTAGAGCACTATCAAAGTAGAAATAGCAGTCATTATTTATATCTCTACCTCATCACATAGCTTCCCAATTTTTCTCTACATCCAATCAATCTGACATGGATTTTATCTCATCAATATTCTATTTAAAATGTTTGTCCTTTAATATACATGGAGGAATAGATAGATAGATACCTACATTCATTCATACATAGATGCATACATTCAGGTGCAGGGAAGACGTAGAGGGGGACAGGGAGAAAGAGAAAATATAAACCTAAAGGTAAATAAGTACCATTTCACCAGGTAAGTATAATTTAAGCAAAACACCATAGCTTCCTATTTACTAGCACATGTTTATGTCACCAAGAATGCTTATATATTATTGCCTAAAGTCTCAATTACTCTTTCTAAACACTGAAATAAATGCTTTATTGTCTAATTTCATATGTAGACATGTCTTACTCCATTATAAAGTTATAATTCTTATATTATTTTTTATTTCTGAGTAAAAAGTAAATTCAATCATTAATATCTTAATAATTTATATCACAGTAAGTTTGCAATTTTATCATAAAAGTATAATAATAAAATAATTTTAATACATCTATTTACAAAAAATGCAAAATGATCTGCAGCTTAAGACAAATTATAGAGAAATGGTTATAATGAGTGGTTTCATTGAAAACAGCACATCTGGATTCATATTTGTTAATATAAATTTTCTTTACAAATAACTGTGATACAGATTTTGCTTTTATGATCAATTATTTAAAAACTAGAGGCCCGGTGCATGAAATTTGTGCACGGGGGGCGGGGGGGGGGGGAAGAGGGGTGTCCCTCAGCCCAGCCTGCATCCTCTCCAATCTGGGACCCCGCAAAGGATGTCCCTCTCACAATCCAGGACTGCTGGCTCCCAACTGCTCACCTGCGTGCCTTCTTGTTTGCCCCTAAACGCTTCTGCCTGCCAGCCTGATCACCCCTTAAGTATACCCCTGCCAGCCTGATCGATGCCTAACAGCTCCCCTGCCAGCCTGTTTGCCCCTAACTGCCTTCCCCTACAGGCCTGGTCACCCCTAACTGCCCTCACCTGCAGGCCTGGTACACCCAAACTGCTCTCCCCTGCAGGCCTGGGTCCCGCGCAACTGCCCTTCCCTGCAGACCCAGTCACCCCCAACTTCCCTCCTCAGCTGGCCGGGTCACCCCTAACTGCCCTCCCCAGCAGGCTTGATCGTCCCCAACTGCCCTCCCTTGCAGGCCTGGTCCCTCCCAACTGCCCTCCCCTGCTGGCCATCTTGTGGTGGCCATCTTGTGTCTACATGGGGGCAGGATCTTTGACCACATGGGGGCAGACATCTTGTGTATTGGAGTGATGGTCAATCTGCATATTACTCTTTTATTAGATAGGATAGAGGCCTGGTTCATGGGTGGGGGCCAGCTGGTTTGCCCTTGAAGGGTGTCCCATATCAGAGTGGGGTTCCCTTGGGGCGTGGGGCGGCCTAGGTGAGGGGCCTGTGGTGGTTTGCAGGCCGGCCACCCCCGCCCCCCCCCCGGCGACCCAAGCAGAGGCCCTGGTATCTAGGATTTATTTATCTTCTACAATTGAAACTTTGTAGCCTAGAGTGGAGCCAAGCCTTCTGCTCGCTCTGTGGCGGCAACCATTTTTGTTGGGATTTATGTATCTTCTATAATTGAAACTTTGTAGCCTTAAGCAGAGGCCAAAGCAGGCCAGGGCTGCAGAAGCTTGGCTTCCTCCATCGCCGTGGGCAAACCTAGCATCTTGCTCTCTCCAGCTCCATGGCTGCCGCCATTTCTGTTGGGATTTATTTATCTTCTATAATTGAAACTTTGTAGCATTGAGTGGAGGCCTGGGCCGGCAAGGGCAGGCAGAAAGCTTGGCTTCCTCCACTGCTGGGGAAACCCAAGCCTCCCTCCTGCTTTCTGTGTCTGCAGCCATCTTGGTTGGGTTTATTTGCATATTACCTCCTGATTGGCTGGTGGGCATGGCTGGTGGGCGTGGCTGGTGGGCATAGCAGAGGTACAGTCAATTTGCATATTACTCTTTTATTAGATAGGATAGTCACTTGTATCAGCTTTTACTGAATAAACAAAATATATCCACCATGTACAACAGATATTTGAAACAAATAAAATGCCATTGTAACAAAATGATCAATCAATATGATGCACAGAGAGCCAGACTAATGTATTATGAATGTACTATGAAAGAATTGTCTTCAAGTTAATTATAAAACCACAGAGAAAACTGTTATTTAGCAATAAACATGAATACTGTTTTCACAAGCAAAATGCATTGCCTCTGAAAAAATCTTAAAATATTATTACAACATTATTGAGAGGAGATATCTCACATGCAATCTAATAAATGTAAAGTAAGTGGGATGGAGAGTTAATGGCAGTGACATTTATCATAGTATTTAAAAGATGAATTATCTGAATGCAAAGAAACCCCAAGCAAACCTCTTACTCAGGTTAATGATCAGTGATACACTACTATGAAAAAACAGGGAAAATGCTGACACAGACCATGCATGGTCCAGAAATGCCTTATAAGTGAAAGTCACAAATATCCTCAAACATAAATGCTAATGGGAAATGCTCTGGGCTCGAACCTCTACACTTGACTTATTCAATTGTAAGTGGCATTTTGGCAAAAGTAATTTTTATACATGAAATTCTTGTTTTTAGTGGAGCAGTGCATAGAAAATAACACAAATCCAAGGGGGAAGGATGAGAGTTGTTAAAGGACTTTAGGTTTTTATCTCTCAGAAAGATAGAATTTGTTTTTTCTCTGTACTAAATTTTCCCTCCATTAATCATTCCTTCCTTTGTCCTCTCCCCTCTCCTCCCCCCCCTTCTTTCCCCTCCCATCCCTTCCCCTCCCCTCCCCTCCCTCCCTTCCTTCTTCCTTCCCTCCTTCGTTTCTTCTTTCCTTCCTTCTTCCCTTCCTTTTTCCCTCTTTTCTTTTCACTTTTTCCTCCTCCACCTAAGTGCTACACAGCTTTAGCCATGTGCATGTAACAATAACCTTAGAAGATGTTAACATTAGCTTTCTTACCCATTAAGCAAACACTTACTGAGTATAATTATGGAAGAAAATATGAAATCTGGCAGTGAAATTATGAATAGAACTGTCTTCAGTGTGCAGGAAGCTTACAGGCTAGAATCTTGTATTTAATGAGAAATTTTAAAAAGTTGTTAAAGGCACTAGTAAATGTGGTCTTAGGGTCCAGTCCTAGAACAATATCACAAAGAAATATTTGGTCATTTCCTTCTGAGAATGTTGTCAAAATACAATAGGAAAGGTCATCAGTGGTTATCCCCAAGGTGAGCAGGTCATTCCAGATGAATATAAGCAAAAAAGAGAGGTTTGGAACATGTTGGTACACTCACACCAAATTAGAGTGGTCATTTCAGATTATTAGAGGAAGTACTCTATAAATCAGGTTAGCCAGTTAAGCAAGTACCTGATTAAAGAAGAGTATACACTATGTTAAGCACTTGTACTTCAGACTGTAGAAAATACAGAGCCAATGGTTAATTAAAACATCCTATCTAATAAAAGAGTAATATGCAGATTGACCATCACTCCAACACCCAAGATTGCTGCCCCCATGTGGTCAAAGATCCTGCCCCCATGTGGACACAAGATGGCCACCACATGATGGCCAGCAGGGGAGGGCTGTTGGGAGGGACCAGGCCTGCATGGGAGAGCAGTTTGGGGGGACCAGGCCTGTGGAGGAGGGCAGTTAGGGGTGATCAGGCCTGCAGGGGAGGGCAGTTAGGAGCAAACAGGCTGGCAGGGGAGCAGTTAGGCATCAATCAGGCTGGAAGGGAGTGGTTAGGGGGTGATCAGGCTGGCAGGAAGAAGCGGTTAGGTGCAATCAGGAAGGCAGGCAGGCAAGCAGTTGGGAGCCAGCAGTCCTGGATTATGGGAGGGAGGTCCGACTGCCCATTTAGGCCCGATCATTTAGGCAGTCGGACATCCCTCGAGGGGTCCCAGATTGGAGAGGGTGCAGGCTGGGCTTATGGACACACACCCCATGCACGAATTTTGTGCACTGGGCCTCTAGTGAGGGTTAGAAAAATCACATCTTTCTACAGAATTCCAAATAATGTAAGCCCTCTCTTCTTGAGAGGGGGCTCATTTTAGCAACTGCCTTCCATATTATAGAGAATAGAATAGGGAAAAATAGTAACTTTATACTAGAAAAGACTGGCAGAATATAATCTTAATCAAACAATAAAGGTTAACACCACCAGTGATGATTCATGTTAATCTTATATACATTCTGATATGATAGCATAATACAATTTAAATATGCAATTAGAATTGGAAGTCATATCATTCAGCATGTAACTGACCACAAAGTTCAGTATGAAAAATATAATACCACATCAAAACAACTGCTCTCCTGAGGTTTACTTGCCCCACAACCAACTTTATAATTAAATCCAAGTATAATTAATATACCTTCGCGATATCATCTAAGAAACGTTGCTAAGCAACTTTTAATCATTTATAATTTGTGTTTATTAAAAAAGACAGATGTCTATGATCATGTTCCTTATTCAATAATTATTTTATGTAATCCCCAGTGTTAGTATAATTCACATGTAGCGGTAATGAAAAAGTTGTTGAATTGCTGAAAAGAGCAGCTGCTTAAAGCTATAATTTTACACAACAGCCATGTCTGACTCACCCACTGGTCCTGCAAATGTAAAAGTGGTGGAGGTACTAAACTCATAGAAATAATAAAAAATCAATAAATATGAACTATTGTAATGAATCCAACTGCACAAATGGATTTTTACTGGAAGTTATTTTGTATCAGTGAAAATCACTTGAGCAGCTTAAACCTAAAATTAATGATTCCTCAGACAATGGAATAGAGAGATAAAATATTAGTAAAAGCATTATATTCATCAATGTGGCCAATTTTCCATGTTGCCAAGATTTCCCAAGAAAGATAAAAACAACATGTATTTACGAGGTAATTGACACTTTGGTATGATTGACATCGACATTTTGACTTTACCTAAATCTTTGATTGAGCATAATGTTTTCCCCTCAGTTATTTTAAACTGTATTTTACTTATGTTTCTATGACATAAATTTTCTCTGAATCTAAAACTAATATTTTTCATCAATACATTTATCTATACATTAATTTCAGTATATTTATAGGGTGGTACTACATGTTAAATATCATCCTGAGTTATTCAGACATAACAAAAGAATCTCATAAAATTGCCGAATGTAATATAGTTTATACACTACAGAGTAAAGAAAATTAATAAACAAATATGTAATATAATAAAATAAAATATAAAGAAATACAGCATATTTATTGCTCCATATAATGTGAGGTCCTTGAGAATTGAACACTGTTTTTAAACATGTCATTACAGACTTGAAAGTCAAAAATATTATATGGGTTATATTTTACTACTTCAGAGAGGCAAAAAGTTTGCAATTATGTAACTTTTTTGCCATTAACATGCACATTTATAAATATTAACATTTATTTTTAAAGATATGAGTTATGAATATTATCTATTTAAATTCTATTGTGGAGATAAAAATTTAGTATGCTACTCTTCCCAGCATAATATATATTTATATCTTCTTGATTCTCTTAATATAACATAATCCTTAAAAAATTTAATAATAATAAAAGTATAGTGAATGAACACATAGTAACTACACAGTGATGCATGTTATAAGCTACACCACCAGAATCTTCATTATAAACCCTTTTAATCAATAACCGTCAAGTATCCCAAGGTAATTATTGTGCTCACCTCTAAAGCCATAAAAGATTTGACAGTTTTGGACTTTATATAAATGAAAGGGAAACATATGTATGTTTTAGTTCTAGCATCATTTACTTAATATTATGTTTGTAAGATTCACGCATTTTATATAAAAGCCATTTAATTATATTGACATATCCTGGTTTATTAATGTAGTGTACTGTTGATAAACATTTGCACTATTTCCAGTTTTAAAGACAAATTCTGGTGTTAAACATTTCTATACACATTTTCTGGTGCACTTATTTCTCACTTCTTTATTTTAATACAGGGTGGGGCAAGAGTAGGTTTACAGTTCTGAGTAGGTGAAGTAGAGTTCATTCTTGTATTTTTATTTATTAAGTATTTATTAAGTATTATATTACTTGCCATATGAACAATTGTAAATCTACTTTTGCCCCACCCTGTATACGTACAGCCATATTGAGGTTTAACTGACACAAAAATAAACATTTCTAGTGCCTTTCATTCATATTTCTATTTGGTATAAATTTCATTTGCTTTAATGACATCCTTTAAAGTTTCTTATAGTGCTTTATTAATTCTTATTCTTTCAACTGCTGAAGTCTGATTGTCTTTATTTCATCTTTGTTTTTGAAGATATTTTGGCTTAGTTTAACTATACTGGGAGGATTCTTCTTTCCTTACTTAATTTAAAATGTGGCTCCCCTATCTCTTGGATTATATTGTGTCTGTCCAGAGGTTGGCTGTCAACATCATATTAGAATCTATGTAATGTGCCTTTTTTCTCTGGCTGCTTTTAATATTGGTTTTGAGTATTTTAATTACAATGAAAATTGTGTAATTTTCTTTGTGTTTCTTGTGAGATTTGTTGGCCTTCCTGGATATAGTTTTAATAAAATTTTAAAAATTCTCAGCCTTATAAAAGTAATAATCTTATATCCTCCTGCTCCTCGCCTTCAGGGACTCCAATTATATGAAAATTGGACTGACATATATTCCATTGCTGATGATAATCTGTTTGTCCTTTTTTCTCCTATGTTTTTATGTTTTATTTTTTGTTAATCCTCACCTGAGGATATTTTTCCATTGACTTTTAGAGAGAGTGGAAGAGGAAGGGAGAGACACAGAGAGAGAGAAATACAGATGTAAGAAAGACACAGCAATTGGTTGCCCACATGTGCCTCTGTTACAACCAAGGTATGTGCCCTTGAGCGGAACTGAACCTACAACCCTTCAGTCTGTGGGCCTACACTCTATCCAGTAAGCCAAAGTGGCTAGGGCCTCCTCTTGTTTTACTTTGAATAGTTCCTGCTGTTGTCTCAAGTTCACTGTCTTCTCTTCTGCAGTATGTAATATGCTATTACTTTCAGTCAATGACTTTTTATCCTAGGTATTGTAAATTTATTCCCTAGAATAAATTTGGGTATGTTTTTATATCCTTGTTCCTCCATTAATCATACTAATCTTCCCACTACTCACATAAAACAATTATAATAATATAGTTATTATTATTAGTCTTAATCATTATATTATTATATTTCAACCCATTTAGAAACTAAGTATCTTAACTTCTGTGGAAGGTAAGTGGAAGCTATATGTGCAGCAAAAAGGAGGATTTCTTTTTATGTTCTAATTACTTTTTATACAGATCTTTTAAAAAGCTCTATTTGTGCTATAATTCACTGAGCTTCCTTAAGATGATTATTTTTTGTTTCTTTAAAAAAATTATTGAATTTATTGGGGTGACATTGGTTAAAAAAATTATATAGGTTTCAGGTGGACAATTGTATATCATCTGTATATTGTGTTGTGTGTTTACCACCCCAAGTCAAGTCTCCTCCCATCACCATTTATCCCCCTTTTACCCTCTTCTATCTTCCCCCAACCTCCTTTCCCTCTGCTAATCACCATACTGTTGTCTGTGTCTATGAGTTTTTGGGTGTTTTTGGTTTGTTTTAGTTTTTTTTGCTTAATTCCTTCACCTTTTTTACCCAGTCCCACAAATACCCTCCTCTCTGACAGTTGTCAGTCTGTTCTCTGTTTCTATGAGTGTATTTCTATTTTGTTTGTTACTTAATTTTGTTCATTAGATTCCACTTATAAGTGAAATCATATAGTACATCTCTTCTTTTGACTGGCTTATTTCACTTAGCACAGTGGTCGGCAAACTGTGGCTCGCGAGCCACCGCGGTTTGCCGCTCTGTTGACTAATGAGCTTGCTGACCACTGACCTAGACTCTCGATTCCAAGAATCATAGGCTGTTGTTGTTCCTTGTGATTAAGCCCCTATCCCAGTGGTAGGCAAACTCATTAGTCAACAGAGTGGCAAACCGTGGCTCGTGAGCTGCATGTGGTTCGCGAGCCGCAGTTTGCCGACCACTGAGTCTTAGCATAATACTCTCCAGGTCCATCCATGCTGTTGCAAAAGGTAAAATTTCCTTTTTTTCTTTTTATGGCTGAGTTAGTATTCTATTGTGTAAATGTACTGCAGCTGTTTTTTTATGTATTCATCTACTGACGGGCACTTGGGCTGCTTCCATATCTTGGCTCTTGTAACACCTTCTCCCAGTCTTACAGAGCTGAATTAGCCACAGTAAGCCACCCACTCATTTCCCCTAGGGCAGTGGTCGGCAAACTCATTAGTCAACAGAGCCAAATAGCAACAGTACAACGATTGAAATTTTTTTGAGAGCCACATTTTTTAAACTTAAACTTCTTCTAACGCTACTTCTTCAAAATAGACTCGCCCAAGCCGTGGTATTTTGTGGAAGAGCCACAATCAAGGGGCCAAAGAGCCGCATGTGGCTCGCAAGCCACAGTTTGCCGACCACTGCCCTAGGTCAGTGCACCTACAGGGTAGGACTTTGGATGTATGTTCCATTCCTCCTGCTCCCTCCTAGGGGAGAAGTTGCAGGATTGTGTCTTCTCCCAATCTTGAAATGCTGTGCAAGCCACAGTAAATTGCCTGTTCTTTTTCCCAGGAGGACAGTGTACTGAAACCAGGAAATTGAAGAGCATTATGCTAAGCGAAATAAGCCAGTCAGAGAAAGGTATCACATGATCTGACTCACATGTGGAATACAATGAACAAAATAAACTGATGAAGAAAATAGAAACAGAGGCATGAATACATAGAACAGACTGACAACTGTCGGAAGAGAGGAGAAGGGGGTGGACTGGATAACAGAAGGTAAAGTGATTAGCCAATAAACATATGCAGGACACATAGACACAGACAACAGTGTGGTGATGGCCAGGGGGGAGGGGAAGCAGGGGTCAGGTGGAGGTGGGCAATGGCAGGGGGTGGGGGGCTATGGGGACATCTATAATAGTGCCAACAATAAAAGTAAAGTTAAAAAAAAGTTTAGTTGATTAAACTGTACTCAGTTTAATAAAATCACAATAATTATGATTAGGGCAGGCAGGCAGAAATGCAGTCTGAGAATCATTTGTGGTTCTTCTGTCTATTGAATTCGTGTACCAGCAGGATCCCTTGGCCTGGCCTGTGGGATAAGGCTGAAACCAGCTCTCCGACATCCCCTGAAGGGTCCCGGATTGCGAGAGGGTGCAGGCTAGGCTGAGGGACCCCACCAGTGCTCCATTGGTGCCAGGGAGGGACGCAGGAGGTTGGCCAGCCGGGAGGGAGCACAGGAGGGCTCCAGGGCGTGTCTGGCCCATTTTGCTCAGTCCCAATTGGCCGGACCCCAGCAGCAAGCTAACCAACCAGTCAGAGCATCTGCCCCCCTGGTGGTCAGTGCATGTCATAGAGAACAGTTGAGCAGCCTTAGCATATCATTAGCATATTATGCTTTGATTGGTTGAACAGATGACCGGACACTTAGCATATTAGGCTTTTATTATATAGGATCACATGTTTTTCTATTTTTACTATGATTGTTGTATTTTAAGTTTTTTTTTAATTCTATACCTGAGCTATAAAATTAAGTCAATGCTTTACAAATTATTATTAGGGGCTAAAATAATGATGAAAATAAATAAAACATTCAAGATGATATTATTAAATTGATGAGAAAAACAAACTTTAATATAAAACATTTTTTTCTTGAGTGGTGAGCTAAATGAATTTGTGAGTGAGATTGTTTTGAACAAGTAACCGAAACAAAGCAAAAGAAGTGAGAGTTAGAAGTGTGCTGATGAATATCTGAAATATGAAATTTATTGGACTTATATTATTCTATTTCCCAATAGGTTGTCTTTTATGAAACTTCAAATAGCATCATGAAACATCAACAATGTGAATCTTTTCATTTTTTAAAATAAAGCAAAGAATACTTCAGGAAACTGTGTTTTCCAGAATAGAACCAAAATAATGTTCACCCATACAAAATTGATTAATTTTGTTGCTAAAGGCAAGAATGTGCGCCAGAACAGAAACATCATTCAAAGTTGTCCCAACTATAGCAAAAACATGCCCAAGTCAAACTTCTTTTAAGGAGTTTGCAAAATCAGATATAATATTAATGAGAATATTATTCTCACAGAGAAAGCAGAAAAGGCTTTCGGCAAAATTCCTCCCAATGACAGTTAGATTTCATATAAAATTAATGCATTAAATGTGGAAAAGCAATGATTATTATATATGCATGCTAGAAGATTGTTTAATTTGTATTTGGACAAAATCCCCGATTAGAGACTATATATTAGCTCTTGTCATATGAGTAGTTCATATTAGAAGATAATGGGCTTATTTTTTTTTTCTTTTCCCAAATTCAATGCTAGTCATAAGATTTTTACTTAATGGTTATTTTGTACACTACGATTTAGACTAGAAAAAGATTGATAAGTCTTTATGAAGTACAATCTCTATGTATAGCAAGGGGTGGGCATTCCTAAAATGCTAATATATATTTGCTTAGACACAGACAAAGTGTGCTGCCAACAAAGTTCTGTTATTTATTCAATTTGGAAAAAAAAAGAATAATATGAGCACCATTATTGAGTTTCAACATAGTTTCCAAAGAAATAAGAGTTGAGTAAAAGCCCTGCTTTGATATAATAAATATTAATTGTTAAGTAGAATGTTACTCAGATGATTAGCTGAAATGAGAAATTAAAAGTATATTTATGATACAGATAATGCCAGAATAGACTTTTTAGTTGTGATTTTTTCTAAGCTCTATATTATTAGAATCTTAAAGAATTGACCTTTTTATTTCATGATACAAATATGATTATTTTAATACAATATATGGTAATTACAGCAAACAGCTTCACTGATGGAAGCTTGAATATTAAGTAACACTTGATGTTTACTTGTTTTTATTTGTCAGATAAAGGAAATAATTACATGTTATTTGGTATATTTTAAATCATGTTCAAATATTACCAAAAATTGCAAAGTTTTGTTTTCCAGGGCAAAATGCACCCAGAGATAAATGAAGAAAACACAAATTTCAATATCTAGCAAAAAAATTCAATCTAGTAGTAATGGAACATAGAAAATACGTACATCCATTTTGGAAAAGTATCATTTAGGTCCTTTGCACATTTTTTCATTGGAACCAAAAAAGACCCTGAATAGCCACAGTAATCTTGAGAAAGAAGAACAAAGTTGGAGGAATCACAATACCAGATATCAAGTTATATGGTACTAGAAAGTCACTGTCCTCAAAACAGCTTGGTACTGGCACAAGAATAGGCAAATAGATCAATGGAACAGAACAAAGGACCCAGAAATCAACCCTAGCCATTATGCCCAATTCTTATTTGACAAAGGAGGCAAGAGCATACCTTGGAATAAAAACAGTGTCTTCAATAAATGATTCTGGGAATATTGGACAGGTACATGCAAAAAAATAAATGAAACTAGGCCACCAACTTAAACCATCCACAAGAATAAACTCAAAATGAATAAAAGATTTAAATGTAAGTCGGAAACCATAAAAATCCTAGAAGAAACCATAGGCAGCAAAATCTCAGACATTTCTCATAGCAATGTGTTTACTGACACATCTCCTAGGGCAGTGGTCGGCAAACTGCGGCTCGTGAGGCATGGTTTGCCACTCTGTTAATTAATGAGTTTGCTTACCACTGTCCTAGGGCATGGAAACTAAAGAGAAAATAAACAAACGGGACTACATTAAAATAAAAAGCTTCTACCCAGCAAAAGAAACCATCAACAAAATGAAAAAGTTCTGCCTTTAAATGGGAGAACCTATTTGCCAATGATATATCTGATAAGGGGTTAATTTCCAAAGTCCTTAGCTTTTGTTCATTATAAGGTATTTTAGTTAATTTACACAGCACCTTATTATCAGGTTCTTGTGCCCCTGATTATTTGTGTCTCTAATTATTTGTGTAATGTCCTTTGTTCCTTATTATTTTGAAAAACCTTCACTTTGCAAATGGAGATTTTGATATGCTGTTTTGAAATGTATATTAAAAAGCAAACGAGGGACTATTTAAGACAAAACAAAACAAAATGAATAAACAAACAAGACAAGGGATGCAGATTTTACTGTGGCAGTGCTTTCAAACTTTAGTATGCACTGGAATTACAGGGCAGGGTACAGAGGAAGGGATGTGTTAAAATCAGATTGCCTGTCAGGAATCTCAGAGTGTCTGATTCAGTAGGACTGGCTTGGGGCACAATCATTTGTACTAGTGTGTCTACTAAAGTTCTCAGGTGATGCTAATGCTGTTATAGTAGGTTTCTAGTTTGAAAACCACTAAACTAAAACACACACACACACACACACACACACAACTTATTTTTAAAATAGTGTGTACGGTGCAATATCTTAGAACAGATATTTAAAATCGCTTATATTTTGATGTCTTATTTTTAATATTCTAATATTTCTAGCTCCAGTAAAATAAAATAAGTTTTCTTTGTTTTGAACTTGTCCCTCCTCTCATAATACAAGTTAGATCTGTGGTTTATTATTTTGTGGTAACAGAATAACTGTCTTTAACGTCAATATCTCTGTCTCCATACCACCATTATCTCCCAACTAGATACCTGCAGCAACTTTTTAAAAGTCCAACTTTCCCTACCCCAGTGATCCTCCTGAAAATAGAAATGTACATGCAATTTTGTTCATATAAAGCCTTACATGAAATTTGATATCAAACTTGAAATAAAAATCCAGACAATTTAATGTAGCTTGCAAAACCCTATTTAAGCTGTCCCTTTACCTTTTTTTTTCCTAAAGCTTTGCATTTTCCCTTCCCTATCCACTACTGAAAATTTATTCTGTTGGTATTCTGAAATGACCTTTTCACAGTACTACTTATGTGACACTATAGCCTTAGTGACTGCTATCACAATTGATTTTTTCTAAATATATATTTTTATTGATTTCAAGAGAAAAGGAGGAGAGAGAGAGATAGAAACATCAATAATGAAAGAGAATCATTGAGTGGCTGCCCCCTGCATGCTCACCACTGGGGATACCTGGAATGTACCCTGACCAAGAATGATACTGTGACCTCCTGGTTCATAGGTGAACACTCAACCACTGAGCCACACTGGCTGGGCCACAATTGATTTTATTTCCTCACTTCCAATAAAACAAGTGCCTCGGTGTTGCTTACCTCACATTTAAGTTTTTAAAAGTTTGAATTGATATCAACAATGCTATCTCTGAATCAATTTTTGATGATATTGATAAACTATACTGATTAATGACTTTAAATTTATGGTCCTTTTATTTAAAAGTGAGGATGCTAGGTTCACAGTAGACTTGTTTTACAATATCTATTAATTCCATTCCCCTTCCTCTGTCTTTCTCTTCCTCTCTCTCTTCCTCCACCTCTTTCTCTTCCCTCTCTTCTTCCTCTCTTTCTTAGTTTTATACTACCTTTCATTATTTCTTATCACAATTTAATAATTTTCAAAAATATCACATATTAACATATTCAATTATAATTCATTCTATTTTCTCATACCCATAAGTACATTTTGTAAACATCTACTTAGATGTAAATTATTAGAAAATCACATAATATTATTCAAGATCCATAGTCTAATTATTATAGTTAAAAATGATAATTTGATATAAAGATAACTATTACATACTTTCCAGAATATTAACTTCTATTAAGGATCAGATATAAATTAGATGTAATCTATACCTAAGTTCTTTAGATATTAAAATATCTACCAAGCAGTTTATTATAAGAATTAAAATGATTATACAATCATTTATTATTTAGTGCCCTCTATTATTCCATTTATTAATGAATTTAATATTTAGTGATTACTCACTATTATGACTGCTATATGTGATAGAGAAATATCCCAGTAGTGAGAATCAAACAATACAAATCAATAAAACAAAAATGAATTCTAATAGATATGAGTACTATGCAAGGTCTATTCTAGACTAATTAGTCAGGCTGGCTTCTCTGAGGAGGTAATATTGGATTTTAGTTCTGAATTATTAGGAGAAGAAGTTATGTGAAGTCCTTTGGGGAGAAGGTTTCAGGCTGGGCTTAGGGATAAAAAATAATGGGTATTGGTGAAAGAAGCTAAAGAACAGACAGAATATCAAGGGAGCTAAAACCTCATGAAAGGAAGAGAAGATGAAGTCAAGTACATGGGCATGCATTATGCCTGATGGAAATTTCTTTATCATGATAAAGGATTAAGATTTGAAAGCTATGGGAGTGTTTTAAGTAGAGAAATGGCATGAAGTGATTTAAGATTATTTTTCTTTTAAGTTCTCTCCAGCTGCTATAAATTGAGAATAGACTATGAAAAGGAGAGACAGGTAAAATGGAAGCTGGGATACCCTGTGGAATTCTGTTATACGCATTCAGAAGAGATAGGATAATGCATTACAGGTAGATTTATCATTTTATTTCCTTTTTTTCATTATGTAAACATTAGGGTAATACTTATGATAAAGTATAGTGAGTTGTATTTATAATCTGGCATGACAATACCAAAAGAATATACAAAAGTGTATAGTTACAAACTATATGCAAAACAAAAGTATTATTAACATGGCTTCTTTCATACAGACTGAAGAATCTGGAACTCTATGGGTCTTCTAGTCTTACTAGGGAATTAGGTAATACCATATAACTTGGAATTTTCTTATGCATTCCAGGTAATTAACTAACCCTGATAAGCATGTTAATAATGTTAGTAATCAACACCTATATTTGAAAAAGAGACTTATAATCCTATTCCCTTTTGGAAAATGAATCTCCAGGCCTTTAAATAGCATGAAAAGAGGATTGTTGGATGATAGATTAGTAAGTGATACACATATACTCAAAAAATTTAAGTAAGATCTCACTTTAAATTTTCTACCATAGATTTTGCACACACACATTCATATATATTATCATAGGCAAACAAATACTTTTTAATATGTAATGAAGAAAAATATAGATGTATTATTATTATAACATAGCATCATATCTCTCTTGTAATCAATTTCTCCCTTCTACTATCCTGCCCTATATAATAAAAGGGTAATATGCAAATCGATCGAATGGTGGAACACGCTATGACGCGCGCGCACTGACCACCAGGGGGGCAGACACTCAATGCAGGTCAGTGTGCTCCCACAGGGGGAGCGCCGCTCAGCCACAAGCAGGGCTGATGGCTGACAAGTGCAGCGGCGGTGACGGGAGCCGCTCCCACCTCTGTGGCAGTGCTAAGGATGTCTGTCTGCGGCTTAGGCCCCCTCCCCGTCACTCCCCATGGGGAGCGGACCTAAGCCGTCAGTCGGACATCCCCCAAGGGCTCCCAGACTGCTAAAGGGCATAAGCCAGGCTCAGGGGACCCCCACCCCCAGTGCATGAATGTTGTGCACTGGGTTTCTAGTTTCTTCCATAATTGTCCCTGGTATTTATCCATTTCTTCTCTCCTTGCCTATTTCAGTTCCTTGTCACCTGATGCCTGGATAAAATAACTTCTCCTTTATATTCTCTGACCTCAGTCTTGTACTCCTCCAAATCATCCTGCATACCTTTGGCAGATTAATTTTCTTAAAACACTCTTTGCCAGACTTTTGGCCAAAAGCAATCAAATAAGTCAATATAAAATAACATTTTCATTATTTAACTTTCCAAAAACCTCTCATACAATTTAACTGCCATGAGGGTTACTTCCCAAACCTGTTGGTTAATACTCAAAATGTTTAATGGGTTGGCCTCAATTTGCTTAAACATCATTGTCTTGCAATATAGTGGAAAGAACATAATTATGAGTAAGAACACTGAAATTCTAGTATTGATTATGTTTCCCTCTAGCTTTGTGACCTTAGTCAAATTATATAAACCCTCAGTAAATAAATATTCATGCACACAATAAGGTAAAATAGGTGATATTTATCTTGTTGACCACAATGTACGGAAGAGGAAAAGTACAAGATTTGATGTCAGTAGAGTTGGGATTCTAATATATAATTAACATTATTTACAATCCATGACTGGCATCAGTTACCTAACCTCTGTAATTTTATGTTCTTCATCTCTAAAATGGGCTATAAAAATTTCCACCTCAGAAAATTTCTATAAGTATTAACTAAAGCAATAGATGGGAATAGATTTTTTTAAGTATTAAAATGTGTTTCAATTGTTAGTTACTGTTTTGTATGCTAAACACACACTGAACATAAATCAGTGAGCAAAAGTGAAAAAAAAAAAAGAGATTATTTTACTTGTCTGAATTTAAGAATTCCAAAAGTACATCCTGGGTCAAAAATATAAGTGCAAGTAGTTTATTTTGAATTTAATCCCAGGAAACATTGCTAAGGAATAAGAAATTAAGAGAAAAAAAGATTTAAAAAAGGTGTATTTTTAAAGAAGTGACTACTATTTACAGCTGGGCATTAATCTTGTTGTGGAAGCCTGGGAAATGATGTAGAACACATTTGTTACTAGTTTCCCATCAGATGTATTGGGAGGAGGCTTTATAAAATATATACCGATTCCTTTACTCATTAGTTGAAGGCTGCTTGCTACTCTGGAGTGTTAATTCTCTGGCACTTCCTGCCCATATTGCACACTAGTTTAACAAACTTGGAAAGGCAAAAAATATCCTCAAGCAAACAGATGAAGTTTTGACAGTCCCATCAGCACATTCTCAAATGGTAATAAAAAGTCCCCCCTAATTCTCATAGCCTAATGTGTATGTAAGTTTATAAGGCAAAAGACAGTTTGCAAATGTAATTTATTTATGAAGATTAAAATAGAGAGATTATTCTGGATTATCTATTTGGGTCCAATATTATCACATGAACTCTATCAAAGCATTGAATGTTTTCAGGCTGGGGCCAAGATGGAAAGTCAGAGAGATTCAAGTGTGAAACTCAATCCATCATTGATACTTATAAAGATGAGTGGAACCATAAATCAAGAAATGCAGGAGACATCAAGGGGATCAGAGAGGCTCCTAGACAACAGTTAGCGAGGAAGTGGGACCCCAGCCCTACAACAGGAGCTGGATTCTGCCAGCAACCTAAAAACGCTGGGAAGAAGATTCTCTCCCAGAGCATCCAGATGAGACCCCAGGCAGCCAATGCTTTGATTTTGGCCTTGGAAGACATGAAGCAGAGAAATCAGTTGTGCCCACCTGGATTTATTGGG
Source organism: Plecotus auritus (assembly GCF_963455305.1). Classification (NCBI taxonomy): domain Eukaryota; kingdom Metazoa; phylum Chordata; class Mammalia; order Chiroptera; family Vespertilionidae; genus Plecotus; species Plecotus auritus. Next base: position 22,781,993 of record NC_137777.1, on the reverse strand, counting down.
AGGCAGTGAGATAATTTGTGTTATTTTAAGATGCTAAATGTGTGAATATCTGCTTTGGACGCAATAGAAAACTAATACAAAGGGACACATAAGTCACTCAATTAAAATCAGTTATTGGTCTTAAATTTTTCATCCTACTTACAATACCCACTTCCTTCCTTTCCAACATTCAAACTTCAGAGCCTGTTCTGAGATGCTCTTAAATTCCAATGTTGAAATTATTCCTCTCTTAACTCAAACTGCATTTACAATAAGAGCTAGACCATTTAGAATTTGATCATGTTCTCTATTGAATATTTCTGAGCTTCTGTATTGAAAAGTTGTCTTCTCAGTAAGATTATGCATTCCTCCTGAGTATGGACACCCTCAATATATTAGACATTCTCTTTTATATACCTCAGAAAGATACAAAAGCATAAATATTGCCCTGGCCGGTTTGGCTCAGTGGATAGAGCGTTGGCCTTCGGATTGAAGGGTCCCAGGTTCGATTCCGGTCAAGGGCATGTACCTTGGTTGCGAGCACATCCCCTATAGGGGGTGTGCAGGATGCAGCTGATCGATGTTTCTCTCTCATCGATGTTTCTGACTCTTTATTCCACTCCCTTCCTCTCTATAAAAAAATCAATAAAATATATATATATTTTTTAAAAAGCATAAATATTGAGAAAGACTTAATAAAATACTCATCAAGTCACTACTGGGATACTGGTACTGATGTATATCCACAATTCACTTGGTACCATTTTTCCACCTATGATCATAAAAAGTAGTCTCAAAGACAAATACCATATGATTTCACTTACATATGAAATGTAAAATGTATGATGATTGCCATATGGGAGGAGGAAGGATAGGGAAATGAGTGAAAAGGGGGAATGAATTAAGATTCATTGCCTGGCAGGTGTGACTCAGTGGTTGAGCATCAACCCATGAACCAATGGCTCACCCATTCAATTCCAGGTCAAGACACATATCCAGGTTGTGGACTCAATACCCAGTAGGTGTGGTGGAGGAGGCAGCCTATCGATGTCTCTCTCTCATCAATGTTTCTATCTCCCTTTCCCTTCCACTCTCTCTAAAATCAATCTAAAATATATAAAAATCCTCTATGAAGATGCACAAATTTCCAGTTATAAAAATAGTCACAAGGATATAAAGTGTGGCATAGGGGATATAGTCAATAATGTTGTAATAACTTTATATGGTGTCAGATGGATACTAGACTTAACAGGTTGATTACATCATAAATTATATAAATGTCTAATCACTATGCTGTATACTTAAAACTAATATAATATGTCAAACTGTAATTGAAAAATGAAAAAAACATAAAATATATTTTTTAAAAGAGTAGTCTCTACATGAAGAAACTTGAAATCACTCTCCTGAATCTTCCTCCCTTATACCATGACTTTAGTTCTCATTTTGCTTTGTGATTTGCTAAAGGGCAACCCAGTTTTATTTAGTCAATCCTGACTAAGAACATTTTCTCTTTTTGTACTGTGGAATCACCAAATTCCCCCCCCCACCCTCCTTCCTGTTTACATGGCTTTTTTTTACACCAGGCATGATTTTTTTTCTGATACCACACCAAGAATAGTTGCCTCTGATTTCTATTTAAAAGCAATGAATAACCCCAAAAAGAGACAGATTTTTTTCTGATGTGCACATTTTAAGTCAAATGTTGGCTTAAAAAATGATTATTTGGAGCTGTATGCTCTAGAAAGACTTCTGATTATCATTCTTTAGCTTGCTGTTTATATTTGTGGATGTAAGCCATTACTGTGATAAAGGAAGTAGCAGAGGGAAGAATGAATAATAAAAGGATGCAACTAATAACAATTTAAAAAATGAAATACTTACAGCCTAATTGTTGAAAGTGTATAATGAAAGTATTGTTATAAAATATTTATTATTCACACTAAATGGCAACAAAGTTAATTTTTAACTAACAAATGAGTTTTTATTAGTTTGCATGTTATCTAAGGGTTTTTATATATTTTTAAAAAGCCACAGTTAATTCTTTCAAAAGTTATCTGTATTATAGATGAATACCATAATTTTTTTCTTTTTAATGTAATACTTTTTTTTCATTCCCTTAGTTGCCATATCTATTGTTGTAATATATCAAACCATCTATCTATCTAAACTGATTTTAATAGAATAACTTTCTTTGAAAATTCTTATAGATATAAAAGTAATACTATTTAAAGCAATTCTTTTTCATAAAAACATGAAAAGTAAATCAATTCTAAAATAAATGCAGTGATTAAAATATTTCTGTCCTTAGCTATATTGACCCTGTGAGACATTTGTGATGTATCAACAAAGTATAGAAACAAACAAATTATGTATGTTAAATTAGAACATGTGACAACTCTACAGATTTAACACTCAAATGTATTTTTATTTTATAAAATGACTTATATATAATCTGCAAGATAATAGCAGTATTGGAAAATAATCTTTACAAAGTGAACTGAAAAACCATCCTAATATGATCCTGTCCTCAAAGAGAGAGACAGACAGACAGACAGACAGACATTACCAGTGCAATAATTGGTAAGAACATAGTCCTACCAATATGGTATTGCATAAGTCTTTATATACTACCCACAGCAATAGTAATGATGAGCATTATCCTCCATGTCAGAGGGCATTACCTTGAAAGTTAGGACAGAAGTTCAGACCAAACTATGCATTTGAGCTGCCACGAGAAGAATAATTTTTGAGGTCTATAAATGTAGAACTTCCTCCTCTGTCAATAACTGACATGTAAGCCAAATAAACCACAGGGCACATAATATTGTTTGTTTCAGCTTTCATAGTTTCTAAAACTAAATTCATGTTCATATTTATAACATGGTTTTTAAAAAAATAGCCATGAAAATCAAACACACACACACAAACAGAAAGACCACAAATGACTCTACTTTTTAAATTCAAAATAGAAATAGAGGCATTTGAAATGTAAGTCAATCACAATCCCATAATTTACAAATAGATTGACAACATATATTTCCCTTAGATCTCTTTTTATAGAATGAACCTTTCGCAGTAATGTTAAATTATGCTTAAAAAGTAATAATTTGTTTTAAAAATAGCATCTGATAACTTCCAACAGAATTGAGAAAACAGAAAAAGAAACAAGGCACATAATACAATATTTGGGTGAGACATATCAAACCTCTTTATCCATCTAAAAGGAGAAAATTTACTTCATACAGGGACACAGGAACTTAACTGAAAGGAGCAACTGATCACTCACTGTGATGCATGGCATGGCATAAAGCAAACATCCTGGCAGGGAAATAGATTAGGAGGACAGTTTGTCTATCTTTACTTTCTATCAGAAAAATCTTATAGTTGTCGTTTTTTCCAGTATGGGTGCTGCATTTTCAAGTAGCCATTGGTGATATGTACCCTCTTTGCTATCAGAACTTTATATATAACAGGATAAAGAATAGAGCACCAAGATAATATCTGGTATAAAATGAATCTTGGTTTGGCACAAAAGTAGAGGTAAGGGAATAACAATAAAATATTTCACATAGGTAGTAAAATTCCCATAATTAAAACACAAACATAAATTAGGAAAGAGTCTGAGAGTAAATTAGAGATTGAATGGTTTATGTTCTTGATTTTTTTCAAATACAAAATCTAGCAATAGTGTTAGAAGATGTCCTCATCTTAAGTTCACAGAATCAAACAAAATAAATTCAGACATCGAACACTGGGTTAACAACTTTAGACATTAACACTATTCTGGCAAGAGAGAAGGAATCAACTCGTGTTAAGTGCACAGAGAGGGGCCAACGGATGTGACTGCCTGGCTACTAGCAGTCATTAGAATACAAACAAAATACTGTAGAATGCAAGGAAGGAAAATTTACACTACGACCTCAAATTTATAGCAGAAATCCTTACAGTTTTTCTCAAATTGAATAGAAGAAAAGTTTATGGAGCCACTTAGTGACATATATAGCTTTAAAACTGAAATAGAATGGAACAGAAAAGATAAAAGGGAGTAGTGGATAGAAAATACCACAGTTAAAAATCAAATGATAAATTTGATAAAAAAAAGAATTGAAAGGGAACTTCCTCGCAGCTGCAGCAGCTTCATCCAGAAGGACGTCCGGAAGGATGTCTGGAAGGTCGTTTGGCTGTTGGTCTAATTAGCATATTACACTTTTATTATTATAGATTACATATTTTAAATGTATAATGAAGAAAATAAAAGAGATAAAAGTATTATTGTTTTTTTAAATAGAAAACCCCACCAGTGCTGTAGGAAACAAATTTAATAAGATGTGCTAAATTGTAGAGTAGAACAGAGAAGTCACAAAGAAAGTGAAAAAGTTGAGAGATCTGAAGGATGGAGAATGGGTATTCAAAATTATGTTGCTCTGAATAAATATATTTCAGAAATTAGGATATCAATTATATCCAAAACAATGGTCAGAAAAATTATCTAAACTTAAAGTATGAATACATTTAAAGGTTAAAGAAGTAAATTAAAATTCATTCATTCATAATAATAATTAATTCAGATAATGCCTGGAAGAATTTATAAGATGATTCTTGTATAATCATTTGTCTGGATATAGTATACAATAAATATTATCTTGCTTTACTTTATTATTTATAAATTTAGAGACAAAATATAATTCAAACCTACACAGAGAATATTTTAAGCTTTAAATAAGCATTTGGAAGACTATTCTTTTTTTTTTTCCCCTGACAATGAATGGCACAAGATTCAATTTTTTTTCAAAAAGCATGACTAAAAGAAATATAATGATTCAAGTTTTATATTTCATAAAAAGGTAATAGGTTTATATAGAGTATGCTTGAAGAGAATAGATGAATTACTTTTGAAAAACATGATTTAAAGATGTAGTGCAGTCAGTAGAAATGAATCATACTTTACAATGTAGATTTTAAAAATGTAGATTTTAAAAATGAGAGTCAAGCTGCACAGCAGGAAAGATGGCAGGCCACAGGCCTGGACCAGGAAGCAGCAGTGCAGGGAGCAGCTACCCAAGAAGGACACTCAGGTTCTTCCAGGGCCATGGTTTCTTGTAGAACCTCAGTTTTTAGGAAACGTTAAAAATGTGGCCAAGATAGCTAACAGGGACCCTTTGGTTGCAGCCTATAACCATCTTTTTGAAAGTGTGTCAAGGATATTGCAAGTATAAGTAGTGTCCGAGCAGATGAAAAATTTGAAGCTTAATGAAGATAAACCCAAAGAAGCCAAGTCTGAAGAGACTCTGGATGAGGGTCCACCAACATATAAAATCTGTTCTTAAAAGGGGGTGGGGTTTACCAACTTCCTCAAAAAGGAAGATGTTGCTCAAAACTTCCTCAAAAAGGAAGATGTTGCTCACTGCTGGTATACAGAGATACTACAGGATGGCACAGTTTTTGATACCAATATTCAAACGAGTTCAAAGAAGAATGCCAAGCCTTTAAGCTCTAAGGTTGGAATAGGCAGTCATCAGAGGATGGGATGAAGCGCTCATGACTCTGAGTGAAGGAGAAAAGGCTTAACTGGAGATTGAACCAGAATGGGCTTATAGAGAGAAAGGTCAGCCTGATGCCAAAATTCCACTAAATGCAAAACTCATTTTTTAAGTGGAATTAGTGGATATTGATTGAAATAGCAATGCTTCATTTCTAAAGACATCAGCGATGGCCTTGAAGAAACTTATGTAACTAATGACAGCTCGTTACTGTTGTAAGGGTAGAGTCAACTGGAAAATTCAAGGAGTTACGTTAGAACTTGTTTACTTTCTCCCCAATTTTTTAAGAAATGTAATTCGTTATAAATTTCTTAAGTTTAAAATATTTTACCACAGCTGTGTAAAAGACGGGTCAAGGAAAACTCATTTTCCTTTTACCTCATGTTGTAAACTAAAAGGCTCAATAAAAATTTACCCAATGTCTTTTAAAAAATAAAGTAAAATAAAAAATAATAGTGAGCATTAACATCAGTTAGATATCATAGACTAGAGGCCCGGTGCACGAAAATTTGTGCACACTCGGGGGGAGGGGGTCCCCTCAGCCCAGCCTGCACTCTATCACAATCCGGGACCACTCAAGTAGGGTCCGTAGGCCTGGCCTGAGATCAGGGCCTATCGGGGCTTTTCTTCCCCTGGCAGCAGGCAGCTGGCCCCATGCCCACCACTGCCACTGTTTGCCATCTGCAGTCTCCCTCTGCAGGCGACAGGCTGGGGTGCGATGGCTTGGCTGGCCTGGACCTCTCTCTTTCTTTGCTGGGGGATGGGGCCAGCCCAGCGAGGGGCCATCTGCCTAACTGATCGCCCCTAACCCCTTGCCTGCCTACCTGATCACCGCTAACTGCTTGCTGCAGGGTGGAGCCAGTCCTGCAAGGGGCTGTCTGCCTACCTGATTGCCTCTAACCGCTAGCCTGCATACCTGATCGCCCCTAACCACTCTGCCTGCCTGCCTGATTACCCCTAACCACTTGCTTGGGGGTAAAGCCAGCCTAGCAAGGGGCTGTCTGCCTACCTGATCTCCCCTAACTTTTGGCCTGCCTACTTGATCGCCCCTAACCACTTGCCTGTCTACCTGATCACGCCTAACTGCTGGTCTTCCTATCTGATCTCTTCTAAACACTGGCCTGCCTACCTGATCGCCCCTAACTGCTGGCCTGCCTACCTAATCGCCCCTAACCACTTACCTGCCTATCTGATCACCCCTAATGGCTGGTCTGCCTTCCTGATCACCCCTAACCACTCTGCCTGCCTGCCCGATTGCCCCTAACTGCTTGCTTGTGGGGGAGGGGGCCAGCACATGAGGAGCTGTGGTGGTCTGGTCTCTGGTCGTTTTGGTCGTGACGCCTCTGGGCCTTTTATTATATAAGATCATAAACATAATTGGCTGAAAAAGTATTAAAATAATACAACCTAAAATAACTCAGTAATTGTAAGCCAAACAAAGAAAATAAACAGTTTCTATTAAAGGTATTTCAAAATAGAAAGGAATTCTCCAAAGAGATACAGTAATATGTAATTTTTTTCCTAATTTGAAAAACACAAAATCAAAATATATTGTATTAATCCTTAATCTATCATATAAAAGTCTTAAAGAGTATTTATTTGCCATTTGTTTTATAAAGGGTAATATTAAAAATATTAAATACATGGATGGAACATGAAAAAAATATAAAATTATTATGCCTTAACTCGCTGACCATGATTCTGAGTGTGTATTTCTTAGTACTAGGTGTTAGAGAAGACAGAAAACCCAACTCTAATTGATCAAAATAGAAAACTTTTTAAAGTAACTGAAAAAATTAACATACTATTCTGAAACTTCAAGTGAGGTATGATTTAAGTGCCTCCAAAAAATGTTAGAAACAATTTGATTTACTTGCCTCTATGGTCTGCCACAGCATCAGCAAAATTCAGGGAACACACAGCTGTAGGTGTTTTTTTTCTTAGTTCTCTCAAAATAACTGCAGGGAATCCAAACTCCCTGTTGCCAAATATATGGGAAAATGTCTATTCTAGGTTCAGAGAAGAAAGTGGGTTTTTTAAAAAATTTCTCACCTGAGGATATGTTTATTGATTTTAAAAAGAGAGAGAGAAAAAATCAATGTGAGAGAGAGAAACATCAGTTGTCTCCCATATGCTCCCAGGCCAGGATAAAATCCCCAATATAGGTAAGTATCCTAACCCAGAATCGAACCCACAACCATTTGGTGTACAGGACGATGCTCCCACCAACTCAGCCAATCAGCTGTGCTTTGTTGTTTTGTTTTGTTTTGTTTGTTTTTTTAAGTAGTAGTATCTATAAAAGTCTTGTTTTTGTAATTGACTCTTTAGATTAGATGCATGTATCCAAACAAATGGTGGAGAAAGAATAGAATTCACTGACTGGCATAAATTATAGAGATCATATATCACGAATGGCTGGAACAGTAGTGAGGTGTGCTGGGAGAGATATGGTTTGTGCCTTTTATTATGCATAATTATTAATAGTGTGCCCACTCACTCTGAAACATATCCAAGTTTGGTTCATAAATTACACAGTCGTTTGACTTACATCATAAAAGGCTCACCCTCAGAACAAAAACCCAACCAATGCTAAAACATATGACTGGAGAGTTTAGAGGACTGACAGAGTCAACCAACCAGTACACAGTACAGTGTGCCCTGAGAGTCTGCTTTCTTATGAATTTAGGGATAGATATACATACACACCTTAAAAGTGAATGGCACCCTGTTGTGTACTGCCCTATAATTACTACTAAATTTTAACATTTTCAAGATTTTCTATATCAATACATTTGAGTTGATTTATCTTTTCGCTGCACAGTGCTGCATACTATAGTTATATTAAATGTATTGAACCATTCACCTTTGGTGATAGTTGTTCTCTTCTTTAACTCTTAAAAGAATGAAGCAAAGCTTCAATAATTATATACATGTATTTTAATGCTCATATACATATATTTTTGCAAAATAGATTCATAGAAATAGAAATTATGACCTAAAGGGCATACAAATATAGTGCTGATATATAAAATACACTGCTTTATCAAACCGATTAACAAATTTGTACATCTACAAATGAGGATGAAAGTATATGTTATTTCACATCCTCACTAACATTTGATGTTATTAGTAAATTTAATAGTTCTAATTGGTAGGTAAAAACCCATATTTATTTAAAGATATGTTTATTTATTAGTAAGTAGTAAGACTAATCACTTTTAAATACTGTAAATTGCCAATTTTGTCATTTGTCTCATATTCTATTTTTCAGTTTGTCTTTTCCTTATACCTTTGGGGAAGTTTTTATTCTAGATACAAACATTTGGCCTAATGCTTATGCTACAGACATATTCCTGAATCTGCCACTTGCCTTATAAATGGAGTTTTATTTTATTTTCTAATACAGACCTCTTTTTAAGATAAAATATCTCAGCCATTTTCTTTACAGCTCCTATATACTTTATCCTGCTATTTAGAATTATAAAAATCAATTATTATTTTCTTAAGATTATAAAAAATTTCTCTACCTTAAATTCTTGGTTAATGCAATGTATAGTAGGAATATATTTCTTTCAAATATATAACAATTTTCACCAACACAATTTTATTGAAGAAATCACCATTACTCTTACATGTGAACTTGCCATTTTATTCATTAAATTCCCTAATGGTTTCTTTTGCATTTTGATTCCAATTGTGTGAAATATCTTACCTAATAATAGACAAACATGTAAATTGGCCGTACCTGCGCTACACTCACAGCCAATCAGGAGTGAGTATGCAAATTAACCCAACAAAAATGGAGGGTTAATTTGCATGTGCAGGCACTGAGCAGCTGGGAGGGGCGGGACACCTGCTATGAGGAGTGGGGGAGGGGCGGCAGAGCTACAACAGTGATGCTCCTCCAGGAGCGAGGACTTGCAGGCTCCCAGGCGGCTGGAAGTGAAGCCGGGGAAGGAAGGCCTATTCTTGCACGAATATTGTGCAACAGGCCTCTAGTATAGATTACATTTGTTAGAATTGTCATTTTAAAATACTGAATTTTCCCATTCACTAACATGAAAGTACCCAATATTTTTTTTTTCAGTTAATTTTTGTGCTCTATTAGAGTATATAATTGTAGAAGTCCAATGCAATTCTCAGACTTACACTTTGGTATTTCACAGGTTTAATGGTAGTTATAAGTAAGTTGTTCTAATATATTTTCTATAATTTTTTGAAATAAATCTTCCATTTAAAATTTGAACATAATATGCAGTTGACCTGTCATTAATTTTAGAATCTTTCCATTGTCTTCCTTTGGACATTGCAGTTAGATTGGCATATTAATAATGGCTGTTTAATTTCTTCCTTTCCAAAATACATTTTATATTGTGAGAGGTTTTATCTTTACTTTGCTTTTGGTTTTAGAAGAGAGTCTTCTAAAATACACTGAGTGGCCAGATTATTATGATCTCTGAACGCATAATAATCTGGCCACTCAGTGTATATCCTATATAATAAAAGGCTAATATGCAAATTGTCCCCTCGACCAGGAGTTCGACCAGCAGGCAGGCCGGCCAACCACCTATGTCCCCTCCCCCTGGCCAGGCTGGCCGGACCCCACCCATGCACGAATTCATGCACCAGGCCTCTAATATATATATTTACACACACTGAGTGGCCAGATTATTATGTGTTCAGAGATCATAATAATCTGGCCACTCAGTGTATTATGATTAAGAATGTTGTTTTGGAAACATAATCTAGCAGAGCAGGAAATACTTAATATAAAGTATGACAAATAATATTTTATCATAGTTTTGATTCATCTTGTAATGTTTGTGTGAGACTCATGATATAATATTAAATGGAAAATTTAGGTGTGATTCCACTTAGATAAAAGATATTAAATGTAATATTATATATTTATGTGGGTGCATGCACCTTTATGAGTACAAACTTGTAAAGAAATTCAGCAAATTGCATTGAAAACCACTAGGTAGAATGATTCAATGATTAAAATGTTCTTCTTGCACTGACCAGTGTGTCTCAGTTGGTTGGGCAGCATCCCATGCACCAAAAGATTGCAAGTTTCATTCCTAGTCAATGCACATGCCCCGATTATGGGCTCAATCCATGGTAGGGGCCATGCAGGAGGCAGTGGATCGATGTTCCATTCTCACATCAATGTTTCTCTCTCCCTCTCCCTTCCTCTGTCAAAATCAATAAAAATATTTTTTTAAGTGTTCTTAGTACAGTTCTGCCTTTTGACATCTTATGAATTGAGTAACATGATTTTATAATAAAAAAAAGAGGGAAGGAAATGTTTTCTTTAATATTCATTATCCTATCTAATAAAAGAGTAATATGCAAATTGACTGTACCTCCACTACATCCACAAGCCATGCCCACCAGCCAATCAGGAGCGAGTATGCAAATTAACCCAACCAAGATGACACTTAATTTGCATATCCAGGAATAGAGCGAAGACTGAAGACAGCATAGAAGGAAGCCAAGCGTGGCAGAAGGGAGTGAAGCTGCGGAGAAGCAAGCAAGTGGGGTTGCGGAGAAGGGAGGGAAGCAGGCGGGGTGGGGGAGAAGGGAGGGAAGCAGGTGGGCCGGCGGAAAAGGGTGGGAAGCATGAGGAGAAGGGAGGGAAGCAGGTGGGGCGGGGGAGAAGGGAGGGAAGCAGGCAGGGTGGGGGAGAAGGGAGGGAAGCAGACCACCGCAGGAAGCCCTATTGCAGGAATCTTCCTGCAATGGGCCTCTAGTAGAATATAAATGTCCAAATATTATGCATTAATAATACTTACATATAATAAATTATAAGTATCTTTCTAAATATATTTTTCATATCTTTAAGAGTACATGAAATGACATAAAGCCTATGTTTTTGCTCACTGATTATCCCAAGTCACTTATGTAAATTTCTTATATAAATTTGGTATTTAAAAATAATATCATTATATATATCTTATTAAAAAGATTAAGATAATCGAATTTGGAGTAACATGGATTTAGGTTTTTGTTTGGCTTTATCATTTGGTAGCCACTTGCTTTTGGACAAAAGACTTAACATTTCGAAGTCTTAGGCTCCTCTGTTTTAAAATGGAGATGAATATGACATGTTTCAGAGGAATTCTATGAGAACTAAATGAAGTAGAATAGCAAGAGCCTGGTAGTCCAGCCTGTGTGGCTCAGTGGTTGAGTGTAGTCCTACGCACCAGGAGGTTGCTGGTTTGATTCCTGATCCTGGTTTCTAGGTCAAAGCACATGCCCAGGTTGCGGGCTTGATCCCCAGTGGGGGAATGCAGGAGGCAGCTGATCGATGATGTTACTCTCTCTCATCGATGTTTCGTCTCTCTATCCTCTCCCTTCCTCCCTCTCTAAAACCAATGCAGGGAAAAAAGTTTTTTTTTTTTTTTTTTTAAAAGAGCCTGGCACTCATTAAAAGCTGGTATATTGTTTTTGTTATGTGTATTATTACATTTATAGTTATTATTATTATTGAATTACCATTGCTTTTTTTTTAAGAAAAATGCTCATCTTTGTTGATTCTCTCCTTTCCACCCCCACCCCCATCACTCAACTGAATTAAGTAACTTTAAATATTGAGTCTCCCACAAAAGAAGAACTGTATTCTCTAATCAGGAATAAAATGAAAACAAGGCTTCACCTAACGTTTTGTTATTTTGTTCATTGCAGTGTAGTAAGTGTCAGGCCTTTGGCTGAGTATCTTAGAGGGAGGCAGATTTGGCACTATGATTTATGAAATTTCCATACTTCAGATTTTTTTTGAGCAAGATCAAAATCAGATTTACATATACCTCATTTAATGTCACCCAACACAGAGGCATTTTAAAGCTACTCTTTCCCCAAATAACTCTAGTATATTAGTATTCAGATTTTGCTTCCATTCTCCATATTATTGTATCCTCAGAGGCAATGAGAGCTAGCATGCCAGAATGTATGGCAGCTGACAAGAGAGCTCAAGGGCTGGAATCTTTCATATGCAAATGCTCCCAGTCAATGCACTATCCTGAGTTGACTGCATAATGTTTACTTTACTACAGCTTCTCTATCCGCCATTTCACTTGGACTGGGATAGTAGGAGCCACACTTCCAAATGGGGCCAAATGTGATATTACTGGAGCTTCCACACAAACACGGAAGCATCATGCTGTTAGCTAAGGTGCAAGGTTTTTGCCTTGCCAGGACACTACAGGGGAAGGGGTCTAGCACTCTGGGGATAAACATCAGCTGACAATTAGGGATTAGCTGAGGTCATAAGAAACACCTACGTCACCTGAGAGGGCTAAAATGTGTATAATGAGTAGCTGAAAGAAACAACTGCCAGAAGCTCACTGTGGCTTTAGAGACATTGAAGAGGAATATCCAAATGGGGACCTCTATGGGGACCATGTGTAAATAACGTATGTTCTGGTAATAAAGGCCCTGATATAAGGAAGCAATATTCCAGCTCTGAACCAAGATTGAGAAAAGAATTACACAGCAAATGTAGAAAAAAAAACCCTGAGAATCTTGAAAAAATAAATAGCAGCTTGTAGCTCTAACCAACACAGCAATACTTTTATCATCTGTTGTAAAGTTTTCAACATTTTTCTTAGGGAGGACAGAAATACAAAAGCATGTCAGAAACCCATAACATATCATCTGTTTTACATAATTATGTTAAGATGTCTGTATAGGTCAATAATAAATTTATATTTAGAATTGCAGGTTTAGTCATTTTCAATGAGACATTCATTTGTCTTTATAACATTTCAATTTAAACAACACCTTGAAATTTTTTTGTAAATAAATATCTGATGATCAAGCTTGTGGTCTCCAGAAGAGAGAAACGGTAAGCACTAGTCACCTACCTTCATGATTCAGAAAGTTACTTCAACAAGGTTTCTTTTTTATTTAGGTGTATTGCCTGGTACATGTCATACAGTTTAATGGAATTATAGGGAATCTCTCTTTACCTTCAATTCTGGATACCTCAACATTTCCAAGACATGGAAATTTTTATTTTCCAGCTCCTGCTTCATGTATGCCAGACCTGAATCCATTTTTTTTAAATGTCCACACAATGGGTTGTTTTGTATGGAAAACATATGGGTTCCACTTCCATGTACATGTGCCTGCTTAAACTTACTATGTAATATCTCTGTAGTATTTAAACTGAAAGGCAAAATAGCATTCATAAAAGGGGCATTTTTGATCAAACTATAGAGAGAGTTGAAAAGTAAGTGATATCAGTGTTGGGATTCGCACAGAAGAGGGAGGGATGAATCGGTGGAGTACAGCAGATTTTTAGGGAAGCGAAGCCATTTATATAAAACAATGATTGATAAATGGCAAAATTCACAGAGCTATGTAACACTGGAAGTGATTCTAACATAAACTGTGAACTTTAGCTAATAATTATCAATATTGTTTCATCAATAGTAACAAATGTACCATACCAAACGGATGTCAATAATAGGGAAACTGTGAAGAGGGGTGGGACAGATTGTGCATAAGAACTCTGGATTTTCTTTTTAATGTTTCTGTAAACCTAAAGCTGCTCCAGGAGATACAGTCTATTAATGTTTAAAAGGGGGGGATGAACTTTTTCCCACCGATAATGGACTATCCATTCAGTAAGAAATTCTAATCATAAAAACCTGCAGATGTGATTTAAGCACAGCTTAGAAACATGAACTGAAGGGGCTCACTCCCTCTAGGAAGTGACTAATTTTCTTTTCCACAGATCTGATCATATGCACTTCATTTTTCCCCTTTCCTCATTAGTGTTGTGCATATACTTAAGCTTCTGGAAAATTCCCTTTGAACTAAGTAGTGTAGCAAGATTTAACTCAATGTGTGACCTTCTTTCCCACATACACTTCTCTTAGGCTATGTAAATGTGCTCTTTCTCAAAATTTCTCTAAGGTGGAATTGTAAAAGCGCTTATGTTGCAAAATGATCCTTTGCATTCCAAAATAAATAGATGTTAACAAAGAAAGGTATTAACAAAGCAAGTACTTAAGTGGATAGGTGCTAATGTTTTGTATGTTAGGAATCAAATTTTGCATTTGATGAATGTGGTAATGTTGAATCATAAAAATATAGTAATATTAGTAGAAAAGTGCAGTGTTCTGAATACTGCACCTTAAGTTCATATTCTGTTATTAATCCTCTTATTTTGCCATTCACTGAAAAAAAAATCAGAAACAGTCACAACTATAGTGTGAGTGATCTTTCTTTGGATGACATCATCTCTGTGTAGCTTTCCTAGTCTTGATATCGTTATAATAACCTGGTTATTAAATAACAGAAAAGAAAGAGGAGAAGGCCAAATAATATGGGCATGCCATTTGTACAGCTTTGCTAGAAAGCTTCAGTTTACCGCTCTCTAGGTCTATTTCCCACAGATCAATGGGGGAAGGGACTGGACAACAGACACATGTCCAGTAATGTTTGGATATTTGGGAAAATGCTTTCTTGTCAGTCACACCCGGGAGTGAGTCAGTGGCCAGAGTAGGCATGGCCACTGCAAACTGGGAAAGATTTTATCTGTAAACTCCTCAACAAAGGAGCTTTCTCTCTTGCTATTTGCTCTTGATTCCTGGCTTTCCGGGCTCATATGCTCTGTAAAGACACACCGGGCCCATGGCCATGTGGGACCAACACAGTGGACTAACGTACTTTAGCCTGATGCTTTATCAGACCCAGCTTCACCATGGAACGAAAGCTCTGGACACTGGCCCTGCTTTTACCTCTACTAAACCCCAGCAGCACATTTTTCAGGACTGGTTTAAAGACAATGGGACTTTGCAAACTGAGGGATGTAACTCCAAAAAAATAAAGCCTTTTACCAAATCTCATCCTCTCATGGGGGTCTCCAGAAATTCTTATTCTAGCAGTACTCCAAGAACCCCACTCCAATGGAGGAATTGTTAATCCTCCGGCAAGAGTCTTACTATGCCATGTTATTTTATTTTTTTCAAATGACTAAGTTCAGCTCTATCCAAAAATCTATTCTCATCCTCAACAATACTTAGTCACTTAGGAAAGAGAATTATCACTTCCTTCAGGCCTCTAAGGAACAATATATTTTCTTTGTTCATATCAAAATCTACTACTGTTTCATTTATTATTTTAATTACATCTCAATCTTGCCCAGATTCAATAAAATCATAAACTTAAAGCTTATATTTCAGCAATTATTCAAACCTGAGTTTAACTTTCAGTTAAAATTTTAAAAAAAGCAATCAATTATTTTAAAAGTTCTAATATATAGGAAAAAATGATATGGATTTAGATGTGTCCAAAAATACTGGTCTCATTTTATTAGATTCTAATCCAGTGAGATCATAAAGCAGCCTACAGCATGCTTTGCTTTTAAAATTGATCATATATATATATATATATATATATATATATATATATTGAAATTTTTCTCTTGCAATGTCCTAGTAAATGTGGCAATGACATTTATTTAAAATAAGGATGTTATAATTGAGTACGAGTAGATAAAAATAGAAGTGTAATCCTATATAATAAAAGGGTAATATGCAAATCAACCAAACGGCAGAATGACCGGTCTCTACGATGTGCACTAACCACCAGGAGGAAGATGCTCAACACAGGAGCTCCCCCCACACCCCACAAGCCCTGATTGGGTAATTGGGGCCTGCCACCCAACCTCTCAGTTCCTTCCCCTGGCCAGCAGGCTCCGATTGCCCGATGGTGATCGGGGAACTGGGGGTGGGTGGCGGCAGGGGGCCCTGATTGCAGGCCAGGCCTAGGGACTGTACCCACACACAAAGTTCATGTGCCGGGCCTCTAATATTTAATAATCTGCAATTTTGAGATTAGGGCATCTATACTCTCATAAAATATAATTTTCAAAGTCATGGTAGTTTTAAATTACTATTGTGTGCTTTCTTCAATTTTCATTACTTGAATTCCCAATTTATATTAGTTTTAATTATCACTTTCACCTTTCAAGCTATGATGTATAAAATCTTGCATTAATAAAAGATTTACCAATATTCATGCCCTTAGTAAGAAAATATCAGTTAAATACATTTTTCTTATATATATGTGAGAAATTTTCATAGGTTTCTAAAGCTGAGCAAGATGCTAGATCTCCAGTGGTGATTACTCTCAAGGATATGAAGTATTTAATAAATACTTTCATTTTAATGAATGTTCATTCTGTGCGATAGGCTATGATGGAGTAGGTTTGCAAAGGTTAAAAATGTGTTATAAGCTAGGGAACTGGAACATTTTCCTATGTTGTCTTGTAATACATATAATTTTTAATCCATTAACATTTATTTTAAGATGTAAGGAAAAAAACTACTTAACATTTTTTCTCATGTGTTTAGCAACATTATACATATACATAAATATATTTGTAAATGTATATTAACTATGTAATAATTATAATATGTAACAAAATAAAATGATCCTGATTAACCCATTCTTATAAATTATTAACTATCAAAGATTAAGGAAACATTCCTTAATATAGAACTTACCAATGAAAGGAGGAAAATACCAGGTTTTCTTCAAGGCAGCTGAAAAACTGCAAGGAAATGGAACAATATTTGTCAGACTTTGAGAGAATAATGAGAGCCAGGAAATTATACCTACTCAAATTGTCATTCAAGTATAAGGCAACTGCAAGACATTTTCAAAAATCATAGCAGTCCCAGAATATAGCCACATAGAATACTTTTAAAAGAACTTCTTAGTTCTAATATCCAACCAAGCAAGGGGTGGATTAAAACAAAACAAAAATCTGCCACAGCTATAGTAAAATTATGTCACAGTTAATTACGGTAAGCAAACAAACTCCTATTGAAATTTGATTAAAAAACTTGGTAAACTAGAGAGGTGTGAATGCATACAAGAAAGATAATCTCATTAATAGTTGAGTACTGGGAGTGTCTATTAAAGGAACACATGTTATTACAAAAATAAAGCAGTGTAATAATTATAAATAATATCCCACACTAATTCCAAATGAATCTTTAAGACTAACATCTGTTTTAATAAACACTTTCATTTTAATTTCAGTAAGTTAAAGTTTTACTTTCACTTTTTCCTTAACTTGAGAAAAAAATAAATTCAATATTTCTTTAAAATAGCATGTGTAACATAATTTGTAATCTTAAAATAAAATTGATTTTCTCATGATCAATTTACTGATCCTATCCCATAGTTTGTAGTGGAAAATGTTCACTAAATTGTAAAACTAGTAATTTTTACATGGTGAAATTTGAATGACTTGTAGAATTTTTAAAATTTTATATTACTTTTAATTTTGACATAAATAATAAAACAGTTAAAATTTTAACTAAGAGACTTCTGTCTTAAAAAACAAAAAATAAAAAATAAAAGCTGGATTTAATAAGTCTTCCACTCTTATAATCTCCAACAGTTGAGTAGTGGACTATGAAATGAACTCTGATAATTTGAAAAAAGCTTCCAAGAAGTTATTTTGGAGACAAGATGTTGTTTTGCAACTTTGGGACTTCCCTGATGGGAAACTGGGACCCACATATAAAGGGCAAGGAGCGAGAGAAGAAAGAATCAGGCCACTCCAGATTGGTAAGTGGCAGTTTTAATAGGTAGCTCTGGATGGAGGTACACACTATCACTATGGACTACTTTTGCCAACGAGTAAATATTATGTTGATGAAGCTTCCTGATTATAGGTAATACAAGGGGGAAATGGTGTTGAATGACACTAAATTAATAAACAGAAACCAGATTTTAGAAAATGCTATTAGAAATAACCTATAGATTTTCAACAAATAAAAATAAAAGAACCAACAATATCATTTTTAAAGAAGAAAATACAATCTATTATTTAAAAGAGGCTAATTTTATAATTAGTTTGGATCTTGATTCAAAGTATAAAGGTAATTGTGAGAGAATTGGAAACATTTATCTCTTGATGCTTGAGAAATTATATAAATTATATTAGGTAAATAATTATATTAGACTAGAGGCCTGGTACACAAATTCATGCACGGTTGGGGTCCGGCCGGCCCATCCGATGGGGGCCGATTGAGCCAGGCTGACCAGGGGGAGGGGATACTGAAGTATGGCCAACCGGCCTGCCCCCAATCAGGGTAGGGGAGGTGATCGGGGGCCAGCTGGTTGGGGGGAGGGGCCGTGGGCAGTTGGTGGGCCTGCCTCGCACCCTGGTCAAACTCTGGTCAAACTCCTGGTTGAGGGGACAATTTGCATATTACCCTTTTATTATATAGGATAATTACTGCTGATTTTTAAAATGTGTTAATGTTGTAATGTTTAAAAACCTTATCATTTCTAGATATAAACAAATATGTATGCATGAAATAATATGATATATGGAATTTCCTTGAAGATAATAGACATTTGGGAAAGCCCTTGGTGGAATAATTTTTTATCAATTTTGAGGATTTAGAGGTAAATTGTACTATATACTTAACTATGAATTACTTTAAAAATTTTCCATAATAAAAAGTACAAAGAAAAGAAAAGGCAGATTGATAGATGAAGTTAGATAAACATCTGTAAAGTTTTTGGTGTAAGGGCTTACACATAGCAGCCACAGAGAAATGAAGAGGTAAATCAACTAATTTGTAATTATTAAACAACAGTTAGAAAATATAATTTGTGAAAACTAACTTTTGTTATTTTTATGATTTTCTTTGTGACTTGGGTGTTTTACATGTTTACTAGAGGCCCGGTGCATGGATTCAGCTCGATCCCCGCAGGTCAGGCTGAGGGACCCCACCAGTACATGAATCCATGCACCAGGCCAGTTTCAGCCTGATCCCCACAGGCCAGGCTGAGGGACCCCACTGGTACACAAATCTGTGAACTGGGCCTCTAGTACACATATAAGATCTTTGGTTAATCTCTTCCGGCCCACTCCCCTCCCACTCCCCTCTGAGATCCATCAGTCTGTTCCATGTTTCCATGCCTATGCATTGAGCATCTGCCCCCTGGTGGTCAAGTATGCGTCATAGCTACCGGTCAAACGGTTGCACGGTCACACGGTCAAATGGTTGCTTAGGCTTTTATATATATAAATTATAAGCCCCTTAAAATGTTAGAGAGTAATTTCTCTCCTATTTAAAAATATATTATGCTGTTGTTTTAGCTTTTATTAAAATTCAGCTTATTCATTTGTTGATTTATTTATTAATTGGTTGCTATCACTCTCTTATATTAGATAACAGGCTTTGTGAAGGCCATGTCAGATTTTACTCAACATTTTCTCAGTGCAAAGACTAGTGTTAGGTGATGATGCTTCATAAATGTTTTAAGAATGGATGATTTTTAAGACAAAGTGCTCTAAAAAAGACATTAACTGGCAAAATGTTCTTAAAGGCAGTTATTTTCTCATTGAGAGGATTGAGTTTTTATATATTTTTTAATTCTATTAAATTTTATGTAAGTTTATAAATTCCAATAAGAGTTTCCATTCAAGAAAATTAAGATAACATCAAGCAGTTCAATAAATAAACGCATCCAGTTCTTGGGTATGGTAATAAGTTTTAAGAGTGCACAAGAGCCATTAAATTGAGTCATCATGTATGTGGGAGAGACCATAAAAATGTATCAAGAAAGCACACAAACAAAAATATCAGTTGCAAAATTAGAAATACGTAAATAGGACTACCCAAAGGGAAAAAAGAATAAGTAGAATTAGACAATTAATATATGTGTATGTCTGTGTGTCTATATGTATCTTTGTGTGTTGAAAAGTGTCCTGTAAGATTGTGCAGGGAATGTTTGAGCCCAAGAACCTGGGGTAAAGGAGGTAGTATATAATATTTATAACAGTATTTAACACAGGGGTGCTCAACAGTGATAGAGAGATAAAGAATAAACTCATAAAAGCATAAATCAATAATTTGAAGCACAACATTTTAAGTCTCAAAAGTACAATCTACTATTTCAAAGGAGTAAGTAATCAATTTGGTTTTGATACACACAAAAGAAATGTTTTATTGGACACCTGATTAGTTGTTTTCTTCCTCTATTACTTATCATAAAAACTGTCCTCCCATCCCACTCACACAAATCTACATGGACACAAAGGTGGATGTGGTGAATATTCTATAACTGTATTTGCATAATTGCCACCTTTCAGGCTACTTTTGGTGTTCCAGATTTGACTATTGACCCAACATGGCCAAATAAAGGTCTAATTGTAAGCAATTGAGAGTTAAAGTTAAGATATTTTCGGTTAGGTAGGTCCCTTTAAAACAAAACTAAACACACACTTTAACTATGGCTGTGGTTAGCCTAGCTTCATTATAAAATGAGAAATAGGGATTTATTTTTCACTACAGGCCGGATGCATGAAATTCATGCAAGAGTAGGCCTTCCTTCCCCCAGCTGCCAGCACCAGTTTCCCTCTGGCACCCGGGATCTGGGTTTCCCTCTGTCTGCTGGCAGGTACCCGGGACCCAGGCTTTCCTTGCAGCCCTGGCTTCATCCAGAAGGTCGTCCGGAAGGACGTCTGGGAGGACGTCTGGTCTAATTAGCATATTAAACTTTTATTATTATAGATGGCCCAGTGACTGAGTCTATTAACGGTGACTATTCTTTAGGAACATAGGTCCATTATTCTAGGACTTATGCAGTCTGCACTTGCTACACAATTTAGTTACTTTTTTTTTTTCTTAACAAAGTAATGTGCTTCATAACTGAACTTAATATTTGTTTCACTTTGCTCCTAAGGAGAAATCATATTAACACAAAAAGTAATAATAATATGTATATATTTAGAATGACAACTGAACCTTTAATAATTGATAGTTTGAGAGAACTAGAGAAAGGGAGCAAGAGCAGAACGAAGGTGGAGTGCAAAGTATATTCTCTGTCAGTAGTTTCAATTGTCTCAAGTAAAATTTTCCCATGGGGGATTATTGAGTTAAAAAATAAGAAAAATATGCTGGTTTGAAACTCCTGAAAGATACAGAGAAACCAATATGGCAGCATAGGTAAGCACCTAAACTGCTGCCCCGCACAACAATTTCAAAACTACAACTAAAAGACAGAACGGACACCATCCAGAACCACAGGAAAGCTGGCTGAGTGGAAATTCTACAACTAGAAGGAAAGAGGAAAGCTCACGGAGAAGGAGCGGCGAAGGGCTGAGGTACGGAGACACGCACGCAGAGAGGAAGGGTGGCGGAGTGCCTGGCTGGCTTTCTCTGCTGGGAGGGGGAAGGAAGCCCCCGACTGCACTGAACCCCAGTTCCGACTGCACTGAACCTCAGTTCCGGGTGAAACCCTGTGGACCCAGGCTCATACAGGGGTGTCTGGACTGTCAGGTAGAGAGAAGGGCACACGGAGACTCAGAGACTCAGGGGAGCCGCAGTGGCAGGGGTCTGGAGGCGTGAGTGCACACAAAGACTGACTGCGGAGGTTACCACAGGCTATCCCTAGCGGAAGGGAGTCGGAAGCTCCTGACTGCACTGAACCCCAGTTCTGACTGCAATGAACCACAGTTCCAGGTGAGCCCCTGGGGACCCACGCTCTTACAGGGAAAATCTGGACTGTAAGGCGGAAACTCGGGAACTGCTGAAGGCAGAGGTCTGGAGACTCCTGTGCAAGGGCAGGGCTGACGGGAAGCCAAGACTGTCTGCTCCGCCCTGAGACTCCACCCAATCCAAGCTGAGCACAGAGGCTTTTGCAATCTGGCAAGGCTAATCCTATAAGGCTTGTCTCCAGCACCGAACTTTTCCCAGCATAGACACAGCTGATCCTCACAGCCAGCTGGCCTGGAGGTCAATTCCTCCCAGTGATACCAACAACAATCAAGACTTAACTACAACAAGGCTGTACACACAGTCCACAAAGGGGTGCACCAAGAGTATCCACCCCAGGTTAACTGGGGAGGCCGACCCACTGGGCCATATAGGAAACCTAGCACACAAATTTACCCTACCAACTCAGGGAAGCAGTGAAAATGCGGTGACAAAGAAACAGATCACAAACGAAAGAAATGGAGGAAAACAAAAGACTGGATATAGAATTCAAAACCACGGTTATAAGGCTTTTCAAGAATATCCTAGAAAAGGCCGATAAATGTAATGAGACCCTCGAAGATATGAAAAAGGACCAACTAGAAATTCAACATACACTGACTGAAATAAAAAATATTAT
The DNA here is from genome assembly GCF_963455305.1 of Plecotus auritus. Lineage (NCBI taxonomy): Eukaryota > Metazoa > Chordata > Mammalia > Chiroptera > Vespertilionidae > Plecotus > Plecotus auritus. The sequence goes on along the minus strand of NC_137777.1, from coordinate 22,759,311 downwards.
ACAGAGACCCAACAGCAGACTAGAGGAATGCAAGAATCAAGTCAAAGATTTGAAATACAAAGAAGCAAAAAACACTCAGCCGGAAAAGAAAAAAGAATACAAAAAGTTGAAGATAGTGTAAGAAGCCTCTGGGACAACTTCAAGCGTACCAACATCAGAATTATGAGGATGCCAGAAGAAGAGAGAGAGCAAGATACTGAAAACCTATTTGAAGAAATAATGACAGAAAACTTCCCCTACGTGGTGAAAGAAATAGACTTACAAGTCCAGGAAGCGCACAGAACCCCAAACAAAAGGAATCCAAAGAGGACCACACCAAGACACATCATAATTAAAATGCCAAGAGCAAAAGACAAAGAGAGAATATTAAAAGCAGCAAGAGAAAAACAGTTAATTACCTACAAGGGAGCACCCATACGATTGTCAGCTGATTTCTCAACAGAAATTATGCAGGCCAGACGGGAGTGGCAAGAAATATTCAAAGTGATGAATAGCAAGAACCTACAACCAAGATTACTCTACCCAGCAAAGCTATTATTCAGAATGGAAGGTCAGATAAAGAGCTTCACAGGTAAGAAAAAGCTAAAGGAGTTCATCACCACCAAACCAGTATTATATGAAATGCTGAAAGGTATTCTTTAAGAAGAGGAAGAAGAAAAGAGTAAAGAGAAAAATTATGAACAAGAAATACATATCTATCAACAAGTGAACCTCAAAATCAAATGAATTAAAAATCTGAAGAACAGAATAAACTGGTGAATATAATATAATCGGGGCATAGAAAGGGAATGGACTGATAATTCTCAGGGGGAAAGGGGTGTGGGTGGTGCGGGAAGAGACTGGACAAAAATCATACACCTATGGATGAGGACAGTGTGCGGGGAGGTAAGGGTAAAGGGTGGGGTGGGAACCGGGTGGAGGGGAGCTATGGGGGGGAAAAGGAGAAACAATTGTAATAATCTGAACAATAAAGATTTATTGAATTAAAAAAAATTACTGTGAAAAAAAAAAAAAAAAAACTCCTGAACGATAGTGTAAGTCATTCACCATTTATTCTTGATGGTGTTCTTTCATTGTTTCCCTTAATATTATTACTTTCCCTAAGTCAGTTTATAGGCTTTTCCTATTTTGAATGCCCTCTCCTTTTTTTTTTTTCATTTATTATTCAACATGCAGTTCTGTCCTTTTTACTCTCTGAATCCTTTCTAATTTTGTTACCACTACTTTAAATTAACATGTGCTTAAAAATAGATACCCTCTTATTTTAATGGGTTTTATACACTCATTTCATTGTCAATGTAACTATTTTCTTTATCAATACTAACTCTCAAAATTCTAAGTTGCATAAGGGTAAAGACTGCTTCATGCCAATGGAACAGCACTGAGAATCCAGAAATAAAACCATGTGTATGTGAGAAATTAATTTTAGACAAAGGAGCCAAAAACATACAATGGTGAAAGGAAAGCCTCTTCAATAAATGGTGCTGGGAAACTTGGAAGCTACATTCAAAAGAATGAAACTAGATGTCAATTTGTCCCCATCTACAAAAATTAATTCAAAATGGATCACAGACCTAAATATAGGTCTGAAAAAATAAATTACATAGAATAATAGCTTATAAACTTATGGACCTTGGTCTTAGAGAACATTTTATGAATTTCACCTCAAACACAAGGTAAGTACAAAGAAAGATAAATGAATGGGATTATGTCAAAATAAAAAGCTTCTGCACAGCAAAATAAACTGCCAACAAAACAAAAAGGCAACCAACCGAATGGGAGAAAATATTTGCAAGCAACAGCTCTGACAAGGGGTTAATATCCAAAATAAGTAAAGAACTCATAACACTCAACTCCAAACAAATAGACAATCCATTTAAAAAATGGGCAGTGGACCTGAACAGACACTTCTCTCAAGAGTACATTCAAATGGCCAACAGATATATGAAAGGATGCTCAACTCAGTAGCTACTAGAGAAATGCAATTCAAAACTACAATGAGATACAGCCTCACACCTGTTAGAATGGCTAGTATCAATAAGACAAGTATTGAAGAAATTGCAGGGAAAAAGGAACTCTCATTCATTGCTGGTGGATTGTAAACTAGTACAGCCACTATGAAAAACAGTATGGAAGCTCCTTAAAAAATTAAGAACAGAGTTACCATATGACCTAGCAATCCCTCTTTTGGGTATGTAGCCCCACCTTTAAAAGCATTTATTCACAAAGATATATGCACACCTATGTTCACTGAGGCATTTTACATGGTGGCCAAATCATGGAAACAACCAAAGTGTTATTTGCTAGATGACTGGATAAAGATGTGGTACATATATACAAAGGACTACTACTCAGCCATAAGAGATGACATAATGTCATTTGCAACAACATGGAAGGACTTTGAGAATCTCATACTAAGCCAAATAACTCAGTCAGAAAAAGGTAACAACATATGATTTAACTCATATGTGGGATACATACCTGAAATTCATAGACACAGAGAACAGTATGGTGGTTACCAGAGGGAAGGAGTGTAGGGTGTAGTAAAGGATAAAGGGGGCAAAATATATGGTGATGGAAGGTAATTTGACTTTGGATGGTAGGCACACAATGAAATATACAGATTATGTATCATAGAAATGTACACTTGTAACCTAACCATATTAACCAATGGCACCCCAATAAATGCAATAAAAAAAGTAAATTTAAAAAAGTAAATGAACTTAAAATGGAATAAAAGGAAGAAATGTAAGCACCATGAAAGCAGGGACTTATGTTTCTAGCTTGCCACTGCTTTATAGCACAGTGGTTGATGCTTAGTGGGTGGGAAAATTACACTGAGTGTTGACAGATTATTTTCCATAGCACTTATTAGAAAAGAGTATTTCATAAATGCAGATTGCACTATTTTTTCTAGGCATGCCATAATAACAAAAATTTATTTTCTCACATTTGCTAGATCAAAATGTGGGCAGGGTTGGTTTCTTTTAAGATATTCCTGGGCGTACAGATGGCCATCTTCCTCCTGTGTCTTCACACGGTCTTTCACTCTGTGTCCTAAATTTCTCTTCTCATAAGGACATCAATCATATTGAAATAGGCTCACCCATTTGACCTCATTTTACCTTAATTCCCTCTGTAAGAGTCCTATCTCCAAATACGATCACATCCTGAGTTACTGGAAATTAAGACTTCACTATGTGAATTCAGGGGGTCACAATTCAGCTCATAACACAGGCTGGATAAGAGTCCTACTTACTGTTACTTAGCGAAGTACACAGGTTTTCATGAAGAGACGCCAACAAAAATACTGAAATTATACAGACTGCCTTATATTTTTGTCTTAGAATTCTTTTTTAAAAAATATATGTTTATTGATTGCAGAGAGGAAGGGAGAAGGAGAGAGAAACATCAATGATGAGAGAGATCCATTGATCGGCTGCCTCCTGCATGCCCCACACTGGAGATCAAGCCCTTAGCCAGGCATGTGACCTCTTGATTCACAGGTCAACACTCAACTGCTGAGCCACACCGGCTGGGCTTAATTACCAATTTTACGCTAAGTAGCACACCCTTAGGAGCTCTCTTAGGCTTTTCTGATATCTTAGGACACATCTTGCTAACGGAAGCACAAAATAAATGGAGATAAAACAGAAATGCTGGCGGACACAGTGCAAAGCTATAGCGGCTGATACTGAGATGCTGAGGATCGCTCTTCCGGAAGGAGCTTGGCAGGGCCACTGGCTCCTTGGGGTTGTGTTCCTCTGTAACAGCGCCTTGCCAAGCAAAGGCTGAAGGCTGTTTTCGCGTTTCTTCATAAAAGTGATAAAAGTGAAAATTCTCCCCGGATTTCTTTCCGTTAGTGAAAACAGGTACTAATGCTGATCTCTCATAAACGCAAAGTGGCACAAAGTGAACTTCCCAAAAGTGGGGGATACCCGTACTTGGGGTACCAATCTTCAATAAATTCCAAACAATACTTACTTTAGGGCCTGAGCTCTTGAACTTTAACCTTTCCACTTTTAATGCACCTGAGTCTTTGCTTCTTGGTTCTTCGAAGGCTTGGTCCTGGGGGGAGACTTGGCGGCCCTGGGGGACCCCGATGCCTGGCCACAGGACACAGGTGAGCTGCTACCTTCCTGCCAATAGGTGCTCAGGGCGAGCCCCTGGCCTGGACCCTTACTCTGGGCCACGCTCTCTGCGGCCATTTCTATTTCTGGGTCACGTTCACTTTCGGCCTCAGTTCCTCCCTCCGCCTGAGTCTCCATCTGCATGGCTGTCTTCCTCCGCCTCGTTCTCTTGATCGTCCTCCATTTCTTCCTCACTGTCTTCTTCGCTCTACGCCGCCCTCCTCCTCCACCTGCAGCCTCCGCGCCTGCCTTCCCCCTGGACTTGGGGGCCCAGGCCTGGGCGGCGCCGTGGCTGTACTGGGCCCGGCGGTGCCCGGGGAACCTCTGGCTGCGGCGGCGGCGGCAATGGCAGGGGCAGAAGCCGCCTTCTCAGGGTACCTCCTTGGCCCCGGCGCCTCATCGCTCGCACGGGTCCCCTGTGCGGTCCTGTGGCAGCTCCTCCAAGGCCGCGCCCACTTCAGAGGCCCAGGGGAGCGGGGAGAGCCCAGGCCTGGGCCCTGAGCTTGCACCTGGATTGGCGGCCTTCACGTCCGCCTCCCACCAGGTCCTGTCCCAGGGAGGCGCCTGCCTGCCTGGAACACCGGGCGGGGTCCTGGAGCGGGTCTTGGGCCCCTGCTCCCGGCAGCCCCTGCTCCCGGCAGCCCCTGCTCCCGGCAGCCCCTGCTCCCGGCAGCCCCTGCTCCCGGCAGCCCCTGCTCCCGGCAGCCCCTGCTCCCGGCAGCCCCTGCTCCCGGCAGCCCCTGCTCCCGGCAGCCCCTGCTCCCGGCAGCCCCTGCTCTAGAATTCTTTGAATCAATAATTCTAATGGAAATTAGTTTTTTCTAGGTAAGGGTATTATACCTGTGACTAAATGAATGTGACTATGTCATGGATGCTTCTATGGCAGGGGTTCTTCATACCTTTTGGGGTATGAATAATTTGCTGGAAGCTATGTGCCATCGTCTCAGAAATAAAAGGTTTACACACTAACTATTCCGCAGCATTGAAAAGACATTAAATACCTTAAAATGAGTCACTGTACCTTAGGTTAAAAACTCAAATTCTACTGTGTATCGATATATGTTGCAACCTTTTTATTAGCCAGAAAATAAATAGGAATGGGAAAACGACAGATTATTAAAGTAAGTCAATTCATAAACTGGAGGGATCTTATTTTTTTCGAATAGACAGGCATGTGCAAAATTAATTAAGATACAAGCAATCAATCCTATATAACTAGTTAGAAAAGGTGTACCATCTTTCTGAAATAAAACTAAGTTGAGCTAAAAGTATTTTATTTTACAAGTTTAAGAAATAAATTAGACCGCAAAGTAAGAATAGCTTATTGCCAATGTTAGTCTTATAGCTCTTTAGGCAATTTCTGCATTTTCGAAGACAGTACCAAAGAAAAATGAACCTAAAAACACAGTTTAAGAACTAAGGGGTATGATGTAAAAACCTAGTAGTAATTTGTATATCATATTAAATAATACACATTTTAGAGACTGAATTCTTGTTGAGATTTTTTTGATGTACTGTATGCATACATTTAGTGTTGTATTTCTTAGATAAACTTCTTCCTTCACAGAATTGGTGCATTATCCTTAGCTAGGCAAGAAGTCGTGTTCCAGGAGTTTATCAGAAAGGTGATCCTTATGCTTCTTCTCTGTCATTCCCTCCCATCATTCTAAATAAAGGAGTTCATTTCATAGCAGTTTAAAAGGATTTTCTTCAAAAATAATCTTCCAAAGATTTAGAACCTATGGAGTGACCACCTCCACACTTTACTGGTCACAAGTAATTTTAAAGCAACTAAATCCTTTGAAAGCCAATCTGATAGGCATGTCCTCTCTGTGTAATCCCCAGGGAGAATGGGGAAGTTAGTCACAGCGGAAGAACTGCCTGCCAGACAACTGCCACAGATAAATAGCCCCCAGAGGACTTCGAGGAAAAGGAAAGTCAGTCTATATATTACAGAGAGAAGCACATTTTGCCTCTCAATGTCTACATATTTTACACTCTTTGGAGATTTCTGTTCATTTAATAATTATATATGTACTTGCCTGAGCACTTTTCTTGTTTTAAAAATACATATTTTACCTCTTAACAATCTTCCAGCATTTGTTTAAAGCTCTTCTAATGACAATCTGTAAAAGAAAAAAAAGTACCTTGTCTCTCCTGCTTATAGGATCAACTGCAGCAGAAGTCAGAGAAGCTGGAAATATCAGTAATGAAATAATGACTGACAGATGAACACAGCAGAAAATAGCAAAATCCATGAGATAGCTGGGATTTGCTGGGCAATCATATGTTTGAGAAGGAAGGTAGGTCTCACACAGTCAATATAATACATGGATCTTGGCAGGCTGTGCCAAAAACCCAGTTAGTTCAAGACACGAATGGCATTTTCAGTCACACTGTCACTTTCCTTTTACCTTGGTGACTCATCCACAACTCCAGGCATTAAAAAGGAAAATCATGTGTCTTTCACAATTCTCCTTAGTCATATAGTTTGATGTGGCATGACATTTTTTAAGTTCTTGAACTTCTCAAGACAAAGAAGTGGGATGGAAGAGAGGAAGGAGGTAAAATTTCTGATGAAAATAATTATCAAAGAAAGCATTTTGCACTTATATTCCTTCTTTTATAATTATTGAAATTGTTGGAAACTTTAATGATTTGTTTTGACATCTTCTGACAACGTAGTTGGCTAATCATCTTAATCAGAGTATGCAGAGCATAACTCACATTCCTCTTCTAATGCAGCCTTCCTAAGACTATCAATTAGCACACTGCAGGAGGAGAATAATGCCTTAAAGGACTATTAAGAGGTGGAGTCCTTCTTGCCCTGATCTAAATGGTGCCAGATGGCTGTCTAATTAGTTACTTTGCTGTATCTACATTCCACTTCAGAGCTGCTATCTCCTTTGCAGAATTTCAGTTAATAGATGCTACTCATTATTTTCCACATTTATTTGACCTAGTATTTTTATAGCCTTCAAGAAACAAAATTACAAAATTGATTACATTTTGAGGTTTAATTATTTTGATTAATGAAAAAGTTGGTCCTAAAGTCTCCCCCAACGTGTAAAATGTTATGTAAATATGACATTTTTGCATGTATTTGTGTGTGCTTGTACCCATAGCCTTATTTGTGCACATCAGAACTTGGAAGTTGATGTTTTCAGAGTTTAAATTTGGAATCCTGGGACATTAATGAATATTTTCTTATGTATATATCTAGGCAATTTATATCAAATTTGTAGTATATAGCCCACTCTTAGCTACACTACATATGTTTTCAAGATACTGCTACTTACATAATTAAAATCATTCAACTATATTCATTGCCTGTGTTACACTATGATGTTGCTTCTGTGAGTTTTAACAAAATGAGACATGTGCAGTGTATACCAATCCCAATAGAGTACCTTCCCTAGCAATGATAACCATGTTGAAACAACCACTTCTTATGTTTTTCTTATAAAATTTCTTAAGATGAATTAGTAGTAGTGTTTTTTTCTAACTGACATAATATGACTTTTATATATGCTAAGGATCTCACTCTCATAATTTTATAAAGAAAAATATCAAACCCCCAATAGGAATAGAGATAGAAAGGAATAGTAAAATTCACATAAGAGATAGTACAGTTAGGTTTACCAGAAACATTCTGCTCAGATAATCATAGAAATACATATAAAGCCACTAAATGCATAATATCTACACTAATAAAAGAGAGACATGCAAATTAACCATCAGTCCGCTACACCCACCAGCCAATCAGAGTGAGTATGCAAATTAACCCAACAAAGATGGTGGTTAGTTTGCATATGCAGACGGGGTAAAGACTAAAGACAGCATAGAAGGAAGAGGGAGGGAAAGTGGAAAGTGCGGCGGAGGTGGTGGCGGGAGGGAAAGCGCAGGGGGGGGGCGGCAGCGGCGGGAGGAAAAGTGCAGGGCGGTGGCGGGAGGGAAAGCGCAGGGGGGGCAGCAGCAATGATGGGAGGGAAACCAGGGAAACCGGGAGTGGGGGGCAGAGGCAGCGGGAGGGTAAGGGAAAGCACGGGGCAATGGTGGGGGGGAAAGCACGGGGGGGGGGGGGCGGTGAGATGGGTGGCGGTGGCGGGAGGGAAGCCCGCCGGAAGCCCTGTTCTTGCAGGAATCTTCCTGCAACGGGCCTCTAATATATTAATAAAAACAAGGACAACATGACTGAAATATCTATACTTAAAATGTGGTGGTTTCAGTGTAATTGAAAAGCCATTTGATAAGATCCATTAATCTATTCTCTTTCACCTGACCTATTGCTAACATTCTTAAGGCACAGTAATAGCCTTAATTTTAGTAACTTTACATATACAATATACACTGAGTGGCCAGATTATTATGATCTCTGAACGCATAATAATCTGGCCACTCAGTGTACTTCTCTTGAGTACCTCACTTATTTGATATCAAAGATACTATAAATCGTGCACCTGATCAGTTTTCCCCTTTGCACTGGCTGATAGAAAGCTCAGGGCAAATAGGTGGTTGATCTCCAGCAAAAGTCTAGAATACTTTTGGTACCCATTTGAGATACAAATACACTGAATGGCCAGATTATTATGCGTTCAAAGATCATAATAATCTGGCCACTCAGTGTATGCTCAAAAAGACTCTATGCTATCAAAAGCAAAGACAACCGCAAAACACTTACTACTTCCCAAATCAGTGTCATTTAAGTTCAAATTACTAGTTATTAATAACAGAATGCAATTATTTAATGATATAGTAAATTGCACCAGAAGTTCACTGGTGGATTCTGTGACTTTCTTCAAATTTAGATATAATTAAATATATGGATTTACTTCACCTAACAACTGTTGAATTCATATATATATATATATATATATATATATATATATATATACTAGTATATATAAAACAGAGTTTAAAATGTTACTCTTTTCAGTTGACTCAGGCTTTTTTGGTTAGTGTTATTTTTTTTCCAAGCATAATGACTTTTAACTAGAAACAAACTAAATACTACATATTACTATCTACAAAGTTATAGACACTCACCAATTTATTAGAGATAATAGTTTGCAATTACAGCCTATCATGTTAAAATGTGAATTTTCCAACATAGTTGAATATATCCAAAATGCTTTAGTTTGTGTATTTTCATCAAGCAAGGGAAGTCCCAATATTAGCATTTTCTACCATTCTACTTTTTGCTTTTTATGTGCACGCAATGTTTATGTTTCATGTTTCACAATGTTTATGATGGTCAGATGTAGGTATCAACTTGTCTAGATTATAACAAGGTTATTTAATCAAATACTAAGTTAAATATGTTATCACATTGACATATTTTATTTAACACCATTTTGTTGTTATTAAATCAATGCTTGCTTACAAATCTTTCTTTCCATACCTGATATCTGCTTTGAGTAATTCTTAGGTAAAGTTTCTGCCTAACTAAACTAAATATTTTTAGTATTTAATTCCAAGTTAATTTTCCACAAAGACACTAACTTTTGCTGCTTCTGCCAATGACATATAGTTTAGAAGTTACTCTAAATATATAAGATAAAAAGATTAAACTATATTTTATATAACATAAGATAAAGTCACTATAATAATCTCTAGCTGTAGAAGGCACTCTAAATAATTATTGCCATTGTACTAAAGAGTTTACAGCACCACTATATATCCCTCAGTATCAAAGACTTGCTAGAGATGAAATGGAATTTTTCTGAAAGCTAATGCAAAGACCACTTTATTCAAAGAGCATAGATAGTGATCAACAACTCTGAAGGATCTAGTGAAAATTATGAATATTATCAAAGCATTGAAACAGAAGCAAATCTTTTCTGGTTCATGAGAAAAAATGGGCAGGGAATTCAAGTCTCTACTTTGTCAATATTCAGTTTATTCTTTATTGAGTAAAAATGTTCTCACAAACATTTTTTATAGGAGGAATAAGATTTTTAAAAACCCCACACATTTCTTTTCAACACTAGTGAAAGTCAAGACCATTTCTATATTTTAAAGTGAGTTGCTCAGGTGATGTATCTTAAAAGATTTAGAATATAGAATAGATTTAACATTTTCTTTCATGGCTGAAAGTTATTTTTTAAAATTTTGTGCATATAATCAAGACATTTATTAAATGACCCAAGAGGTTGTCAATTGTATAATTAAAAAATAATTTATTGACTGATTTTAGAGAGGGAGGGAAGAGAGAGAGAGAGAGAGAGAGAGAGAGAGAGAGAGAGAGAGAGAGAGAGAGAGATTTGTTTTTCCACTTAGTAATGCATTCATTGGTTGCTTCTTATATGTACTCTGACTGAGGATCAAACCTGCAACCTTGGTGTATTGGGACAATGCTCTAACCCAGTGGTCAGCAAACTCATTAATCAACAGAGCCAAATATCAACAGTATGAATGAAATTTCTTTTGAGAGCCGAAAACCGACTTCTGCGCATGGGCCACGAAGTTTCAATCGCACTGTACGTGCGTGCCCGCACGTGGTATTTTGTGGAAGAGCCACACTCAAGGGGCCAAAGAGCCGCATGTGGCTCGCGAGCCGCAGTTTGCCGACCACTGCTCTAACCAACTGAGCTATCCAGCAAAGGCCCAATTTTATAATTTTTGAGAGTTTCTTTGTTAACTACAGAGAGAAAGTAATGATATATGATTGGACAAATTTAAAAGAAACATGTTAATGTAACCAAAGTTTGATTAGTAATTTTGTTCACTAGTAATATTTGAAGCATCCATTTTTCCAAGTTTGTTACTTTGTTTACTTAAGAAATAACTAAATCTTCATCTACATTTTACCAGAATATCAGTATCCACATAAGCTTGCTTGCTACTATCCCTAATGCTATATGAGTTAATTTTTTCTAATTCAGCAGTACAAAGAATATAACAAAGTAATAGAACTAGAGGCCTGGTGCATGAAATGAATGCATGGGTAGGGCCCCTAGGCCTGGCCAGCTATCAAGGCTGATTCAGGCTTTCCAGCTGCCAGCTGGGGCCTTCCTTCCCCTGGATGCTAGCTGCCAGCAGCTGGGGCCTTCCTTCTTCTGCATTGCCCCCTGGTGACCAGCACATGTCATAGTGAGTGGTTGAACTCCCGAGGGGACAATTTACATATTAGCCTTTTATTATATAGGATAACATTCAAAAATATTTTAAAAACACACACAATAAGTTGATCAAAATATTGCTCTAAAGTTAGTTGGTCTGAGTGGATATTTTTTAGGTTCCTACATATAAAGTTCATGCAACTGCATGGCTTAATTTAGTAATACATATTTTGCTTCTTTCACTTTACTTAGATTTATTTGTATTTGAGGGGTCATGCTTCCTGGAGAACAACCCGGAGACAAAGATTCATGCACAGAAGTTTCATTGTGGCAACACTTACTAACAATACCTATAAGAGCGTGTGAGAAACAGGATGGGGCAGACAGAGAAATTGAACAGTTGTTATACTGCAAAATCCAATCCCACAGAAAGCTTTGGAGCCAGGATGACCTTTCAGAACTGGCTCTAATTCAGGTGTTAGAGGGCCAGGCTTTTTTACTCTGCTGTCGCCTGCCCTGGTCCTCCTATTTAAAATTAATTGAATATGGGTGACCCCTGCTGAGAGGCACATTCTTCAGATGGCTTCCTCAGTTACAGCTGAGTTGTTAAAAAAAACAAAACAAATTTTCTGTATTTTGTCTCAGTATAAAAAAGTGAATTACAATGCACTATAAAGCAACTTTAAAGTTATATATTTTTTGCTAAAATAATGGAACTAACTTTGAACCAATTTGTAGATTTTTAGTTTACTTTAAATATATTTTTATTTTACTTTTATATATGTTTTATGAGCATGTACTATATAAAAAGAATGATTATTATAAAGTATAAAAATGCAAAGCAGTATTCATGCTTTTGAATAGATAATAAAAGAGATGATTGTTCAAATAACTGTAATGCATTGTACTATTAATAATTCCAGAGTTATAAATTAAATTATTGGGTGTCTTAAAGAGAAAGATATCTACAGGGCTCAGAAAAACTTAGATAAAGTTTAGCATTTATTTGACTTCTTAAGGAATTGATAAAGTTTTGTTGTTGTTTTTTAATGTTTTTAAGTGATTTTAGAAAGAGAGAGGAAGAGGGAGAGAGAGAAACATTTTTGAGGTAGGGAAACATTGAGTGGTTGCCTCCTGCATGCCCCATACTGGGGATCAAGCCTGAAACCTGGGCATATGTCCTGACCTGGAATTGAATCTGCAACCTCAAGGTGCCTGGGATAACGCACAACCAACTGAGCCACACCAGCCAGGACTGACAGAATTTTAAGAAGCAGAGATGAATGCCAAGATCATTCTAGGCAGAGTGAAGTGCATTAGAAAGAAATAGAAATGCCAAAGTCTTGACCGTGACCTGCAAGGCCTGACAGGATTTGTTTTCTACCTATGATGATCTCAATTTGATGAAACATGAGGCATGTGAACAGAAATAACCTTAGCTTGTTAAAAAGCTAAATTGTTCTGTTGCTCAGATGTCAGGCTGATTCTGTGCTCATCTTGGAGGTCAAAGAGAAAGTGATGCTATAATAACACCATTGACAAACCACTATGTCCCTTTTCTTGCTTTCAGGCTCCCCAGCAAGCTAACCATTCATGCTATGCCTTCTACCTCCAAAATATATTTCAAACCTGAGTAGGCTCCCTTTTCTTACTACAGCTCTAAGTCTAGCCCTCATCGTCTGTCATCTGGACTGAGACAGTAACTCTCCAATAGGACTCATTAGGTTAGCTCTTGCATCCATCTAATCCATTCTCCAGACAGCAGGCAAAATCATCCTTCAAAAATATGTCAGGTCATTTCACTCTTCACTCAGAAGGCTTCCAGTGACTTTCCAGGACTTCAGAATTAAATGCTAAAGTCTTGACCGTAACCTGCAAGGCCTGACAGGATTTGTTTTCTACCTACCTCTACTGTCTTCTCTCTTAAAATCTTTTCTCTTGCTCACTCATCTTCCTCGGTGTCTTACACTTTCCAGATTTGTTGTATTTGGCACTTTTGTTCTTCTTCTTCTTTTTTTTTTTTTTTTTCTGAGCCCTAATGGTCACATAGCTGCTACCTTTTCATAACTTAAATTTTGTTTGAAGCATATCTCCACAAAGAAACCTTTGCTAAGTGAGCTTCTAAAATAGTTTTCTTATGAACATTCTCAAATTGCTTCTCTGTAGTATTTTCATGCAATTTATTTGTTTATGTTTATATTTCACCTTCCCTCAATAGAATTTAAACTTCATGAAAAAGGCCTTATTTATTTGTTCTCCACTGTTTAAATAGCATTTATAACAGTAGATGAATTCTATCAGGAGGTCACAGATTATTAGGAAGTAAATATTAATGTAATTAATTATAAAATATCTATAAAATTTGAATTTGTTATTGAGTTTAAGAAATTGGAATAATAATTTGGGTAAGTCTGCTGATAAATAGTTTCTCAGAATATTAATCACTACAGTATTCTAGAAATTATTTTCTAATGTTCACAAACATTTACTAATCACAAGAAATACAAGAAAATTAAACTTTTTTAACAAATAGTATGCATTTTTTAGACAGTCTTTCCTGAAGGACTTAGGACTGATGTAAATAAGATAAACATTAGAGCCCTAACTGGTTTGGCTCAGTGGATAGAGCATCGGCCTGCGGACTGAAGGTTCCCAGGTTTGATTCCAGTCAAGGGCATATACTTTAGTTGCAGGCACATCCCCAGTAGGGGGTGTGCAGGAGGCAGCTGATCAATGTTTCTCTCTCATCGATGTTTCTAATTCTCTATCCTTCTCCCTTCCTCTCTGTAAAAAGTCAATAAAATATATTTTTTTAAAAAGATAAACATTAGAGATGGAGGGTGGGGGGGTTGGAAGAAAATAAAGAACCAAAAAAATCAAATTGATTGAATTCACTGTTGATGCAAACCATCTTAAAGGGAGAAAATTGCCAGTAGGCCTTAAAGGACTTAAATATTACTGAAAAATGTGTCAATTTACATATAGAATTTATATAACAGAGAAATATCACTGAAATAAGCACAAAAATATAAAACTCAAGGAAAAAATATTAGCAGGGCCCCTCCAAGTTCTGACAGAATGTGTTATGATTTAGTAGATCTGCAGGTATAGGCAAGCCAAAACACACCTCCAAAAATATCTTTGAAATTATTTACATGTTGATCTTGGGTTTATAATGATTTCATAAATACTAACTAACAGTTTTCATCTTTAATCTGTGATAACCAATCAAATTTAGGAGTATATCTCTTCCATATTGGAGTAACTGGGCTACTCATGCAGACAAATATTCCAGCATTTTGACACATATTTCATTGTTTACTAGTCTATTGACATCAGACTTGCATGCTTATTTTTTGTAAATCCACTTCTGACTGATGAATTAATTCTTTGTGTGCTGACGAAATCAGTTTTTAAATCAGAGGGCAAGATACAACTCTCTGGCAAATCTACCAAGGTAATGAAGGCCTCTTTGTGATTTTTTTGTGAGATAATCTGAAGGTCTTTGCCTTAGGGACCCAAAGAGCACTGTATTTTGCTGAGTGTACCATGGCATTTTCTTTATTTTAATCTCTATACTGTCTCTCCTAAATAAGAGAGATGGAGAGAGAAAGATAGAAAGAAAGAGAGAGGGATGTGTGTGTGTGTGTGGGGGGGGAGGATGGTGGGAGGATACTGCCTTTTAATGATAGAAAAAAGAAATACAATTTAAGCAATCTATTTATATTTGAGTGCATTTCCACAGAATTATCTATAAAAATAAAAGCATAATATGCAAATTCACCAAACAGCCGAACAGTGGAATGACCATCTGGATGACCACACAATGACATCCATTGGCACTGGGTCAGCCAAGGCAGGTGAGATGCGATTGTTCGGGGGTCCCGCCATTGCCCCACAGAGGGAGGCCCAGGCCACCGGCCAGTGGGGTGATCAATTGGGGGGTCCATGATTGCCCCAAAGAGAGTGGCCCAGACTATCCAGCAGCAGCGCTTCAGCGGGTGGGCAGGGCCTCCCTCTGCGGGGTGATCGATCGTGGGGCTCCTGGACTGTGAGAGGGTGCAGGCCGGGCTGAGGGACACCCCCCTCCGTGCACAAATTTTGTGCACCGAGCCTCTAGTCTATATATATAAAAGCCAAAGTGACTGTTCGACTGGTAGCTATGATGCACATTGACCACCAGGGGGTACTCAACACACAGGCATGGAACAGACTGATGGAACTCAGAGGGAAGGGAGTCGGGGGAGTGTGGGAAGAGATTAACCAAAGATCTTATATGCATACTAAAAACCCAAAGAGCATTGCAATTTGCTGCGTATACCATGGCATTTTCTTATTTTATTCGTGCACGGATGGGGTCCCTCAACATGGCCTGTGAGGATCCATGCACCAGGCCTCCAACGTCCCCCAAGGGGTTCCCGATTGCAAGAGGGAACAGGCTAGGCCGAGGACCCCACCGGTGCACGAATCCATGCACCAGGCCTCTAGTATGGTTCATAATACTAAATGAGGAAGAGTTCTGTTTTACTTAACTATTTCACTCATTCATCCTTTCTTTCATTCATTGAACAAATACACGCTTATTTATTTTCTAATATAAGATCGAAATAATTCCTGCACTCACAGAGTTTAATGTTTCAGTTGTATTGGTAGAAGTTAAACTAATTACATAAATAGGTTTTTGCATTATAATTTTGGAATCTGTTCTAATAGGATTACTGGGGAGATTTTAATAATATTTTAGGCTCTAGGAACTAATTTCAAAACCTTTGTGCAGAAAAGAGTGTCACTGGGTTGTGCTACCACATCAATAATCTTTAAACTTCTACTCACTTTCTTGT
Source organism: Plecotus auritus (assembly GCF_963455305.1). Taxonomy (NCBI): domain Eukaryota; kingdom Metazoa; phylum Chordata; class Mammalia; order Chiroptera; family Vespertilionidae; genus Plecotus; species Plecotus auritus. Next base: position 22,743,279 of record NC_137777.1, on the reverse strand, counting down.
ATTCTCTCCAACATATCCCCTGACAAAAGCTGACTGAACTCTTCAAGAGAGGGTGGAAATTCCAGGGGTAGGTAATCCAGCCAGCAGGAATCAGATAAAGAACCCAAAGGGGCTGGGTAGAAAAGCTAAATGGATTAAATACAAATTGGTAGTTACAGAATAGTCACAGGGAGGTAAAATACAGCATAGGGAATATAGTCAATAATCTACACTAATAAAAGAGAAACATGCAAACTGACCATCACTCCGCTACGCCCACCAGCCAATCAGGAGGGAATATACAAATTAGAAGGACAAAAATGGCAGCCACCCAGCTGCTCCAGGTGCAGAGTGGCCAGGCTGGGCAGGACGCCTGCTATGAGAGGGAGGGCGGGGGCGAAGGGATCTACAGGAGCGGCACTCAGGCGCAGCGAAGATGAAGACTGCAGACTCCGGAGTCTACAGAGAAGACCAAGACGGCAGACTCTGGCTGGAGTCTTCTGCGAAGACGAAGATGGTAGACTCCAGTCAGAGTCTGCAGCAAAGACGAAGACGGTAGACTCTGGTCGGAGTCTGCAGCGAAGCAGTGAAGACAAAGACAGCAGACTCCAGCCGGAGCGAAGGCCTGGGTCCCAGGTGCCAGGGGAAAACTGGTACTGGAAGCCAAGGGAAGGAAGGCCTATTGCACGAATCTCTTCATGCAACAGGCCTCTAGTATTGTAATAACTATGTATGATACCAGGTGGGTACCGGAAATATTGGGGGGATCACTTTGTAAAATATAAGATTGTTTAACTGTTATGCCAAACACATGAAACTAAAACAAAATAAATGAATGTGAACTGGAATTAAAAAATAAAATTAAAACATAATAATAAAGAGGGAAACTTTAAAACACACACACACACACACAAACTCAAGGACCACCTCCAACAAACTGGTTTGTGCTGGGAAAATCCAAGATGGCACATGAAACCTTCCCTGGTGACATTTTGATTCACTTTTCTTCACTAGCACGCTAAAAATCACTCCTGTGGATAGAGATTTAACATTAAAATTAGATGTGACGTATTGTTAGGCATGTTCCAAGCATGACTGAGAACTGTGCATGCTCTGTTGGAAATCCTGGGGAATCCCAACCCCTGAACTTTCCTACCTTCCCCCCAGACCCTTTGATACTTTCCTAATTCACCAGAATTTGGGAGAAGGAATCATTAAAGCATTGTTATCCTTCTCCAGCCCTTGGCCAAGGAATAAAATTTATGACAGAATCCTGTCTGGTCCTTTTGATGCAAGTGATACCAGGCAGAACAACCAGGGTTTGGGAGTTGGTGACAAGAGTATACAGTCTACAGAGAGGAATTGACAGTTCTGCTCCAACCACGAAGACAAGAGGAGAAACAGTCCAGAGATGGAAGATGCTGATGATGCCTTGCCATGCTAGCAGTCAGCAGCTGTGCGTCGCAGCAGGTTGCCTAGGACCTAACCAGAGAGGGTCGGACCTGCATTGCCACCATGTGCCCACCATCCAGATATCATTGCTGACATGTACACTTAAGGGACTGTTTGTCATTGATACGGGGACTCAGAACCGTTGGACATTGAAATTGGGACTTAAACATTTTTTGTTATTACATGGTTATTCTAGTCTGCAGAGGCAAGATTTTTTAAAGGAATGAAATGGGGAAAAAATAGATACAGAGGCAAAGAAGCATTGAACAGACTGTCAAACTACAGCGGGAAGGCAAAGGAGGTTGTGGGGGAGCTGTAAGAGATCAACCGAAGGACTTGTACGCATGCATATAAGCATAACCAATGGATAAAAGACACTGGGGGCGGGGGAGCAGGTAAAGGCATGTACTGGGGGGGAAGGGGAGGCCGGGGGGAGGTCAATGGGGAAAAAAATAAAAATAAAAAAATAAATAATTAATTTAAAAAAAAAAGAGTATACAGTCTATTTGAGGAACTGAGACAAACTTAGCTAAAATGCAGAAAGCTCGGGAAAGGGCATTTAAAGGGCTTATGGCTAGAAGGATGAGATGTAAATTGAAAAATTTAGGAACATGTGAAGTTACACTAGTGAAAACGCTTTGAGTTTTCTGATTTCCCTCTTCTAACTTATACAGCATTAAAAGGCAAAACAACAGGTCCCCAAAATGCCCTTGTCTTAATCTCCTGGACCTGGGTATATGGGACTTTTCACTACGAAAGAGGCTTTGTAGATTGATTACATTAAAAGTCTTGAGATGGGTAGGAGGTTCTAAGTAATACAAATAGATATGATGTTGGCACAGAATCCTTATGAGGAGGTGAGAAGGGCAGTTAGAGAGAGAGGAGATGGACAAATGAAGCAGGGCAGGGAGTGATGCCTTTTAAAAGCAGAGGAAGATGCCTTCCTCCAGGGAAGGCAGGCTGCTTCTTTAACCTAGGAAAACAAAGAAACACATTTTTCTTCAGAGGCTGTGCAAGGAACAAGCACTACTAATACTTTGAAGACCAATTCTGGACATCTAGTCTTCAGAAAAATAATATAATAAATGTCTGTTATTTTTAAGCCACTAAATCTGTAGTAATTTTTTTATAGCAATGGAAGCAAACTAACACAAATGTGACATGGTTTGAAATCTGCTCTGTATTGGTAAAGAAGTCATGTTTTATATCATTTACTAGTATTCTACTTAACCTGAGCTAGAATATCACTTCCCTGGGGGATGGGGCCATCATTTTAACTACCCTAGCATTAAGTTTTGTCCATAATGCATTACATAATTTACTTGCTAATCAATTTAAGCTAATGAATTAAAAATTTTTAATACTTACAATGTGTTCAAGCTATTGATCTGCCTCAAAACTAATTTTCATTTTTTTAATATATTTTTATTTATTTCAGAGAGGAAATGAGAGGGAGAGAGAGATAGAAACATCAATGATGAGAGAGAACCATTGACTGGGTGCCTCCTGCACACCCCACACTGGGGATCAAGCCCCCCAACCCAGACATGTGCCCTGACCAGGAATCAAACCATGACCTCCTGGTTCATAGGTTGATGCTCAATCACTGAGCCAGGCCAACTGGGCAAAAACTAAATTTCAGTTCTCACTCCACATCTGACTTTACCAGTTACGTAGGTGCTATCTAAGAAACTTCATGGTAGGCCCAGGATACAAGACTCTCTCTCTCACTCTTTTTCTTTTCGTGGCAAATACTTTTTCTGAAAGTTTTCCAAAACTCTCGGTGCACTCCAAATTTGTACTTTTGCCTTTCCTAGGAGTTCTGTTTTTAGACTCTGACCAACTTTATTTGACTTAGAGTTAACTTGTAACAGATATGTGGCTTAAAATTAGTTAATTGATCTGCCTTAGTTGACTCATGCATGATATATGATTCCGATTTCTGTCATAGGTTTGAGATAACTATTAGCCCACATAAAGAAAATGAGGAAAGTGCCTGACATAGATGGTTCTTCCATTCTTCTCAAAGAACTCCTCCTATCTCTCATCAGATCACCCTAACTGTATGATTCATTTATCAATCAGCTTTTTTGATAGGATCTCAGTCAACTGAGCCAGAGATTGTTTTGCATATCAGAAAATAGATACACTAGTTGTACCAGCTAATAATGCGGATTTTTTCCACTAAATGGAGTTACACATATGTTGATACATATGCGATTGGATATGTATGCTGTTTTGTACTGACAACAAGATTCAAAACTTCATATGTCAAATTTTCTGAAGGTGTTAACATCGTACATATTTTTACACTTAAAAATGTCTAATTTGGTGCCCCAAAAAAAGAGGGAAGTTTTGTGGGAAGTTTTAATTCATTACTTTATTTTGAAGAAAAGCGCCGCTGAAAGTTATTGTATACTTCGGGAAGCTTATGGTGAACATGCTCCATCTCAAGATATTTATGAACGCTGGTTTAAACGCTTTAAAAGTGATGATTTCCATGTGAAAGGCAAAGAACGTCCAGGTCAAGCAAAAAAGTTTGAATACCAACAATTACAATCATTATTGGATGAAGATGCGTGTCAAACTCAAAAACAACTTGCAGAAAGATTAAACATTGCTAGCAAACAATTTCTGATCACTTACAAGCAATGGGAAAGATTTTAAAGGAAGGAAAATGGGTGCCACATCAACTGAACGAAAGACAAGTGGAAAACCAAAAAGTCATCAGTAAAATGTTGCTTGAACGGCACAAAAGAAAGTCTTTTTTGCATCGAATTGTGACTGGCAATGAAAAGTGGATTTATTTTGAGAATCCCAAATGCACAAAATCATGGGTTGATCCAGGTCAACCATCAACATCGACTGCAAGGCCAAATCGCTTTGGAAAGAACACAATTATCTGCGTTTGGTGGGATCAGGAAGGTGTGGTATATTGTGAGCTTCTAAAACCAGGTGAAATAGTTAATAGTGATCGCTACTGACAACAAATAATCAATTTGAACCACGCTTTGATCGTGAAAAGACCAGAATGTGCCAGAAGACATGGCAAAGTAATTTTGCTCCATGATGACACACTATCACACACTTCAAAACCAGTTAAAGACACATTAAAAGATCTTGCCTGGGAAGTAGTAAGCCACCCGCCTTGTTCACCAGACCTTGCTCCTTCAGATGACCACTTGTTCTGATCGATGGCACATGCACTTTCTGAGCAGCACTTCAAAACATACAAAGAAGTGGAAAATTTGGTCTCTGAATCATCTGCCTCAAAACAAGAAAAGTTCTATTGGGATGGTATCCACAAATTACCTGAAAGATGGGGGAAATGTGTAGCTAGCAATGGACATTACTTTACATAAAGAACTTTTGATGTTTCTCTTGAAATTACTGTGTTTTCTTTGATTACAAAATCCGCATTATTAACCGGCACACCTAGTACAGTGGTCGGCAAACTGCGGCTCGCGAGCCACATGCGGCTCGCGAGCTGCGGTTTGCCGCTCTGTTGACTAATGAGTTTGCCGACCACTGACCTAGTACATCCAGAAAGTGTGTATGAATGCCAGTATTTTAATATCCAAATCATGACTGTAGAAGTGAGAGATTGGAGAGTTTATTTTGCTGTACCACGTTTTCCACTGGAGGAGCTGATAACTGCTCCAAGGCAATAATTCTGTCTCCTTCCATTTTCCCAGTCAGTGCTGTCTGCACAATGCAATATCATGAGACGGGAACTTTAAATGTCAGCATCACCTACTGTTTCTCTGACAAGGATCTGAAATGAACCGACTTTTAGAGCTATGGGTACTCAACCAGATTAATGTACCTGCCACCGAATTGGTGCCAAATAAATATTACATGGAATAAAAGGTGGGAGGTATGAAATAGATTGTATTTGTAACACTCATCCATGTCAACTGTTTCTTAGCTGGCATAACTTTTGTGAAAATTCAGCAGTCATAAAAGAGAATCTTTTTCTACCTTTCACTGTGTGTGTGTTTTCGCTTTCATTTAGAGTAGATCAAAGTAGTGTTTCTACTTATTTTCCAACTGGTCATGCATTTTGGTGAGGAGAAATAAATAAAGCCAAATATCCAAGTTTGTGATTGGGATGCTGAAGGGATTTGGGTAACTCTATGTCATGGCAACGTGAAGCATCCCTAAGCCTGGGGGAGAAGAAGAGTGTTAAAACAGCAGGCCACATTTCCTCCAGAGCAGACATAACTGATGAATGCCTGATAAGCTATCCTAATCTAAACTTGACTAAGATGGATTCAAGCCATCTTTATTGAGTTCCTCTCCAGGGTATCTCCCTGCTGATACAGAGAAAACAAGATGTATTTTGGGGACTTCTGGTACGATGCCACACTCAGTAAACTGTTAATATTCAAATCATTTTCATAATGACAATAACTAAGTAATATTTTAGCATTCTAATTCAAAGCATCTCTCTAAAACAAACTCTAATTATAAATAGTTTATCATGTATATAAGTGTTATATTTTGCAAACCATTGGAATTCCCTTGCCACAAATAACATGCCCCCAAAAATGCTGATTTAATGGTAATAAAGTTACAATTTTAAAGCAACTGGCATAATTCTAGGATTTGTTGTTACCTTAATTTTATTTATGTCTTTGCAACTGTCAGCCATCTAAGGGGTGTAACTACACCATGCAGATATGACTGCAACTACATTGCAACCCAGGGTCATAGGTTTTTAATGGACAATGAACCTGATTTATTAAACAAACTCTATTAATGTTACATCAGGGATAAAATAATTATGAAGCCCTTTATATTGTAAGAATTTATCTTTGTAATTTCTTCCTTAAAAAGGAGCCATCTCTTTCTAGAATAGTCACTAGGCCCTGACATGCTGGGCTCTATAAAACTGATAATGAATTGAAAATGAAGACCATCAGCAATATGTTCTTCAAAATGTTATATGAGACATTTGAATCAAAACAAAAATAAAACAATCCTTCTTTATTCCAGTTATTATTTAAGTGTTTAGAATACAGCATATTCCTAGAGCTAGTGTGAACCAATAGAAGCATATGGATTTTTAAACTTGAGGTTTAAAATAAGTGCCTAAAATAAGTGTCAAGGATTTAAAGATCAATATACTAGTACTAGACATTAAAAAATTAACAATGCAGAAGATAAGAAATATTTTTTTTAAACCATAGAAATCCAAAATCTTGCATTTATAGCTCATCATATTATTTTTTAGGGAATCAGTTAAATAAAGATTAGAGAAATATTGTGTATGATTGAAATTGTTTAAAAGAAATATACCCTTAAATATACGATTTATAAGCTTTATTCTTTTGCAGATTTCTTGGGAAAACACAACAAAAGAAACTATTAGCTTGTCCATCAGTGCATTTTTGAACTTGAATTAGCTCACCCCATTTGTTCTTTTGTATACTCAGATAAAATGTTTACTAAGAAAACCAAGTTTTCCCCCTTGTTGTGACAAAGAAATCTTCCTTCCTTGACCTACATTTTATTTGATGGGATTTGCTGAGCCTATCCTTTCTTATCCACTGGGTTGGATCCATGGCCAATGGCTAGCAAACAGATTTACTCCATCCTGCTTGTAATATTGATTATGTGATTGCTGGGTGTCAGCCAAAATGAGCCAGTTAACATTCTCCTCTAGATGACTTGGTCAGTGATATCAGGGGGAGGACTCTCCATTCACTGCTATGATAGAATGAACGTTCAGCCAAAATGCTGCATTCCTCCCACATCAAAACTCTTGCTGCATTGTCATCATGAGTGGAGTATATTATACCTTCTTGAGGTGGGGCTTAGCCATTCTCATCCCAAGCCTTAAGAGATCTTGTGTATTGCCCTTTATACTTCTACATTTCTGCAATTTTCATTAAGTGACTATGCTACAGTTGGTGCACAGGTCTCAGGAGAAAGATGAGAGCACATGATGCAGAGCTATGGAGCTGAGCCTTCCTGATCACCAATGACAACCAGCCAACACAGCTTAAAGGAGAATCACACCAACCGACTAGTATATTGATAAGAACAAATATTTATTGTGTAAGCTACTGAAGTTTTATGGTTGTGGTTTACTAACAACAGTTAACTGACAGTGGTGGCTTAGATGAAGATGATAACAGTGGTAGTGAAAAACGTGGTCAAATTTTGGATATGTTATCAAAACTTAACATAACATATATGGGAAGTACAAGTGAGGAGAATAACTCCAAAACCTTTGCCTTGAATAATCAAAATGAAGGAGTTACAGCTTACTGAACTAATAACTAAAAGTTAACTGTGACCCTAGCTGGTTTGGCTCAGTGCAGAGAGCATCAGCCTGCAGACTGAAGGGTCCTGGACTCGATTTCGGTCATGGGCACATGCCTGGGTTGCAGGCTAGATCCCGAGTAGGGGGCATGCAGGAGGCAACCAATCAATGTTTCTCTCTCATCATTGATGTTTCTATCTCTCCCTCCCTTCCTCTCTCTGAAATCAATAAAAATATACATTTAAAAAAAAGTTAATTGTGGAGCATATTTTGAACAAAAACATCAGGAGTAAAGTTTTTATAAATTACATTATTATATGAGCCTGTAATAAAGGATAGTGGTCTAATGCCAAATATACATTTTTAAAAATTATTCAGGGACCGATAGTTCTTAGTACAACAGTAATATGGGATGAGATCACCAAAGAAATAATTGTGAGAAAGTAGGGAGAAACCAAAGTCTCTAAAATTAACAGTTTTAAACTAGAAAATGTAAGTAATCAAAAGAGCAACCAATAAACTATGTGAGATTACAATTGGAAGAGGAAATGTAGGCAGATTGGGGACCAGTGGTGCATGAACACTTCTGAAATATACTTGAGAACATCTAATCTACCCTGATTCAGAAACACTGTTTACAAAGCACTAATGAGGATGTAGATAACTAATACTAGCAGCTCTTTTTTTTTTTTAATTAACATTGATGAATTTGTCACTTGAAATTCATCATTTCATAAAATCACTTTGATCTTCCTGTCCTGATTGTTACTACTGTTTGTAACATTGAGCCAGATAATGTCTGTAACCTTAGGGTGAACAAATGTTTCAAGAAGTTAAACATATATTAGTCAGTAGACAGGGGAAAGATGAAGAGAAAAACTTGCAAGTACATTGTTTGTTTTCCAATTAGTATCATATTGTTTTCTAATTATCTTCTTCTATGCCCACCACATTTAACTGTGAGCTCTTTGTCATACAAAAAAATTGTTTTCTGTTTCTTTTATATTTTTAACACTTCATACTAAATCTGACATATAATCTGGACTTAATAAAAATATACTGAATGATTAAACATGTCAAAGTACCATCTTAGTAAAATGCCATAAGAGGAACTAAAGAATCTGTAAAATTAAAAAATTTGAAATTACAAAATAAGCAATTATCTGTGTTATAAACAGGACAGAAAATATTAAGCTTCTGGTAAAAGTAAATATATTAGCTAGAAAAAAAATAAAACAAAAAATATCCACATTTTGCTGTCCAATCTAGTTTATCAATGTTTCTATACAGACCTTGGTAAGCTGTTAGGAGTTCAGAATTAAAAGGATCTTGCTAAGGCAAAAATGAAGAAAGCTTACCAATGTATTTTATCTAGCAATGTCAGCTTGGCTCATTTTTTTTTTCCGGCATTTAAATGCTCATTTGTTAGAAAACAGTCTAGTATTCAAAGGACTGCAATAATGTTAATTATGTTTGGCCTGCAGCACATAGCTGCACAGTGAGTGGGAGTAAGCACTTCTAAAATTTCCCAATGAGTATTTTCTGAAAACTGTATTGAAAAAATACCTGTGAAAATCTGAAATTTAAGGCGAGGACTGGATACCAATACAAAAAGGAAATGCTCAAAAGAACATGTTTCAGAGACAGAAAGAACAAAGAAGAAAGGATTTGTGGTCAAAGTGGGAGGGAAAAGTTACACAGGCAAGAGATAAGTTTAGAAGTTGATTTTTAAAAATGTACAGATTTCTGGGACTACTTCTATAAAATCATAGGGATGAACTCCGGTTTAATTGTGTATTGAAATAAAATAGTAGACATGCAACAGCATGGATGAAACTAGCGAGTATTATGCTAAGTGAAATAAGTTAAACAGGGAAAAATACCACATTATTTCACTTATATGTGGAATCTAAAAAACAAAACAAACAAACAAAACAGACTCATAGAAACAGAGACAAAGGAATAGTTACCAGAGGGGAAGGGTATAGGGAGGTGGGTAAAAAATATAAAGTGGGAATATATCGTCAATCTACACTAATAAAAGAGAAAGATGCAAATTGACCATACCTTCGCAGCGCCCACCAGCCAACCAGGAGTGAGTATGAAAATTAACCCAACAAAGATGGCGGGTTAATTTGCATATGCAGGCACCAAGTGGCCGGGGGCGGGGCGGGAGGCTGGCGATGACATAGGTGTTCCACACTGCCCCAGCAGCTCCAGGCCTCTGGGCAGCATGGGAAGGAAGAAAGGCAGCTCCAGGCCTGAGGGAAGGCAGTGCCGGCAGCCAGGGGAAGGAAGGCTCATTCTTGCACCAATCTTCATGCATCAGGCCTCTAGTAATATTATAAAAACTTTGCATGGTGATGGATAATTACTAGACTGAGACTGAGTGTGGTATATACTTCACATCATAAGGTATATAAATGGTGAATTGCTATATTATACACCTGAAACTAATAAAATATTGCATACCAACTATACTTACAAAATAAAAAATAATAATTTAATAGACAAGATTTCTACTGTTTATACTTTAGTTCTTAAAAAGTTTGTACTGTTACATTTAAAGTAGAAAAATATAAACACATTTTATTCTATTCAACCTGGGCTACTTGGGAAAGAAAAGTCTTGAGAATATCAACTTGTGTATTAAGATAAATTCTTTCATATTCATTGATCACTGTGATCATTCATAGCCTACAAGATTCTACCAAATTGGAAATAAATACTGTTCTATCTCTAATAATATCAATATGAACATTATGCCTTATTTATTAGGTGCAAAGGAGAAGTAATTTAGCTCAAAGACAAACAAAATAAAATAATCAACATGTTGAGGTTTTAGATTTTGAGTGCCCCACTATAAATTGCCATTTTTTATTGTGCACCTGTTTCATGATATAATGTCTTTTTTAACCCTTGTCCAAATGTTTGATTAAAACAATTGTTTTTCCTGGAATTAGATGACACAGTCATAATCTCATAACAGATATTTTAAATTCTCTTTGCAGAATAAATAGTTTAAATTTTTGGTGTTGTCTATGAGAAAACTTATGAATAGTGTGTGACTAATATTTTTTTCTCCTCTAATTGTAGCACGGAGTATTGTTCAATTTTAATATTTCAACACCAAAGGAAAGTCAATTCTTGTTAATCCCACAAAATATTTTAATAAATTTTATTGAGAACAGTTTTATATTTACAGAAAAATTGTGAAGATAGTGCAGAGAATTCTCATATATAGCACTCACAGTTTCTCCTATTATTAACATCTTATTAGTATGGTACATTTTTCACAGTTAATGAACCAGTATTGATATGTTAGTATTAGCTAAAGCCCATTATCTTACTTGGATTTAATTAATTTTTCCTCCTTTTATTTTTTGTTCCAGGACCCCATTCAGGATACATTTTATCTAGTCTTCATGTGCCATTAGGCTTCCCTTGACTGTGACATTTACTCATACTTTCCATGTTTTTGATGACCTTGACAATTGATAGGTTTCCAGAAACAGCTGAAGCTGAGCCTCCAGGCAAGGGGCAAGAGCTCTCATTTGGAAGGCAGACAGGATACCATGGGTCGGATCCTATCTGAAGGGATAAAGTACAAGGGGAAGCTAAATAAGAGTCAGGACAATAGGCTAATCTATGAGAGCAAATAGGCATGTGGAGTTTAAAAAGACTTAACCAGCTTGCTCACTAATGTCTGAATTTTAAAAAAGACATGACTTTGAGGAAAAATCTGCTAGAGGTGGAGACCTGAGAATCAAGAAGATAAAGTGTGAGAACATATTAATGTTTCCTTGAATAATTACACATTAACTGTGCTTGCTTAGGATTTGACATTTACAAAAGCATTTTTGAAGCATTAATTTTTGTTTCTATAATGAATTGTACATAGTTAATTGTCCACTAACTTTTGCAGAGATAAAACTGCAATTTTTATTAATATTTCAGTATCTTTTGTTTCCTCATCATTTCTCACAGCATACATATGCCCTTGCCCAATGAACTTATATATTTCCATTCTTCTGATTAAAAAAAAGCCATGACTGTGTCTATAAGTTTTTTTTCTTTGCTTAATCCCTTCACCTTTTTCACCCAAAACCCCTCCCCTCTGATAGCTGTCAGTCTGTTCTCTATGAGTTTGTTTCTATTTTGTTTGTTAGTTTATTTATTTTTCATTAAATTCCACAGATAAGTAAAATCATATGTTACTTGTCTTTCTCTGATTGGCTTATTTCACTTAGCATAATGCTCTCCATGTCCATCTACGCTGGCACAAAAGGTAGGACCACCATATGGATTACCAGAGGGAAAGAAAGAGTAGGGGGAAGTAGAAGAGGGTAAAGGGGGATAAATGATGATGGAAGAAGACTTGACATGGGGTGGTGAACACACAATGCAATACGCAGATATGTGTATAGAATTGTACACCCGAAACCTATATAATTTTATTAACCAATGTCATCCCAATAAATTAAATAAAAACAAACCAAAAGTCATGATTCAGTATGTATTTGGAGTACTTTAGGATTCATAAACTCATTTACTATTTCATAAGAAGTACTTCTCTGACTAATTCTTAAATATTCAGGAGCTCTGAGTGTGCCTATTAATAATGAATTAAATATATTCTTTTCCCTTTTTTCTCTTTTCCTACTCTTTTCTCTGTTTTCTCTTCTTTTTTCTTGCTGTTACTATATTTTGGGAGCCAGTTCTAGGGGGTCTCAAGATTTAGTGCTTTTGTCATCTCCTAGAGAACTTGTTCAAAATGCCAATTTCCCAGACCTACCCCTCAGAAATTCTTATTCTTTATGCCTATGTGGATTCTAGCTCTCTCTTTTATCTTCCACACCCCATACCAGCCCTATTAATCCTGACACAAGTTTTAGAAGATGTTATTTTAAGAAAACTTGTTATATGCCATTATAATTTCTGTTCTGCACAAACCCTCCCTTATGTTCTTAAGGAATGCAGCCTTTTAAGGTATGTGAGAAGCAACCCTGGTTAGCCTTATTTTGTCTACATAGGTAGTTAAGTAGTAGAATGTGAAAAACAAGTCCTTGAGTATGTTTGTATTTAGAACCTTAAAGTTGTTTGGGTTATGTCTGATTATGCTCATTATATTAATTATAATAAATATAATATTGCCTCTTCCATAGTAGGGTCATAATATTTTCTGCTGAATGATAAAACAGTTATAAATTTTGGCAATTATTCATTTCTCTTTTGTGTATTGTATTCATGACATTCAGGAGTTGGGTTAAGCTAAGAATCATATAATTCAACTGATTCAAACTGATATAAAACTGAAAGCAACAACTGAACAAACAAGAAAAACCAATAGACACAGACAATAAAATAGTGGTTAGCATAAGGAAGGTGATGGGGGATAAACCAATGCATAGAAGAAGGTAAATGGGGCCAAATAAATGGTGACAGAAGATAATTTGACTTTGGGGTGGGCTCGCTTGAGCCCACTTCATATGCAATATAAAGATTATGTATCATAGAAATGCACACTTAAAAATATATAATCTTATTAAACAATTTCACCCCAATAAATTTAATTAAAAATAAATAAATAAGGACAATTGATTTGGGCCACCCCTACCTCTATCACCCATCCCATTTGTACAGCATCAATCATTTTTTCTTATAAGTAATTACCAGCCTTTTTTTCAAAACATCAGTTAACACCTGCCTTTAAAAGATTACGAAGGGCCCTAACCGGTTTGGCTCAATGGATAGAGCGTTGGCCTGCGGACTGAAAGGTCCTAGGTTCGATTATGGTCAAGGGCATGTACCTTGGTTGCGGGCACATCCCCAATAGGGGGTGTGCAGGAGGCAGCTGATCGATGTTTCTCTCTCATCGATGTTTCTAGCTCTCTATCCCTCTCCCTTCCTCTCTGTAAAAAATCAATAAAATATATTTTAAAAAAAAGATTATGAAGGGTATATAGAACTTAGTAGAAATACATGCCAATAGCTTATATTAACTTGATTGACTTGACTTTCCAAGGGCTATGGTAAGTAAAATTTAGAAAAGTGCATTTTGCTATGAAATGAGATATAATCTATAAACCACGTCTACATACATTTCATAAGTTTATCATCATCCATATGGTACAATATTCAATTTAGATAGAAAATCCAGTGTACAAATTATTTGGAATAAAATCTATTCAGATAGTTAAGCTGAAGTTTACATTAGATATTAAAATGTATATACATTGCAGAGATCATTAACCTATATAAAAGGAACAGGAAATATAAAAATGCCAGATCTAATTGCATACCTATTCTGCTACTAACTATCTCATACTTCTGCTGACTAATTAATTTCCATCCATAAATATCAGTTAAGAATACTTTCTTACAGGGGTTATTTCCTATTGCCATTGGTTATTTAACTACACATTCTCACAACTCCCTATATTTTCTTATTAGCATTCTTCCCACTTTATAGTTAAAAACCTGTTTGATAATTTCTCTCTAAAGAGCACAGTATGGCCTGCTGGTTTGGCTCAGTGGATAGAGTGTTGGCTTGTGGACTGAAGGGTCGCGGGTTTGACTGCGGTCAAGGGCACATGCCTGGGTTTTGGGCTCAGTCCCCAGTAGGGGAGTGCAGGAGGCAGCCAATCAATGATTCTCTCTCATCATTGATGTTTCTCTCTCCCTCTCCCTTCCTCTCTGAAATCAATAAAAACATATTTTTTTTAAAAAAAGTACAGTATGGACTGGTGAAAAAGATTAACTTTACATTAGAAAAATCTGATGGACACTATCTCTGGCCAAGGGATCAAGGTTAACATCAGAAGTGATAACTCATTGATAGTCTGTTCCCTTCATATGATGTGACAAAAATGGCACTTTACCTCTGTGGTTTTGTTTCCAAAACCCTAAAAAAAGTCTCTAAATAATTAGAAAAAATATACATACAACAAATTCCAACAAAGGGGTTCCTACAAAATATCTATTACCCTTCAAAACTGTCAAGGTCATCAAAAACAAAGAAAGTCCGAGAAACTCTGGACATGACAATAAATGTAATACTTGATGGAATCCTAGCACAGAAATAAGATTTTAGGTAATATCTAAGAGAATTTGAATAAATTATGGATCTTCATTAATAAAAATATATCAATATTGGTTCATTACTTGTGACAAATGTACTATACTAATGTAAGATATTAATAAAAAGAAAAATAGGCTATGGAATATATATATAGAAACTCTCTGTGCTGTGGTTGCATTTTTCCTATAAATTTACAACTTTTTAAGATAAAAATGTTCATTTGAAATAAAACCTCTTTAGTTATCTGTCTTCCCTGTTAGACTTTGTGATCTCTGAAAGTCAAATTGTGCCTGTTTAATCAATGCTACAGCCTCAGTGCACAGCACACGAAGGGCTTGATAAAAAAGAAAAAAAGAAAATAAAGATTGAATGAATTAGTGAATTAATAACTGACTGTAAAAGAACATCAATTCCCTAAAGAAACTTCTATTTATACATGTAAGCAGTATTCTTCAAACTACCAGTCAGGCTGCAAATGAGTGCCATCTGCCCCTTGTTCTCCCACAACCGCTTGCTTTTGGGTTCTCTGCAGTTATTTTCCCTGAATGACTGCCCTAAACATGTTTGTTCCCAAAAGAATCCCTGTGCCCCTGATTATCAGCATCTTTTGCTTTCGATGCCAGGCACAGTAGACAAATCTGTGAAAACCAGGAAGAGCTTAGGGAGGCCCCTCTAGGAACAGACGTTCAAAGAACCTGGGCTGCGTTTTGATGCTCTGATGCCAACAAATTACTCTCCTATGACTCCTTGGACACAGTCACATCAGTGATATTAGAGTGTCTGAAATATTAATGTTTAGAGAGTCAATGGATTGAATAGTTCTTTTTTTTTAGAGGGAAATAACTCTGGAAGGTTTAAGAGTTTAAAATCCTTCCTGCTTTTAGCATGAATTAATTTCAGGCATATAGTTTTCAAATTCATGATCTGCCCAGCGGAAATGATGTTTTTGGTCTGAGAGGGACATGAGGAGCATGAGGAGCATTTGGAGACTGAAGCACTCTGGAGTACACAGTAGGTTTTTTATTATAGTAGGGTATTGCTTTATTACAACTTGGCCAGAGGTACCTTAAGAAGTGTAACGGGGTTAACCTGGGAGAGGAAAACAAGTCAAAGACTAGAGTCATATTAATAACAACAATAACAAGATGAGGAAGAAGGAAAAAGGAGGAGGAGTAAAAAATGAAGTTTTCCAGGGTTGATGTTGGTTTAAAGAGAGGTGAGGAAGAAGAAGCAGAAATCCCTTCCATCTTCCCCTGTCTTTTCTATGACATCAGTACAGACACCAAAACTGAGATTAACACAATTATTTAGTGCTATAAGACCATTGAATACAGTGGTCATTGAGATATAGTTTTGAAAAATAAAAAAATATATTTACAATGTTATTTCCATGGGAAAACATTCCAAATTCTATAAAATTAATTCAAAGGAGAAAGCACACATACAAGTTCAAGACTGGTTACATACTTTTTTTTAAAATAAAGCTACAACTAAACCTAAATAAACTCCTTAATAGGCCAGACCAAATAAAGATTAACTTAAATAATTATTTAGTGCAACATATTTACTAATACTTTTAATCCTATATATAAAGGTAAAATGGCCTAATGATTAAAATACTTGTTCACAAATCTGGCTGGACTAATTAGTGGACTAACCTCACCAATTATTGAATTCCATCCACTGTGCTAGGTGCTGCATCTGTGTCCTGCCAGTAAATCTGACACTACCACAATGTGCCAGGACTAACAATATTGATGTTTCTTCAGATGAAGAAATATGTGGCTTAGAGAAGTTAAGTGGCAAAGCTAAAACTTAAACTTAATTCAGTTTGATTCCAAAGCTCGAGATTTTTATCCTCCATAATGAATCAACATTACATTCAAGAAGTACCAGATATAGGATCACAAATAAAATGTAGCAGATACCCAATTATTTTCACTAAAATGGCCATCATTTTGGATGTTTAAACTTTGTAATGGGGATGTACATTTAATCAAATCTTTTTTTTTAAGTGACCAAATAGTCTAATCATGCCTCTTTTTATTAATGTAGCATTCCTCTTTTTACTAATTTTAAAAACGATCTTACTAATTATAAGTTAAATGACTAAAGTAGATATTCTTTAATTATGTGATGAAATTATATTTTATGTGGGAAAAATGACTTAAGTTCATCCTTCTACTAAGAACCAAATTACATGAAGTGAGCTCCTTGTCAGCTGGATGGTTCTATCTGCTCCCATTGCTTCCCAGCCTGCTAAGAATCCTCAGAATCCAGAGCATTCAAGACTGTCAGAGCCAAATGCTCACCACAGGGAACTCATTCCTGCTGTCACTGAAGCAATCTCCTATCAGAAGAGCTCAGCTTACCTTCACATTCATGACATGAAGATAAGATGATACTTTTAATATTACCAGAATATTCCAGCTTGAAGCAAAAAAATAAAAATATATGCAACATGGCAACCCTTACCCTGAAAACGCATTATCTTCAGAATGAACCATTTAATATTGAAGGACTACTTTGCTTAACAGGGAGAAATATTTAAATATAAATAATCTTACTTGTACCTTTTTAATTTTGACAAAGCATTTGCATTAAAGGCGAGTTGTCTTCTAGTTCATTTTCTAAAATAAAATTACACATTTCTTAATGACAATTACAAATCAATAGATCATAATTGTGCATGTTTTGTTTCACTTTATCTACATGTGCAAATATTTGCAAACAGAAACATAGCGGTTTTGCAAATTTTTTGAGACAAATGTTATAATTTATGCAGATATATAACCATCTAATATTAAATATCAGTAATTTTAAAGATTTTTTTACTATAGAAATTAATCTATAAAACTTCCCAGACAAATGGATTAATGCCATGCCTATGGGTGACCTGAAAATTGTTGCTGTAGCAGAAGCAATGAGTATAGTCTACTGTGAGGGTCCTTAATATTTTCTAAAATCCCTGCAAAATACAGTTGGTAGCAACAAATGAGTAAGTGAAATATAGTATATGAATCTCAGAACTAAAATAGTCTTTAGAAATACATTTGACCCAGTTCTTATCCTTATATAAGACAAGATTTTTAAACACACATTTTAGTGCAACTTATAAAAGTTAGGAACCCAAATACCATTACAGAACTAAAGTCAATGTGAATGAATGATAGGGGAAGTGCTTTGTGACAAACAGGTTATCTAGTTTCGTGATAGAAAATAGGCTTGTTAGAGTTTTCTGAGTTAGTTTTTTCTGCTTAATTTTGATTTGATGACAATGCCATTGGAATAATAGTGGTAGAAGGCAGAAATAATGCACTGAAAAAATAACCTACAAAAAACCCAAGGTGGTTCTAGGCTCACATGTTTTCTTAATCTGTTAAAGTATGTCAGTATCCTTAGTTTGGAAAGAAGTATTTCTACTGAAAACAAGAGCTTTGTGAAAGAGAAAATATTTATGTCTGGGAATACAAAAAAAATAATCTAAGGGAGACAAATTTTTGGAGAAATAAACTGACAGACATCAGAAACATGGAAATTTTAAGAAACCTAGTTCCAGCCATGAGAAGAATCGGTAAAGAAGCAGAACTCCAAATAAGGACTGAATGAGGGAACCATATGATAAGAGAGCATGTGACATGTAAAATATACACTCAGGAATTGAACTAGAACTGTTAAAATCTCTAAGAAACTTTATTAGAAAGAACTTTATTAAAAAAGAAAAATGCTTGTCCATCTTAGACCAGAGCATTTTCTTGTGAACACAGTTGCCTCAAATCAGGCCTCCTACCTTCTATTCACCAGACGTCTACCTCTGCTTATAGAACCTCTTACCTTGGTAAACAAAATTTATTGAGCCATTCAAACAATCATCAGTTTAGAACTTACTATCATTTACAGTAAATATTCTTAAATTGTTTCTTCACATAGTTCTGTAGAGGATAGCCAACAAAATTTAAGATAGTAATTCAAAATCATGTTTTCTGAATCCTGACTGTGCACCTTAGGCAAATTATATGATCTTCTTAAGACTCAATTCAATACATTTTTCACAACACTTAGTATCACTAAATTGCTCATAGAGTTGCTCTGACATTCTAGCAGCAATTGATGAGCATTTCCTTTGCTCTGCTTTTTCACCAACATTTGTGTTTTCATGTTTCTAAATTTATGCCAACCTGATGAGGGCAGCCTGATTATATATTGTAGTACTATTTTGTTTTTATATTTTATTGGACCATTGGATTTCCTTTCATATTAGTTGCCCTTTACATATTAGGCTCTTTATCTTTTCTTGATAATTTTTAGGATATTTTTATGTTCTGGAGAAGAATTCATTAGAAATTAGAGCCATTGCAAATGTTCCATCTGAATTAAAAAAAAAATATTGTCATGTTGAAAAGTAAATTTTAATTGTAATGTAGCAAAATGCACCGATTTATTCAGTGTGCATGCTTGTGTTTTAAGAAACCCTTCCCAGTGAAGATTATACGGATACTGCTTTATCTAATACTTTTGAAGTTTTTCTAAGAATAATTATCACAGCTTCCTACTTTCTTTAAGTTTTAGATTGCCTCAGTGTCTCCCGGTCAGCATCTCAGCCTCTTCCATTATATATAACTGATACCATGTAATTATCTTAATAAAATCACGAAAAAGCATTGTATTTTAATGAATTTTTCCATATTTGTTGAAGTGATCAAATGTGTTTCTTGATTGTTTTTTTTTTGTCTCTTACTATTGTGTTCAGATTTTATAAATGTAGAATTATTCATTTTTCTTTCATATATATATATATATATATATATATACACACACACACATATATATATATATATCTTTTTCTATCACCATTTATCCCCCTATACCCTCCTCTATCTCCACACCCACCCCCCTCCATAATCACCACACTGTTGTCCCTGTCCATGAGTTCTTTCTCCCTCTTTTTATTTATTTCTTACTTGATAATCTTTCTTAACATACACTCTCACCATTTTCACATGTCTGAAAATATATTTATTTTTCTCTATCATTCTATAATGGCTTATTTTTTACATACTACATTCACAGTTATTTGCCCTAGAACTTTTTTATATATTCTATTACTTCCTTGTGCTCAAACTAGAATGTAATACGTTCCGTGAGGGCAGGATTTTCTGTCTATTTTGTTTATAGCTTTCTCCAGGGCATGAATACCAATGTCAGGCAAACTGTAGAAACTTGATAAATATTTGAATATTAGATACATTAAACTTATTGCTAGTCATACATCTGCTTCAGTCTACTTGCAGTTCTCTTGTAAATAGTCTGCTTTAAGTAGTTCTTAGGATTTTCTTCTTTTATGTGTTTTCTGCTTATCTACGAAGTGTGTTGGTGTCGATTTCTATTTATTCTGTACTTGAAATTCATTCCTCTTTTTTAAATTCTGCTAAACTCTTAGCAATCATTTCTTTAAACATTGTAACAATGATGTTTCTTACATTCTTTAAAACTCTTATTTGAAAAATGCAGGCATTGTCCAGATTGTGTCTCTTATGTTATCTTAATACATTTGATCTTTATCTCTTTGTGAAATTTTGAGTTAATTACTAAATATTACACTTCAATTAAATTCAGAGGCAATCTAAATGAAAGTAATTTTTTCTATTAAATATTGATTTGTTTACTTTTTTCATTCCTATCTGTTCTTCTTTCATATGTACTTGTATTGGTTACACCATTTATTTTTAATGATTTTAACAATCAATTGGAACTTCTTAAATATGTTCATTTTAAATATTTGTCAGGTTGTTTTCTACAAATTAAAGTCATTTTAAATGAATTTGTGTCGTGTTGATTTTGTCGGTTATATATGTAGTATTTTATTCGTTCATGTGCTATGTAATTTTGGTTTGCAGACTCATTTTGAGTAGGAAGAATTATTGTTCTGTTTTGCTTTTATTGTTATTATTTATTTGTGTTTTCTTTATTTCTTCATGGTAGCTGTATTATATTTTTCTATCTAGCAAGTTCCCAATCTAGAATAAAGTCTTAAATATTTGTAGCCATTGCAAATCATCCCTGCTTGTCCTATATTATTTTGTATTCACCGCTTCTGACAAAGTCAAAGCCAAATGATGGCATGTCATTTTTCACCATCATTCATGAGTCCTTCTATTGCCATTGCCTAAAGCAGTGAGTCTGGGTTCTGTATCCCATGTCTCAAGTGCAGTATGTTCCGCATAATCTCATGGCCCCACTGCAGGTCTCTAGTTCAGAGCCTGAAGCACATTGCACTGAATCCATTCACTTCCTCTGGTTTCTCTTTTATTTCTGGATCATGGAGATGTTTATTTTGCTTTTGACCATATAGATGTCTTTTTATTTTCTAGTTTTACATTTCTTTGACATTGCTTTGGTTTTGAGTACACAGTATAATACAGTGGGTGATGACAGCTCTGCCTTGAACATAAATGCTATGGCTTACTTTGTATTACCTTGAACTTTGCGTTAGAGACTCTATAAATATTCATAAGAAAAACTAAGATTTTCTGAACATCTACTATATGTCTGGCATGTTTGAGCTATTGTACAGGTAACAGATTCAATAACTAAAACAACCTTATGAAGTAGACATCAACAGCCCCATTTTCCTGAAAAGAGAACTGAATGATCCAGTAGTTAAAGAACCTTCCCAAGGTCACAAAATTATTGGTTTTGTTTTTGGATTTATTGCTTCTCAAGATCAGATCTAGGCATGATTCCAGAGCAAATGTACCAAAATATTTTGCTAAATCAAACAAAAAATGCTTTAGTAAACTATAAAATCTATGTTGACATTAGGTAGGAAATAAGCATCGATTGCCTTGTTTTGAAAACGTTTCTTTGTTCTCCATATTGTGACAAAGGGGCATGCTTATTATATTTTCTATGACTGTTTATACTACCTATTCTCTATGACTGTTCAACCTTTTTGTCTCATGGCACACATAAGCTATTTGCTAAAATTCTGTGGCACACCAAAAAAATATTTTTGCTGAATTAACAAAAATAAGGTATATTTTTATTGACTTACAAAGAGAAAAATAATAGTAATTACCCATCTTTTGCTCAGACTTAAAAAAAAATAAACTGGCTATGCTTGTTTATAAGGATTTTTGGTACCAAGAATTAACCAATCAAACACAGCTTTGAGACGTGACCAATAAGATGCAACTCTATTCCATGACATTTATATTTATGGTTCAAGATAGAGCATTCACATCAGATGGCTATTGTTGTATTGGCCATTGTCATTTTTATTTGACAATCTAAGGGAAAAGAGGTCAGTGCTCCTGACTAAATAGTCAGGTATTATATATTTTAAAAATCCATGTGACACACCAGTTGAAAATCACTGGTGTATGGCCCTGGCCAGGTAGCTCAGTTAGTTAAGAGTGTCATCCCGATATCCCAAGGTTGCAGGTTCGATACCTGGTCAGAGCATATATAGGAATCAACCAACGCATGCATAAATAAGTGAAAAAAGCAAATTGATGTTTATCTCTCTCTCCCTCTATTTCTCTTTCTTTCTCATACCCCCTTTCTAAAAATCAATGAATAAATAAAAAAGAAGATTGCTGGTTTACGCCATAGCTTACACCATCATCTCTATGCCCCCACAACAGTAGATGAAATAAGGAAAAAGCAATTCTGCTAAGCCTAGAGGAGAATAATCTCTTTCTACTTAGCTTCATCTCCTGATGCACATTAGTTATGGGTTGGCTGACTATTAGAATGAACAAATTCTTCTTCCAGCTTTGTGAATCCATCTAAAGTATGCCTGAAGGTGAAGGTGAGTTATGCAGTATATTCCAAAAGCATAATACTTTGTACAACTGCATTTTTGACATGCATGGGTTCGACAGCCTGAAAGTTCATGTATTAAACATGGAGATACAGCCTCCAGTCCTAGTAACTATTTGCTGGGTGAATGACAACTATAAACACATTGTCTATCACAGACTTTCATAAAGTTTATTATGAGTCGTTTTCAAGGTAGGTATCGCAGCCTATATATGGTCTATGAGCTTTCTAAATCCTGGGATTGATTCATTTAAGAAGAATAGTCATTGTACTATTTATGCATCTAAGACTGCACTGTAATATTAAACTTGTATCAAAAAAGAGAAAATCATGTAAGTCAGGAAAAATATTTTCTAATTTTAAATTTGCCTACTAATTAACTCTTTGGCCTTGGATGTATTACTACACATCTCTGAGGCCCCTTTTTATTTGTAAACTAGTGGCCTGGTGCACAAATTCGTGCACATCGAAAGGAAATTAGAAGAAATATTTTAATATCACTATTCGTCCTTTCTCTATAATAGACGTGTCAACCAAATTCACAATCGACAATGACAGATGGAAACACACGCATGCCATAGGCGCCAGTGAGAGCTTTATATGTATCACGCATGCATGAGTCAACTTAACCTTCTATAGATATAGAACAAACTTGCTTAATTAGACCTGCTTTCTGATTTAGCTAAACTTTATCCAGCCCAGTGAAGCATCCCAACTTCTCTTTCAGGTAATTGTCAGCACCACAGCAGTAAATATCAACACGAAGCAGATTATTATTGTAGATCATGCAGGGAGAACAAAGGGTAAAATATTTAACTGTAGCAGTGTTTGACTATATTCTGCGCAGTGAGAAAACCTGAAGGCATTTTCAAGGTCCACCATTTCTTACTTCTTTTCAGTTGGGTCAAGTTTCTAAACTTTCCAAATCTCCATTTTCCGGCTAATGAAAAGAAAATAGGATTCCATCGAGTCTCCTATCTACCTACTCCAGGACTTCTGTGAGGATCAAATGAGATGAGGCATGGGAAAATGCTTCACAGACATTTGGTTACGATGTAAAGTGTTTTCACCTGGCTATGTTCCTGGGCTGAAGAAACTGCAAGGAGGCTAGTCATTGCTCGAAAGTGATGTCATTACCTGGAAGGACACTTAGCATATTAGCCTTTTATATATATAGATTATAAAGTTTTGAAATAGATCTCATCCTGAAATACTTAGGTAAGAGTGTAATAAAAGTTCTACGCTCAACAAACATAGACATTAAAGAGCAGATTAAGTTTTTCACAGATATAAAATTAAAAATTATTGTACATTTTATTTCAGATTTTTTATGGCAATGCCTAATAAATATCCAAATCTACAATATGCAATAATATTGCCTTTCTTATTTGAAATGTTGACTGATTTATGGTTATAATCTGTAACCAATTCTAAACTTTTGTTGAGTTTTAGAGAAAATTGGAAACTTATATGTATAGGTAATCCATGTAGGAGTTCACACAATGGAAAATCTACATAGATATGTTATATTGATTAGTAATCTAAGAACATTATTAAAACTTACATTAACTTAATAAAATTCATTAAATTCCCTTTCTGTCAGAGCAATGTATGCAAATATAATTCAACAATTCTCATAAAAAATTTATATATACTAGTATATTTCTTGTAATCTACAATGAAAATTGTAATTACTTTATACATTTACATATATGGCTGCTGTTGAAATTTATTTTTCCTTTACAATATTCAAAATGTTATTATTTTTGTAGAGTATATGTTTATATCAGTTTCAAACTAAATATGATTGATGAAAGATTTGGGAACTCATCACTAGAAAGCATTGATGAAGGGCTATTTGAGATTTCTTCCTTCTAGTCTCTAATCAATTCTAAGCTTTTGTAGAATTTAGAAAAAATAGGAAATGATTTAAGCATGTTAATCCATGTAGGAGTCCACATGATGAAAATATAAAAAAAGTTTACCAGTAGTTGTGCAACAAAGATAAAGTGGTTGCACAACAACTAACCAAAAATAGGTATAATTTTTATTGATTTACAA
This sequence comes from Plecotus auritus, assembly GCF_963455305.1. NCBI lineage: Eukaryota > Metazoa > Chordata > Mammalia > Chiroptera > Vespertilionidae > Plecotus > Plecotus auritus. The sequence goes on along the minus strand of NC_137777.1, from coordinate 22,718,611 downwards.
AAAAAGGTAGTAATTACCTATCTTCAAACAGGGGTAGTTTTACAATTTGGTCTAAGCCACCTGCAGAAGTGAGACTCCTACCTTGTTACAGAAACTGGGAGCTAGGGGTGTTACCTTCATTGATGATTATGTTTAAAAGAGATGGATCCCAGGTCCTTGTCAAAGGCATTCCTGGGTTGTAAAGCCGGCAAGAAACTTTTAAAAAGGTTTACATCTAAAAGGGGCAGTGAGATAATTTACAGTTAAAGCTTTCCTAAAGTAAGTGCACTAATGAAAGGGAGGTCATGGCCTCTAGAGTCAGGAAGAAGTCTGTTTAAATTTTAGTCTGGCTAAGTGAATAATTAAGACCGATTCAGTCAATTTAACAATTTGTATCACAACTTTTTTGTCAATCTGTGTAAATGTGAAAGCAATCAAGATGACTAGAGTAGAATTTAAGTTTATTAAGCCTAAGGATTTTATCTCCTTTTGCACTTTCCTTTACAGATAAAATTATTTATCTCATTTATATATTGGTAATAAAAGTAGCTGACATTCATTGAGCCATGTCATTACTTTTATGTACAGTGGCTTTCCCCCTTATCTGCGGTTTTGCTTGCCATATTTCAGTTACTCAGAACTGGAAAATATATACTGGAAAATACCAGAAATAAGTAATTCATACATTTTAAATTGTGCACTGTAATACCTCTGATTAAGGTGATGAAACCTTGTACCCTCCCACTTCTTCCCACCCTGACGTGAATGATCTGTTTTTCAAAGTATCAGTGCTATATAGTCTATCAAGTTAGTAGTTTTCTTGGTTGTCACAGTGTTTGTGTACAAGTAAACCTCTGTTTTACCTAAAAATGGCCCCAAATGATAAGAGTAATGACAATTCGAATAGGCCAAAGAGAATCTGTAAAGTGCTGCCTGTAAGTGAAAAGCTGAAAGTTCTCAACTTAAGAAGGAAAGAAAAAATAATGTATGCTGAGGTTGCTAAGATCTCTAAGAATGGCTCCTCTGTTGGTGAAATTGTGAAGAAAGTAATAGACTTTTATGCTAAATTTGCACCTCAAACTGCAAATTATGGCCACAGTGAATGACAAGTGCCTAGTTAAGATGGAAAAAGCATTAAACTTGTGGCTGTAAGACATGAACAGAAAATGTGTTCTGTTGACATTTTTGATTGACAGCAACATGTTGTGCCAGAAAACATTGGGCCTATACAAATACTTCAGTTCAGCAAGGATCCCCTAAAATGAGTGACACTAAGCCATTTACTTCTAGTAATGGATTGTTACATAGATTTAGGAATAGATTTGGATTGAAAAATATAAAAATTACTGAAGGGAGAGAGACATTTACATAATTTTTATCACAGCACATTATTATCATTGTTCTATTTTATTCATAGTTACTAAAAATATCTTATTGTGCCTTATTTATAAGTTAAACTTATAGGCATATATGTATAGAAATAAATAATAGTATATATAGGGTTTCAGGCATTCACTGGGGGGTCTTGGAATGTGTTTGCTACCAATAAGGGGGAGCTACCATATATACGAATTATTCTCATTTGTATAATTGAGGAAAGTAAGGCAGAGAGAACTTAAACAATTTGAAATGAACTCACTATGTTCTGTCACATCAATATCCTGCTCTTCACTAAATCCACAATAGGCCTTCACTTTTGAACATACTGTGGCTTCTGAAAACCACCCTCACCTTGAATGCAAAGTGCACATGATGTTTATACTTTATAACACATGAATATATTTCCCCCTAAGCTTTCCATGTTCTTCCTATCAAGAGAACTTCAGCCTATTCTTCTTCTTGCTTCAGTTAACACCCTTCACACAACTTTCATAGAGCCCATATTGCTTTATTTGGGCATAGCTGTTCTCTCCCAGGGGAATGTGAGTTTTTGAGAACATAAAATTTATTTCATTTATCACTATGTACTTTGGCTTTGAAGAGTTCTGGCATATGAATAGAATAGAATAGAATAGAATAGAATAGAATAGAATAGAATAGAATAGAATAGAACAGAATTAATATAATATAATGTAATATAATATAATACAATATAATATAAATTAATATTAGTGAAATGGGCATATAATACTTGTGAACTAGGTTCACATTCAAATTGCCATTTCTGTTTGAGATGAGATGATATAAACAGATTAATGTTCTCAGTTACCAACTGTACATAGCTGAGATTTTTGATGCAGAGAGAATTATAAATAATCTTACTGTTAGAAATAAGTATTGTTATTATCTTTTACTAAAGAGATTAGGTGTTAAATGATTGCAATAACAGACAAAAAAAATCCTAAAGTAAAATTGAAATTAAAAAATACCATGTCACTTGATACAATTCCTTATGACAAGCATAGTAGTAGATACTTATGATGAAGAGTAAATTAACTTGCTAAAATTTTTATATTGAAAACATGAGATATATATTAATTATATGCTTTACATTTTTAGGTATCTGAGGCTTTTAGTTTGAAACCTGTTATTCAATTTGACACTAGTGTTTGAGCTATTTTGCATTGGACTTAATCAACAGGATCCTTTTCCTTTTATACTTAAAAGAAATCCTGCTGCCAGCAAACTGCTCAATCTGATGTCAAGCCATTACACACCTAGCATTGCATTTTAGGATCTTGCTAGTTGTAGATCTGAGAAAAGTAGGTACATTGTGTGAGCTAGTCAATAAATCAAAGTTGAAACCTTCCAAAGAGTGAATAGACTTCATATTCTTGACCAATTATTTCTTCTCTGATAACCAAGACACTATTTAAATTTTAGGAATGCACTCCTGACTGTGAGTATTAGGACAAGCCTATGAGTGCAGTCATTTTGGATGTGCAGATAGGGGTACAGGAGATAAGAGCAAGAGATGATTGAGATAGAAGGGTCTTAGAATTTTTGACAATTCTTTGAAAGCAGTTGGTTTGCAGTTTAACCTTGCTCACCTTTGAATTAGAGTACATACTGTCTCATGGTATTTCAGACCACTTTTTCTCGGAAAAAGCGAGAATCAGATTATTATTTTTCAGGGATAGGTAAGACTGTATCACAAGAAATGTGATATTCTCGTTTTGATTGGTAAATCACAGCTAAAGTCTAATAGCTCTTAACAGACAAGGCAGTATATTAAGGGAGTAAGCTATTTGGACCATGGCTTTGATATATTTCCATCAACTCTTCTGTCTCTTTCCTCTTTGGTCTGTTTAATCACTCATTTGCTAATATTATAAAAAAGGAACCCCTTCAGATAAATACAGAACACAATGGTGTAATTCAAATGTCTTTGTTATATAACCCACGTTTATAGATTAGTGATGAAAAAGAAGCTTCTTTTTAGTGACTTAAACTTCATGTCATTATTTTGTGCCATCAAACTCCCTGCAGAATAAATAATCTTGGAATGGTCTCATTGAATGAATAGATCAGATGATGAACAGAATTAAGATGCCAGATATTTATAGCTAAGTATGCCACCTTTATATAGATCCCTTTACAAGTAACTTTCCGGTCCCAAAATCACCTGGAAAAGCACTGTTGAAAGTTATTTCCAAAGATTTTTAATATTCATGACTTTCAATCATTTGAAACATGATAATTAAATGACCATAAAATATTGTCATCAGAATAAAAGGAGGAAAGGCTACGTATACAAACATCTCAGCTGTATTTATTTTCCACATGTTTTTGGACTTGTTTTCTTTCTATATGTCAGAGCTCCGTAACTGTATGAGCAGATATATCTTACTTTATCCTTTTCACCTTGAATTTTTTTGAGAGGAAATGAAATGCTTTACACTCTGCAGAGTGTTCAGTGGAAAATCCTAATCATCAACCAGGGCCACTTGAGAGACAATTTTTTAACACAGCTGCTGAATCATTTCAACAAGAGCTGTGTGAACGAAGTGTGATTTATCTCAACTTCATCTGAAGAATATATGCTTTGGCTCAGCTGGTGTGGCTCAGTGGCTCAACCCATGCACCAAGAGGCCACCGGTTCGATTCCTGGTCAGAGCACATGCTTGAGTTGTGGGCTTGATCCCTGGTGGGGGGCATACAGGAGGAAGCTGATCGATGATGTTTCTCTCTCATAGATGTTTCTACTCTCACTCACTCTCCCCTCTTCTCTAACAAAATCAATAAAAACATATTTTTAATAAAGAATATGTGCTTTGTGCAAGGTCTTTTGTTATCTTTGTGAATATTGGGGGGAATCCTCTTCCAGTTAATATAAAGTATGTGACAACAGCATCTAATAATAAATATATATCAGTTCTAATTAAGAAACATTCTATTTTATATTAATTTTTATATTGAAAATATTCCCAAATAGGTAAGATGAGTCAATATGCCAACTAGGTAAATTTCCATAAATGTTTTGTAATTTTCACAATTGAAATTGAAAGCGTGTTGGGTATTAATAACCCACAAAATATTTTTCTTTAGTAAAACAAACATGTGTAATCATGGAGGTCCTGCCTTTTAGCATGGTAAAAATAGTATAAGTTATAGTTTAAAACTGTATTTTGCTTTTATAAATAAAACAAAATCTTGTGTCTTATTTTTCAGAGTCATTTGAACACTTGTTCTAAGGTGATATCACTGCACAGGACACAGAAAGAAAAGCTAAAGCTCTGGGAAATTAATGAATTTTATGTCCAACTTTCATTTTGTGAAAACAATAAACTCTCTTTTTTCCTTTTCTATATCAGAGGATATTATTAAACATTTAAAATTAACTGTGGCCCTAACAGGTTTGGCTCAGTGGACAGAGCGTCAGCCTGCAGACTGAAAGGTCCCAGGTTCGATTCCGGTCAAGGGCATGTACCTTGGTTGCGGGCACATCCCCAGTAGGAGGTGTGCAGGAGGCAGCTGATCGATGTTTCTCTCTCATCGATGTTTCTAACTATCTATCCCTCTCCCTTCCTCTCTGTAAAAAATCAATAAAATATATATTTAAAAAAAATTAACTGTGCAGACATTTCATGCTTCGAATGTTCTTATTTTATGCCCAAATGGCAAAATAATTGCACATATTAGAAAATTGTGTAGTAGAAAAATGCTGTTATGAAATTGGAAGCTTGTTTTTGATTGGTCAATTATACAAGGTTTATCATGATGTCTAAATAACACTGACTTAAATAAGATTTAATTAAAACCTATTTTAAATAAGAAGCACGGACATACATATAGACGTTACACTGTTTTCTGGTTGTTCGCATTTCTTGATAACCTTAGGAAGACCTTGATTTGATTCCTGGAAATTAATGTTTCCTCTTGGCAGGCTCTGGCATCCCTGGTGAGACTTTAGGGAAAGTACAATGACACATTCGCTGACACCAGAAATAAAAACACCTCATAAAAATTAGAGATAGTTAAACTGTAATAAAAGGGACTGTCAGGAAACTATTTCCTGATTTGGTACAATCAGTAATTTACCATAAACACCCCATACATTTTAAGAGATGACATTGTAGTAACTTCAAAATCTTGTCCTACCTTTGAAAATGAATTTTAAAAAGCTATAATCAGAAACAAAGAACACTATTTAAAATGACACTAATTGAATATCACTATTATTTTATTATCTAAAACATACATAATAATTTTTGAAAAAAAATTTGTTATATCACTGATACATGTGTTTTTGACTCTATGTATCTAAAGAACATATTTATAAGGGTTTTCAAATATTAGTGTGACCCACTGTTTCTATGCTAACAACAACCCTGAGTTATGAGATTCTCACATATGGAATGATTGCCTGTCCTGTCTACATGGAAAAGTCCTTTTTAATAAAATAGACAGTTCTATAATTTGCTTTTTTAAGAAGGATTATGAGAAAATTACTTGAAATTCTTTTTATATTATCATAATAGTAAAGATAATAATAATAATGATAATAATAATAATAAACATCACCACAAAAATGTATCTGTTAATTGAAGGACTTACTCACATTCTAGGAAATAGTCTGAAAACATAACTTTATATGAACATGATTATTTAATTTTTCCAGTAATCTCGGAGATAGGTGACACAATTAGTTTCTCTTTGCAGAAAAGGAAGCAGAAGCATAGAACTATTAGGTATAAGCTCAAAATCACACAGATAAAAATTGAAAATCAGCACATAAAAAAAGGAAATATGTTTGTTTGTGCTTTCCCAGATATTATGCACATGAACGTGCATCCACACACAAACATACATATATGCATATTATATATAAACATACATATATGAGTATATAATAATTTATCCAGAATATGCCAAGAAATTGGAAGAGTGATCATTTTTGAGAAGGGAAACTTAAGAGCAGTCATAAAAAGAAATAATCCATTTTTTTGTATAATTTACAATTGAATCTAGGTAAATATAAACATACCTACACATATCTAAATGTATTATATACTATACATATATATATATTTAAGAACTACTCTAATCACATCCTCTGTTTATAACATATACATAAGTATTATAGGTAAAATATAATTCTATATTAACATATAGCACATAGTGTGTATCTGAGAGAGAGGAAGAGAACAAGAGGAAGGAAGGTGGGAGGAAAGAGAGAGAACTACCTTACCAAGGGACTAGAAGATTATATGAGTTCATAGATATTAAAAACTTAAAACAGAGTCTCATAAACAGCACACACCAAGTAAACATTAGCAGTTATTGTTATTACACAGATGGTAGAAATCTATTCGTGTCTTCATACTCAGATACATATTCTGGCTATAGTCTACTCATTTACACTGTATTTAAATAACTAGCTTTGTCCTATATAAAATGTATTTAATCGGACTTTGTTACTATTTTTAGCATTAACATGTTTACATTCCTAAAGAGTGATAAGCTGATTCACTCGAAAACTGTAATACTCTTACTGTAATACTCTTAGCCATTTAAACAGAAGTTGGTGTATACTGGTAAAGATCTGCCAGAGTTGGCAGACCTTGAAAATATTCAGGAATCCTTTTAAGAGACTAACCACTAGATGGCAGTGTCCTCAGTGGACCATTTGAGTCCAGATAGTAAAATGCCATACTCATTCCTGCTTGACCTCCCCTGCTTAAAACAATCAAATAATTACATCAAGATGTGATTCAGATGGAAAGTGATATAGAGAAGAATTTTCCATAAAAGCATATAAGCTTTTCCTTAAAAGTAATCAAATGTAATGAGGAATATCTGGATTGATTATGTAGGGAAAAAAGGCTACCGGGAATTAAGAAATAAAGGAACAGTAATACTGCAATGCAGAATAATTCCCACAGAGTGAAAACAGAGAAAACATCATAACTTATTTATAATTTTTTTCTGGATGAGTAAAATAGTTAAAAGAGCCAATAAGAGACACTAAAAAGATGACGGAATGGGCACAGAAGATAGGCAATCTTTCAAGGAATGTTTTTCCCAATTTGCACAAATGCGCATAATTGTCAAGTATTCAGATTCCATACATGTTTTAATTTTAAGTTAATAATTAAAACTGATAGTTCAGCCATAGTCGGTTTGGCTCAGTGGATAGAGCATCAGCCTGCAGACTGAAGGGTCTCGGGTTTGATTCTGGTCAAGGGCACATGCCTGGGTTGTGAGCTCAATCCCCAGTAGGAAGCATGCAGGAAGCAGCCAATCAATGATTCTCTCTCATCATTGATGTTTCTATCACTCTCTCCCTCTCCCTTCCTCTCTGAAATCAATAAAACATATTTTTAAAAAACCTGATAATTTACCAAAGAGTTAGTTTTCATTGTTTAAAACCACTTCACTCCTTACCCATGTTAATAATATTTATTTGTTTCACCCACATTATAGCAACCTTCATAAAATCATTCTAAATACAATATAATATTAAAAACTACTTTCATATTTATAAGAGGCCTGAAGCATTTTATAACTTTTTCTTCAATTTTATTTATTTCCTTCCCTTCTGTTGGATAACTGACTTGAGAAATTTCTCAACTGGTTTCCATGAGAATCCCTGCGTTTGCTGTCTTACGTTTATCCAGGTTTCATTTCCTCCATAGTCTTTTTCTGTTCATGAGACATTTAACCTTTCCTCCTTTGATTCCTTCTTCATCTACCAGCAAACTCAAACCAGCATAATACAGTGCAGTCATGTACCACATAATGGTCAATGAGATAGCACATATGTCAATGTCCCTATCTATACTAATAAAAGGGTAACATGCTAAGCAGACTGAATAGACCGGACGTCTCCTGGACATCATTCCGGACATCCTTCCTAAAAAAGCTGGGGCTTGGCCAGCCTGCAAACCGCTGGTGGCCACGTGCCCAGGCCACCCCCACCCCCCAGCAGGGACCCCCACCTGCTGGGCCATGGTCGGCCTGGAAACCGCCTGTGGCCCCTCGCCCAGGTCGGCCCCACCCCCAGCAGAGACCCCCCCCAACCCAATACAGGGCCCCCTTCAGTGCAGGCCAGCTGGCCCCCACCCTTGCACCAGGCCTCTATCTTATATAATAAAACGGTAATATGCAAATTGATCCTAATGACAGAACGACCGCTGGACCAGTCACTATGAGGCACAATGACCACCTCTTGGTCCCTTCCCCCCGCTGTCAGGGACCGATCACCCAATGGTGAATGGGGAACCGGGGGTGGGTGACGGCGGAGGGTGGGGCTGGCTGCAGGCTGCTGGGGAAGATGGCCCTGATTGCAGGCCAGGCCTAGGGACTGTACCCGCGGTCAAATTTCGTGCACCGGGCCTCTAGTAGGATTATAATGGAGCTGAATTTCCTGTAAGAAAAAGAAGGACATGTGGTTCAGGAGGATATTTTTTTCCTCTGATGGGAGCAATATCTGTGGGGCTTGGCAATAGACTCCCTCTCAGTCCTAGTACGTCAGATGGTATACCAGTCAGTCAGCTACTGACCTGTTGCAACAGAGAGGAGCCTGTCCCCAAGTCCTGCCTACTCAGAGGGCAATGCAGTCTTCCCAGGGTATGTGCTATGATCCTCAGAGTATGTGCTGTAAGTTCCGTGTTGAGGACCTAAGATCCTGCACAAGAACATAGGCCCATAAGAGCTACCTTAACAAGTATTAAGTGCCACTGCCACTGTAATAAAAGCCTCCTGTAGTAGTGTAGAGCCAGCCTGTCCCTGTGCTTTTAAAATATTTTCGGGTTTAATGATGTAAAGCATAGACAAGTTTTATTTCTTCCATCAATTCAATGCCAGAGAGAACCCTTTTGCCAAATAAGTTCAAAGGAATCGAAAACAAATTTTCAAAGTAAAAATTTTGAGACCTCAGTTGTACAGCCTCTCCATGTCAAACATTTTTATTTTCATAAATACCAAGAAGTTCCTTAATCGCACCACTTCTCTGACATACAAAAGCCAACACCACATTGCCATGATGATCCCGTGTCCCTTTATCTCTCCATCCTGATTTCTTATTTCTATTGATTCTCAAGCTACCTGTTACTTCTCCCTGACAACCACTATTACGGTGGTTTATACCAGATTTTCTTCAACATTTTTAGTAAATCTAGCCCACACCCCTGTTCATGGATCAGCATGGAACAGCTTTGATATTCTATTTTGGACCCTTTTGGAAGGAAGCAGAAGGAGGACTTCTGGGACAGTGTTTGTAAAGTCTACAATGGTGCAAGTAATGTCCCGAGCCTTCACGTTCACTCCCCACTCACTCACTGACTCACCTAGAGCAACTTCCAGTTCTGCAAGCTCCATTCATGGTACGTACCTTCACAGGTATGCCATTTAAATTGTTTTATCCTGTACTTGTATTGTACCTTTGCTATGATATATGTAGATACACAAGTACTTACCACTGTGTTATAATTGCCTATAGTATTCGATATAGTATCACAGTGTATAGATACAATTTTGTATGTTCTATCAATTTTAGAATCAAACAGATACAGTCTAAAGAAATTAGACCCAGTATTTTAATGAAAGACACCATCATTTATTAAAAATACAAAATCAGATTAAGAATATTTGAAGAATAATATGATATGAGCTAATTTGTTTTGATTAATGTACAGCTCACTTCCTTGTAAATAATGTACACAATTATTTTATGTAAACTATTTTAAAAATTATTTAGTTAGCTTTAATTTCACATTAGCAAATTGGGAGGGAATGATTTTGAAGAAGGCAATATTAATATTTTTATTCCTTCACTTTAAATCAGAAAATAATTTTTAAATTTACTTCTGTTGGGTTTATGTGAAAATTAAATATAGTTGTCAATTTTTCCTTTTGAAAATAAACTTACAAACAAAACAGAAAGAGAGGCATAGACACATGGAACAGACTGACAGCTCTCAGAGGGGAAGGGGAAGGCGGGGACTGGATGAGAGAAGGGAAAGGGTCAGCCAAAGAACATATATGCATAACACATAGACAAGAGGAGAGCTGGCCAGAGGGAAGGGGGGCAAGGGCTGGGTGGAGGTGGGCAAAGGGGAAGAAAGTAGGAGCATCTGTAAATACTGTAAACAATAAAAACGAAGTTAAAAAAAAAAACAGAAAAATATAAAAACAAATAATACATTTTAATATTGGACCCATATCAATTTTAGAATCAAACGAACACAGTCTAAAGAAATAATAAAAAGAGCAAGAATTCACATGTTTTGGAGAATTAATATAAAGTTTGAGTCATCACCTTGTCTTCCTTTTCAGCCTATAGTGTAAGCCATAATTTTCCAACAAAATTTCATTCAGAACTCTACAGTGTAAATATATCAAAGTTGAACATGCTTGTTGGAAAAAAAAAAAAAAAAAAAGGGTCCCCAGAACTTTGTTCTATGCTCCATCTCCAAAAAGGCCACATGGTTCTGTACAGTTGTAGAGGACCAAAAACCATTTTAAAAACACTTCTACCATGATATTCTCAAGATCCATCCATGTTGTTGCAAATGGTAGTATTTCATCCTTTCTCATGGCTGAGTAGAATTACTTTGTATATATGTACCATATCTGGAAGCATCAAATGAACAAACAAGAAAAACAAAAATAAAAACAAAATCTCATGGGCACAGACAATAGTCTTGTGGTAAGCAGAGGGAACCAAAAGGAAAAGGGGTCAAATATATGGAGGCAGAAGATTTGACTTTGGGTGGTGGATACACAATGCAATATATACAGATATTTATTAATCAACTAGAGGCCCGGTGCACAAAATTCATGCACTGGGGGGGGGGGTCCCCTCAGCCCAGCCTACACCCTCTCCAATCTGGAACCCCTCGGGGGATGTCCGACTGCCTAAACCGGCAGTCGGACATCCCTCTCACAATCTGGGACTGCTGGTTCCCAACCACTCGCCTGCCTTCCTGCCTGATCACCCCTAACCACTCTCCTGCCAGCCTGATCGCCGCCTAACTACTCCTCTGCCAGCCCGATTGACCCCAACTGCCCTCCCGTGCCAGCCTGGTCACCCTAACTGCCCTCCCCTGCAGGCCTGGTCGCCCCCAACTGCCCTCACCTGCCGATCTGGTTGCCCCTAACTGTCCTCCCTTGCAGTCTTGGTTTCCCCCAACTGCCCTCCCCTGCTGGCCTGGTTGCTCTAACTGGCCTCTCCTGCTGGCCTGATCACCCACAACTGCCCTCCCCTGCCAGCCATCCGTGGTGACCATCTTATGACCACATGGGGGCGGCCAAATTGTGTGAGGGTGTGATGGTCAATTTGCATATTACCTCTTTATTATATAGGAAGGATGTCACCCCAATAAATTTAATTTAAAATAAAATAAATAAATAATAACTCATAGAAATGGAAAACAATTCTCTCGGGGAAACCTGACGTGAAAAGTAAGTGATTAGCCTTTTTTTCTGGAGTTGGCAGGGACTGGTGGGTGGATGAATATTTTCAGCTACAAATGAGCCTCTCATAGTGGGTATTTTTACTACCTAAGTAGAACCATTAAAGCAAACATAAATGCCACTATAAAGATTTTAGTTATTCAAAAGATAATACAGGAGCTATTGTGAATGGCATATCAATTTGTTCATGAGAATACTTTTAAATGCCTTATTTGATTGTGTATACTTGCATAGATGTTTTATATAAATAACTATAATTAAGATTCTTAAGTAGGGATAAGTGGTTAACAAGCAGTGCTTTCAAAAAAGAAAAAGTAAACTATTCAATTCTCTCCTGATGGTGATGCCAGCACAGGATGACACAACGCCAGATGAAAAGAAAGGGATCTTGGTCATTTTCAGATAATTAGAGGGATACTGAGAGGCATATAAGTTCCATCCAAGATGACTCTCGTTAGAAGCAAAAAGCCTGCCCTCAAAGTCGAGCTTTTTGTTTGCTTGTTTTGCCGGGTGAAGTGATAGTGCAGGAGTCAATTTGTCTCCCTGGTTCATGTCCCTGGCTTCACATGGGAGACACCTTTGGTTATATCAGAAGTAGATGTTTGTGATAGCAATGTATGCAAAAATCTGTGAAGCTCCATTAAGGACTATTAGTGATGGAAAATACGTTAACAATAATTTATCCAAACAAGGTTTTGGATTGTTCACATTTCTGAAAGTTGGTACCAACACAGACTATGACATATCCCACTTCCCGCTTTAGTTTTAATAACATCGATAGCCACTTTAAGATACAATATTCTGTGAAGTAGCCCTGATGCCAATTGGGATCATCTATCTGCAGCTCTCTAGAGAAAGGAGCATCCTAGCCATTTCTTATTAAGTCAGATTTTTATTATCTAGGATAGTCTGCCCCACTTATTAGAGATAAAAGGGCTCTTTACTAATGGAAGAAAAAAATGACCTAATCTATATCATTGTTTCATTTTTCTGTTACATAGTCATTCATTAAAACATTTTTTTTAAATTTTGACATCATTTAGTTAAAAATAGAGCTCATGGCAATGAAACTTTTTAAATCAGAAAGGAAAACTAGAAGAGGTAACTTAATAATCTCAATCATATTAACAGAGATATCTTAAAGTGTCCTATTGTGTAAGTTGAGAATCCACAAATGGAGAATCTAATACAATTTGCACAATATATGGGAACAGGAGTTTGGGTAACTTACTAAAAATGGAAGGGCAATAAAAGAAAAGCAAAGTGCAGATATTTCTTTATTATAAAGTTTCCTTCTCCATTTGTTTCTTGCTTTTATTTTATCTGTAGAAAGTTATTGTAAAAGTGATAGCATAAGAATGTTACTAGCACATTATTTATTCAGTTTTGAGCTTACTGATACTTGATTAAGTTTAAATCACTCATACAGATACTGAGATAACTGGTATTAAATCTTAATCAAATTTTAAGTGCTTGGAAGGAAATTAGCACTACTAAAAAAATTTACATGTTAAAAGTTTCATTAAGCTACAATTTGGGGTTTTTTTGCTTAATTTTTTTAAGTTAGTGAGAATACAAATTGATAAATAGGCCAATTTGGTAAAATTATGAAAATTTTTCTGTAAGTGCACATGTATATCTGTGTATGTTTGTGTGTGTGTGTGTGTGTGCATGTGTTTGTAACAGAGCATTTTTATAACTTCATCTTCAAGTACTATTCTCATTTTAAAGAATTGTGGAAATTTCACACTATTTTTATTTACTTTGCTTTTAATTCATTTGCAACAAAATGTTTTGTTGTATTACCTTTTTCACCCTAAACATTCTGAAATCCATGAATGATTAAAAGAATCGATGAACAGTGAATGTTCCATAAAGAAAGTTATTTGGAGTAAACTAATATTTTACAAAGATGGTGAGAAGGCACATTTGGCTTTATATGTATTCAGGGGGGAAAAAACTATTTAAAATTCCACATCCTTCTCATTCATTTTATATATTATCTGTTTATTTTATTACTTTTAAAAAACAATACCTTCTTTTTACATACAATTATAAAATTTAATTAAAAGGAAGTTTTTGAAATCAGTAATCCTACTCTTACAGAAATGACTACATTGACATGCACATTTTAAAAATATCTTTCCATAAATAATCACTCATTTGTTATTTATTGTTATAAAATACTAGAGGCCTGGTGCACAAAATTCATGCACGGGGGGTAGGGGGGTGGGCAGTGTCCTTCAATGCAGCCTGCACCCTCTCCAATCTGGAACCCTCTCACAATCCAGGACTGCTGCCTCCCAACTGCTTGCCTGCCTGCCTTCCTGATTGCCCCTAACTGCTTCTGCTTGCCAGCCTGATCACCCCTAACCACTCCCCTGCCAGCCTGGTTGATGCCTAACTGTTCCCCTGCTGGCCCGATTGCCCCTAACTGTCCTCCCCTGCAAGCCTGGTACCCCCCAACTGTCCTCCCCTGCAGGCCTGGTTCCCCCCAACTGTCCTCCCCTGCAGGCCTGGTCGCCCCCAATTGCCCTCCTCTGCCAGCATTGTCAACCCCAACACTCCTCCCTTGCAGGCCTGGTCCCTCCCAACTGCCTTTCCCTGCAGTCCTGATTGCCCACAACTGCCCTTCCCTGCCGGCCATCTTGTGGCAGCCATCTTGTGTCCACATGGGGGCGGCCATCTTTGACCACATGGGGGTGGCCATCTTGTGTGTTGGAGTGATGGTCAATTTGCATATTACTCTTTTATTCAATGGGATTTAATACAAAGCATATGAGTGAGAGTGAGAGCAAGCCAGCCAGCCAGACAGAGGTACTGAGATACATTCTTAAGATTGAATCAGAATTCTCTAGAGGAAATCTGACTCTACGAGTAAATATGACATTACTTTTAGATATTTTAATCTCCCATACCCATGGACATCAAAGGGGAATTCCCATTGACATTGAAGGAAAGCCTACTGCTGTTTTCTCTCAGAAATGGATTATGGATTACACTGGTACTAGAGGTCCAGTGCACAAATTCATGCACAGGTGGGGTCCCTTGGCCTGGCCTGTGCCCTCTCACAATCCTGGACTCCTTGGGAGATGTCGGAGAGCCAGTTTTGGCCCTATCCCCACAGGACAGGGAATCCGTGCACCAGGCCTCTAATATGCATATAAGATCTTTGGTTAATCTCTTCTTCCTCCTCCTTCCCCCTTCTCTCTGAGATTCATCAGTCTGTTCCATGTTTCCATGCCTGTGGTTTCTGCTCCTACATCAAGCATCTGCCCCCTGGTGGTCAGTGTGCATCATAGCTACCGGACAGTTAGCCGGTTGGCCAGTCAGCAGGTCACTTAGGCTTTTATATATATAGATGAGTGTAATTATAACTTATGTACATGCATTTTTGAAGCTCTGCATGTTTTCATGTACTTCCTTTTTATGAAGAACTAAAATTCTAACTTTGCATTATAAATAGCAAAAATTGAAAATATTTTATTAAAAGAATACAGAAATTATAGGCCAAAAATGTAAACAGAAACAATATTTTAAATGCATGAAAGTGACACATTTAATAAGAAAAACTAAAATCAAAATAATACAATTAGATATCATTTTTATTGACTAATTTATTGACTAAATCATTATTTTAATAAAATATTTTATCTATCAAAATAATTTTAATAAAAATTTATTGCTTTAAGAGTAATGTATAGTCCTAGCTGGTTTGACTCGGGGGATAGAACGTTGGCCTGTGGACTGAAGGGTCCCATGTTCAATTACGGCCAAGGGCACATGCCCGGGTTGCGGGCTTGATCCCCAGTAGAAGGCTTGCAGAAGGCAGCCAATCTATGATTCTCTCTCATCATTGATGTTTCTGTTTCTCTCTCCCTCTCCCTTCCTCTCTGAAATCAATAAAAGAGATATATATTTTTTAAAAAAGAGTAATGTATATTTAATAATGAACAAACCTCAAATTACATAGAAACAAAGGAAAAATGATAAATGGTATCATAATAATCTAAGTCAAAATAACCAAGCTCAATATTAAATATTTCAGCTATCAATTTTTCATGTATTTAGAAAAAGACAAAAAAGAGAGAAAAAAGATAAGTTTGGTATTTGTCCTTGTGGTATATATTCTTTGTAAATTATCCATATCATTTTCTCCCTGGGATATGTTATGAACTTTTTATTTGTGAAATATCCCGACAGACTGAAAATTTCCAGCATAACGCTTGGATACCCTCATGCCCCCAAACTATTCTTACCCAACTTTCACCTTTTTTGCTAAACCCAAGTTGCAAAACAACAGCTGCTAAATTACAAGAACAATCTGTCCCTCTTCCGAGCACTGTTTTTGACCAATGATAATAGAAACCTGGACGAACTTCAGCTGACCCATCTGGTTAAAGTCTACCTTTCTTCCCCAAGGTAGACAATCTTTCTAGATTGTTGTCAGCCCATGGCATTCTTATTAAAGCTTATGCCTAGTGGTGCTCTAGTTAATACTCTCCTACAGCTTTTCATGTGACTGGGAGGAGACTGTACCTGCTGCTTCCAAACCTGCTGTTTTTCAAAACTAGAGTGCACAGGATATATACCCTCAGCAGTCATTCAATAAAACTCTCATTCATTGTCCAGCATCATACATGTACAAAAGTTATGGTACCGCAGCTCTTACAGGATTTTTCTGACAACAATTTAGAATTTCAGTGGTCACTTTGGGGAATTTCACATCTTACATTTAAAAAGTTCAAAGACTAAATATTCCATGCACATTATTACTTTTTTTTTTATATGAAGAGGCTTCTAAAAGACAGGAAAATTCTAAAATTGCTTCCCCAAAAGACTCCTTATAAAAGTCTAATAAAAATACAAAAATCTTCCCAGCCAGTGTGGCTCAGTGGTTGAGCATCAACCTATGAACCAGGTCACAGTTAGATTCTTGGTCAGGGCACATGTCCAGGTTGAGGGCTCAATCCCCAGTGTAGGGCATGCAGGCGGTACAGCAGGCAGCCTATCAGTGATTCTCTGTCATCACTGGTTTTTTTTTCTCTCCCCACTCCCATTCTCTTACTCTCTGAAATAAATTTTAAAAATATACATTTTTTTAAAAGCTTTTGCATTTGTTTCTTTTGTACATAGCCATGGCTCCTTTTAAGAACTATAATATTCTCCTTCTCTTGTGCAATCCATCCCCAAAACTTCTTCCCTCCACATGATTGTCACAATCTTCTCATAAAGAAGAGTTAAAGTTTACAGGAAAATATAGAATTGCCCTAGCAGTTTATAAAAAGTCTTGAACTGAATTCATCATTATATAGAGACAAGACATAAAAAAAAATGGTTAGAAAAGGCATGCTGGACTGAAAACCAAAATGACATCATCAAATATATGCTTCAAAATTTGACCAAAGGTAAATAATATAAAAAGAGTATAAAAGTAGGAGAAGATCTCTTAGTATCTGACACTAAGATGTTTGTTGTCAATATTGATTGATTAATATTCAATGCTGTAATGGGGGGAAATGTAGCTCTCAGATTATACAGCCCATCTCATTTCCATCCTCAGAGAATATTTCACTCTCATTCAAGGAGAAATGATTACAAACCTATCTACTTTCTTCATTGATGGTCTTAATCCTGACAAGAGATTCCTGGAGTCCTTTTAAGATACTTTAATTTAGTAAAAAATAAATATTAAACTCTAATTTAGAGCTCTTCTGTTTAAGCCTTTAGATAAACTCATGTACAAGTACATGTCTAAATCAGCATAGTCAAATATACCTGTAGTTATTGTAAAGAAATTGTCATTGAAAGAACAATTATCCTGCCTTACCTTGAAAGACAAAGTAGACAATGGACAAACTTTGTCTGACAAAATGACACCCCTCTGAGGAATTAGCTGTTCTGATCAACCCACAATTTCCCTTAATAAAATAGGGAGATGTTTCTGTACAACGGCAAAAAAAAAAAAAAAAAATGTTCTATTTCTATCTGATGCTGTGTCTGTCCTCTCTATCATAAACCTATTACTTTTCCATCATTTGTCTTTGGAATAGAACACAGGTTTGGGTTTTAGAAGTAGGACTTTCAAATGACCCTCAGACTCTGTATATGTCTCAGCCACTTCCTGCCTCTTTGGGTTTCTGAGACCTTCACATGACGTACCCTCTGCTGAATCTTTTTAGAATAAGGCTATTTTTCATAATAGTGTACTCCTATTAAATTTGGACCAGAAGACCTCTTTCTGGAACATCCAGGGGAAAAAATCCCTGGATATAATTTAATAATGTCACAGACTGATTATTTACTATCTGAAGCTTCCCTACCAATATCTCAGAATTTAAATCTGAACACAATAGCATCAGAACCAAAGGGGAAAAAAAGGCATGGGACATATAAGGGACAGTAAGCCCTGAAGGATTTCAACTAATCTATTTCTTTGCTGAACTTAACCTAATGTTCATTTAAAAAAGGACTACTGAACCCATTGACTAAGCCTCCCTCTGCCATACACATTATCTATTGGAGTGTTTCTTTTTTCCAAAGTTTGGATGTTATTCTTGACTTTTCAAGGCTAATTACCAAAAGCTATCTTAGAGGATTGCTCAGTCTTAAAAACACTATTGACATTGGATTTCTAAATTTTCTGAATTGGCTAGCCCTATATCTGATCTGACAAAAACTGTCACAACTATTTGCCTTGTGCAGACTTATTAAAGATTGTATTCTGTATCACAAAATACTTCTTTTTAAAAACCTCTTCCTGTTGAACTTTCCCATTGCCATGAGCTTTTCTTCCTACTTGTACATGAAAGATCATGGTAAGATTTAATGTTTCATCTCAACAGGACAATAAAAGTCAGAGATCATTGTTTATTGACCTCATGGCAAAATCTACCCTCCTATTTATGCATAATTGCAGCAACTTCCCAATTAACAGACTCCTGCCCATTGAATTCTTAAGATCTCCATGTAATCTCTTAGTGTCTTATATCAGACATTTTCCTGCTACAAGACTGAACTCCTTCGAATCCTTGTTCTTTCCCGATACACGTTTCCATACGTTGCTGTAAGATTTTGAACTTTACCAACCATTTTCCTCTCCTGGTGGATGACACACCTAGGACAATCATGAAATGTTTTGGCTTCTAACCTCCTTGAAACCTCTTTATATAACCCAGATTTAGATTTTTCTTTTCGAAGGCTTCTAGTTGAAAGCTGAACAAAGAGGGTTTTAAGCCTAATTTGCAAGTACAACACATTTAAATTATTTGAATCTAGCCTTCCAGAGGCCACATCTGTAGTGGTTTGCCAAACTGTAGCTTTTATCATGACCATGACTTAGAGTGCAGAGAGCAAATGTCTATACAGACATCAGGTATCCCTTACAAGTATATAATGATTTTGGTATGCTTTGGAAGCAACCCAGCCTCTTAACTGCAGCTGATGTCCTTATTAAATATAGTACCACATAAAAACCTAGTAGATGCTTCCTCTGGCTATAATAAGTGTGAGGCACACACTATACAGCACACTGAAGAAGCAAAGGACATTTTTAGAGGATTATTAGGCTAAATAAGCTCCTTTAAAACAGATTTAGACTATCCACGAAGTTCAAACATCAAAGGCAAAACTAACTCTTGATTATTGGCATTGAGTCTTGAGTCAACTCTAATCTCAAGCTCTTGATCCTCAAGTACTACACAGGAAAATATCATATTTTTTTTGCTACAATCAGATGGTCTTTTGTGGCAACAAGACAACTGCTGAGTTTACCCTAAAATGCTAACATGATGTCTCTTAAAAATGTTACTTTTTTTTCCACCACGGAAAGAAAAACTTAAGAACCATCATAAATATGCTTTGGTGGGAAATTTTCAGTAATATTGAAAAGGATGTCCCTGGTGCAGGTCTCACCTTTCAATACCACAGTATTAGGAAAACTATAAAGATTGGATATGAATTGGAGCTTAAACCTATAGGCTTTTACTAGTAGAGTAACTAAATTGGGTTTATTCAGATATACACCTCCCTACTCTTTTTATAATTCTATATGTATTTTCTGGTTGGAAAAAGTTTTTTCTTGCCGTAAATGAACTTATCTGACAATTGAAATATTGAGAAATATGTATCCATTTGTATTATGAGAAAGAAAACTTTTTTTGAAAAAATTAAAAATATAATTTTGTGCTGACGTGTTCCTGTCTCTATTACTTCAACTCCTCAGAGAAAATAAAATGAGTGCATAACACATTGAAGCTAAAACTTGAAAAACTCTCCAGGGAACATCCGTTATCTTGACCCAAACTCTTATAACCTTCAGATCTACTCCAACAGAAAACACTGATTATCTCCATGTGAACTGATCGTGCAAGTGGGAATCTAACCCTCTGTCTTTCACTCTGCTGTTCCATAGGTCATGATAACTAAATTTGTAGGGCCTTAATGCAATATCCCCAAGCATGTTATCAACATGTCAGAGAGGCTTTTTCCTAGGATAAAATCTTAAGCATCCCTATATGACCTTTGGCTCAGAGTCCTGGTTTATTGGCTACATCACCAATGTAAGACCAATATTGAACCTGATTGGAAGATACTGATAACCACAAACTGTGCAGTGAAACCCTAGGAAAACAACCTTTGTAAACATGTTTTCCAGTTAAAAAGATATAATACACCCACCTCCTAGATTTCTATACCAAAAGGAGATCTAAAACTAAAAATATCTTAAGGTGTCCTAGCCAGTTTTGCTCAATGTTTGGAGCATCGGCCCTGAGGACTGAAGGGTCCCAGGTTCAATTCCAGTCAAGGGCATGTGCCTCGGCGTCATCCCGTACACTAAAAGGTTGCAGGTTTGATCCCCGGTACATGGGTTAGAATATATATATATATATCAACAACTTTCTTTTTTAAAAACGTAAGTTTCCCACTGAATTGCCTTAAGAATTTTTATTGCTAAAATGAGATTTTAAAGGTTTTCTTCTATCTCAATTCTTGGGACAAATCAAGAGGATAAACAAAGTTTCTGTAAATCTGTGGATATCAAAGTTTTCTTTCCTCCTAAGCCAGGTTTGGGACAAGAACTGCTTCCCTACTTAATACCAACAGTAGCAGGACTTTGGCTAAGAGCTATTGTCCAAGACTTTCTGGTAACTCTCAAGTTAATACTTGTTTTCTCTGCTGTTAGTTTTTGGGTTTTCTCCAGAGGCTGAAATGCTTCTAGCCACTCACTGAAACATGATTGAAATGCAACTGATCCAACTGCAAAGAAAATAGTCACAAGAAGCCACAATGGCTGCTATCACCAATGAGTTTTAGATGGTCACCAGCAGTCCACAGAGTTTTGAACAAACCTAAGTGCAACTGAATGATGAGGCTCAGTCTCCCTTTTAACCAAGGGGGTAGCTCTGTGGTCCTCACATTCCCTTGACCTCTGCATCTGCTCCTTCCCATTCCTCTTGCACAGGACACTGACTCTTGCAACTACTCTGCCCCTAATTTCGCAATAAAGTCAATTTGCACAACCAGTCACTGCTGAACCACAAGAACAATTTTTCATCTTCTAAAAGTCATTTGACTAACTATTCCTGATATTGCCAAATTCCTCTAAAAGCTTTAAAAAGTTCGTCTTTCTTTCCCAAGGTAGAAAACTTCAGAGTTTCAAAACTGAATGAAGGCTTATGCTTAGCAGTGCTGTTGAATTCCTTCTACAAACTAGTAATCCAGGAGTTTAACCAGATTATTATTTCACCCCTTAAGCCTGTGCTTAATGTCTCTGATAATTTTCATCATCTATATTTATTTATTTACTCCAAAAATGAATTTGGTATTCATTGCTTTCTCCATTTAATGGGGTCCTGTATATTGCAAAGAATATAGGCTACCCTATCAGCCATGCTGTATATATTAAACCAGTAATCTGTACATGAAGCCTTTTAATAACTAGAAAACATAAATTTGAGAAACAAGAATCATGCAAAACAGGGCTTTCTCCATTCTTCTGTTTCTAGAGGAGAATTAACAGTGCAAGTATCCTATTTTTGATCCATTACTATAAATAGAGAATGAATTGCTGAAACAGACCAATATGGAATCATGGTAGAATAAAAAAGTAGAATGGCCTTTTCTGAGAACTTGTTAAACACGATGGATCTACTCCCGGAAAACGCACATGAGCATTTACTTACATCTAACATTTACATGCAGTTTTAGAGTTCACAGTCTTCTTGAAGTTAGTTCACATGTGGTATCGACAAGAATTTACTCTTATTTTGCCTAGAAGATCCCTCAAATTTTCCGTCATGCACCGTGCTTCCATTTTGCAGTTGTTTTACAAGCCTATTTTTTAAAAATCCTGAGTTGACAATAATGAATAGTTCAAGCAAGCAACACCAGGAAGTAGCCTATGTGTGTTCACTTCAAATGACTCAATTAATATTGCAATGAATATTTATTGATTCTCCCCAGAATTCATGGCACTATCACATAAAGGCTATTTGTTTTAGTATTCTCCTCTGCACATTTGGGCAGAGATTGATGAGAGACTTTAGTTAATTCAAAAAAAAAAGTGTGTTTTTTTAATATAAACCCTTTCTGCAAAAATAGAAGTATGCACATTTAGAAGTCCACATTAATTAAATCATATAGCAAGTTTGAGATAATCTAATGTATGATATTCCCAAATCTGCTTTTTAGATAAGGAAAAATTTGAATAAGAGAAGTTCACACTGATCCCCACTCACTTATCTTTGTCACTTTTTAATTGTCTTTATCATGCTGCTCCATTTTAACTATATCACTTATAAAAACTAGTACAAGAAAATAAATCTAGACAAAAGCAAAACGAAGGATGGCACATTAGCAGCTACTGTTCTGCATATATGAAATGTATTTAGATTACCAGTTTAAACCCAAACTGTATACTTAAATTGTTGTAATCCTATTTGTTGATGTAATAGTGAGAAGGCCAGTGTCTATAAGGTTAGGGCCTGGATAGACATTTAGGAGAAAACCATCATACAGGTAGAAAAATAGCACATGTATCTTAGATCAGTATGAATTTTGCATATGAGTAATAATCCGTATCAAAGAATGAAGAAAAACAAATAGCATTTGGGGAGACAGAACCTCTTATTTGGGACATTATTATCCTTATGATGTTCAATGACAATGGTCACTGGGGGAAAAGGCCCCTGCTTGTAGAGGAACTCTTAGTAGATACTAGAGGCCCGGTGCACAAATTCGTGCACGAGTGGGGTCCCTTGGCCTGGCCAGTGATCAGGGCTGATTGGGGCCGGCCGGCAATGGGGAGGGAACACGGGAGGTTGGCTGGCCACAGGAGGTTGGCTGTAAGAGTGCACTGACCAGCTACTGCTTTGAGCATCTGCCCCATGGTGGTCAGTGCGCATCATAGCTACCAGCCGGTCATCTGGTCATCCATCATCTGGTCATGATGGTCACTGAGGCTTTTATATATATAGTTATATTACTTAGGTGTCTGTACCTAACATACCATCTAATATGTAATAGCTACAAAATAAATATATGTTGAATAAATGACGTAAGTCATTCGTTGACTTAATAAGATTTTGTATTTAATGAATTGATAAATTAATCACTCACTATGGGTTTTCTTTTGAGGAAAATAAATTGGGAACTCTGCCATGATTTTTAAATGAGTGACTTTATTCATTTAGCATATATTTACTTTGCAGCTTTTATAGATTAGGTAGTGTTAGTTACTGGCTAAGAAGTATTTTTTGTTGTTGTTACTTTGTTTTTATCTTTAAAGATGGGTAGGACTCTATTCTCTGGGAGACTGCAATCTAGGATAGAGGCAGCTATGATGTAAATGTAAAATTTACATCTTTAACTGACCTCGAGGATCATGATTCTGTATCCAAATATAATATAACTAGAGACCGGTGCATGGATTTGTGCACTGGTGGGGTCCCTGGGCCTGGCCTGTGGGGATCAGTGGACTTCCATGCCACCACAGCCTGGCCTTACCCGCCAGCTCATCGGGCTCCAGCCCGCTGTCCACATTGATCTGCACAGCACAAAGTAGTGCATGAAGCAGCAGGCAGCTGGGGAGGAGCCTGAGCCTGGGCTGGGCACTGCACTGCTCCTGTTCATCCCGGCCCCCCCGCCACCACCACCACTCGGGTGCACAGGGGGAGTGTCCACAGGAAAGGCTCACGCTGCCACAGCAGCACTTGCCAGCCATCAGCCCGGCATCAGACAGCCATCTGTCACCTGAGCAGCACTCCCTCTGTGAGAGCACACTGACCACAGGGGGAAGCTCCTGCATTGAGTGTCTTCCCCCTGGTGGTCAGTGCGCATCATAGCTACCGGCTGGTCATCTGGTCGTCCTGTCACTTAGGCTTTTATATATATAGATAATGGGTAGTAGTCCTGTCCTCCCATTGTAAATAACTAGAAAACCGTTTGCACATATTGGAGAGGAATCAGAGGATTTTAGTTCCTGGGAGAAGGGAAATAAAGTAAGTACCAACTTTGCCATAGCTTGGGAGATAGTCACAAGAACATAGAAGAACCAAGCAGAGTTCATCATTCTCTCTGAGATGCTCACTAAGATGAGGAGACAGAGATCAAAGTGCAAATAGAAACCAATGAAAAAGTGACTGGTGAAGATTTTGTCTTTAATGAATGGTTAAATTAATAACCCATATTCTCTTTTCTATAGAAGAGAATAAATTGAGAGCTCCGCCATGCTTTTTAAATAAAGTACGATCCATTGAGGCATAAAATAGGAGATAGAGCAGTGGTTCTCAACCTTTCTAATGCCGTGACCCTTTATTATAGTTCCTCATGTTGTGGTGACCCCCAACCATAAAATTATTTTCGTTGCTGCTTCATAACTGTAATTTTGCTACTGTTGTGAATCGTAATGTAAATATTTGTGTTTTCCTATGGTCTTAGGCGACTCTGCTAGCGGTTCTCAACCTGTGGGTCACGACTCACAGGATGAGAACCACTGCTGTAGAGCCTAAGACCATCGGAAAACACAGATATTTACATTACGATTCATTAACAGTAGCAAAATTACAGTTATGAAGTAGCAACGAAAATAATTTTATGGTTGGGGGTCACAACATGAGGAACTGTATTAAAGGGTCGTGGCATTAGAAAGGTTAAGAACCACTGACATAGAGTTTCAAGTGAGAGTTGACAAAAACTTTTATCTTTTTCCTTAGTATATGTTCTGGAGTTGTTTTAATTTTCCAGTTATTTTCCTCTGAATATGTTCTATTATATTCCTCTTAAAACTTGAAAGCTCAGCATAAAATAGTGATTTAGTTTTATATAATTCAGATATGACAGAATAGTTTGTTCACAGTAGTTTCTAGATACATGTTTTCTGATATTAAAGGTTAACTACTCTTGGATTCAATTGCACCGTCTACTAGGATTCTCTCCAAATAGCTCTTTTCTTCAAATGTTTCTAACCTAACATTAAATAGTATAATAAAATCTTAAAATATAATTTACAAAGGACTACATAAAATTAATATTACAGTAGTCTTTCTTTCTCCAGTTTTCTTTTCCACAGTGTTCACTTCCCTGAAGTCAAGCATGATTTGAAAATATTAAATGGGGAAATTCTGAAATAATTCATAAGTTTTAATTCACATGTAGTTCTCAGTAGTGTGATGCACTCTGACACCTTCCTCCTACATCCTGCCCTGGATGTGAGTCATCCATTTGTCCAACATATCCATGCTGTATACAATACCCGCTGGACAGTCCCTTAGCAGCCCTGTCAGTTATCAGATTGACTGTAGGGATATGGCAGTGTTTGTGTTCAGGGTAACCCTTATTTTACTTAGTAATAGCCCCAAAGCACAAGAGTAGTGATGCTGGTAATTCAGAAATGCCAAAGCAAAGCTGTGAAGTGCTTCCTTTATGTAAAAAGGTGTGCATGTATAGAGGAAAAAGCACAGTATTTAAAGGGTTCAGTACTATCTATGATCTCAGGTATCCACTGGAGATCTTGAAACATATCCCCCAAGGATCAAAGGAGGACTAATGTACACAATTTGATATTAGTTCAGTCAACTGTCAAAAAACATGCAAAAAGAAAAAGTCCTGGTCTCTATGCATTTTAGTAGGGAGACAGCAGAGTTATAAGTGCATAATTATATTGATAATACTAGATAATTTTAATGATTTAAATTATAGGTAAAATAAAATAACTGAAGGTCAATCCTGTAAACTTGTGTACCACACATACAGTGACACATTGCAACCAGCACTCAGATCCCAACATTACCAGTGCACCAGAGGCTGTCCTCTTGCCGTTTTTTAGGAAATAGATATACATGGGTATTTCATCTGTGTTTTTTTTTTTTCTTTATAAAAAGGGATTCACACAGATGTATACTTTTTCATCTGATTCTATTTGTTCAACATTTTGTTTGGAAATTCATTGATGATTTTAAATGTAAATTTAGATCCTCCACTATAATTATTGTGTACTATTCCACTGTGTAAATATATCAATATTTATCTCAACTATAGATAAACATTTGGGTTATTTATAGATTGTGACTATAATAAATAGTATAACTATGGATATTATGTTTAGTAACATTTGGTGATGAGATCAAATTAAAATAAACTGATCTGAAACTCTTTCAGAGGATGTGTTATAGCAATACAATTTATGTGATGTATCTATCAGCAACTGTTGTGGTATAGACAAAGTACCTCAAAATGTGATAGCTTAAACAGCCAATTTTTTATGCAAATAAATTTTGTGGGAAATTCAGATATGGCACAGATGGATGAATTGCCCTCTGCTTCATGACATCGGAGACTTCAACGTGAAAGACTCAAAGGTTGGAGATGACTTTTTGGCTGAGAGCTGCAATGGTTTAAAGGCTCATTCAGTTGCATTAATGGCATTCAGAATGGAATATCTTGAAGTCTTCTACTGCTGATTACAACATATAAATGCAGACCTGCCATGTGTCTTGGCTAACTCACAGCAAGGCAACCTCACAGTAGTTGGAGTTCTTATATGACAGCAAAAGACCCAAACATAAGTCTTCCTGCCAGCAAGACATAAGTTGCACCTCAAATGTAAAACAGCATCAGTTCTTACATACACTCTTGGTCAAACCTTCCCCTTGATGCCGAAGGCCAAGACACAGATCTATCTGTGGAAGGAATGCTAAAGAAAAGGGGAGGGGTGTCATATTTTAAAACCTCCAAAGTCAGCCATAAGGAACTTATTAACAAAGAGGGAGGAATAAGTCTAAAATCTTTAAATAGGGAACAAGTTTTAACTTTATGACAACTAGGAAAAATTCAGATTGCTTAAGTATAGTGGAGATGAAGAGTAATAGGCAGAGGCCATATTATTTTTTAGAATAGCTTAGCTATTATTTGGGTCATAAAGTATTTGGATCCTATTTTAAGTTCCAGGAAGCTATTGGAAAATATATAGGGTACAGGTATTGTCATGTTTACATTTTAGCAATATTTTTTTTTTGGCAGCCATAGAGGAAATGGTTTGTAGGAAGGCAAGAGACTGAAAAGCTTTTTAAATAATATAGGTGTCTGAAGATGTAGGCTAAGATAGTGGCAGTAAAGATGGAAATGTAGAAAAGTGGATAATGAGTTTGAATTTTTTTTAGCTGACTCTTAATACTTATTCAACATTCAACTCTGTATCTATCTATGTATGTGAATATTTCCACAATAAAGCATATGATCACTAAGAACAAGAGTTTGGTCTACCTAAATATGTATCCCTGGGGTCAAACACAGTACTTGGAAGTAAGTAAAAATTTAGTAACTGGAAAAAAATCTATATTCTTCTAAAATGCTAAAACATTTTAGTTCATGATAGCTGCAATTGATACAATTAAATATAAATAATTAATATTACAAATGAGTTCTGTTGGTATAAAATATATAGTCTTATATGTATGTATCTCCATAATATCATACTATGTTTTATAAAATAGTTAATCAATTAATCAGGAGACATTCCCTTTATATAATTCTAATTTTTTCTAAAATTATTGCCAAAATATTTTTTCTGATTTTAGTTGGTTCCTATGCAATTGAATAGGTCATATAGTGATTTTAGAACCTATAGAGAAGAAATAGTTGTTTAAAGTAATCAGTTAAGTTATTATAATTTAATACTTTGGAAGACTGATATTGTGCTGTTTTCAAGAAAATGCAGACTAAATCAGATGTCAATATGAATTGAAATTATGTCTCTACAAGATAGGGTATTTAAAATTACTTGAAAATTTAGCCATGAGAAAATATCAGCTAGAATCAGGTAAAAAATGCCCTTTATTTTTATAAATTTATTTTTTGTTGATTTCAGAGAAGAAGGGAGCAGGAAAGAGAAATAGAAACATCAATGATGAGAGAGAATCACTGATGTACGCCCCACAGTGGGGATCAAGCCCGCAACCCAGACATGTGCCTTGATCAGGAATCGAACCATGACCTCCTGGTTCATAGGTCAATGCTCAACCACTGAGGCACATTGTCCAGGCAAAATGCCCTTCATTTTATAGTGACATGGTTTGGGCCACTGAACACCCTGAAAATCGTTTTAACACCAATCAAAAAGTAAGGGAAACTATGAAATATGCTCTTTTACAGGTTAAAACAACTATGTTTTTACAGATACTTTATTTCTATATTTTTAGTCTGTTTAGTCCTAGTGCTGTCTTGAGGCAAAATAATGGATCTGAGGAACTCTCAAAGACATCCAAACTTACAATTCACCAGAAAATAGGGTAAGTTTCCTAAGGCACTACTGTCGGCATAGCATAGAAGTTCAAAATTAAAAACAAATGAACAAAATGCTGGATTGATGTGATTGCTTACCTTTGTATAAGAAAACTGAGTGAATGTATTGGGGTGAGAAGCCACCTATTTTTTATTTTGTTTTATTCATTTATCTATTTATTTTTTCATACATTTGCTGAGAATCTTCCATGGGTTCTATATTAGATCATAAAAATAACAAAGATGAGATAGATCCTTCTGATTTCAACCCATGTGCCATATACATAACAACTAAAGAGTAGATATAAAAATAGAAAATGTCCGCAAATCTTAGATTTTCTCCCATCTGGTCATTCACATTTTTCTCACTTAACTCCTGCCACCAAATTCGAGACACATGCTAATATTAGGTAGGAATGATTAACTTGTGAGTCACAAAAACAGACAAGCTTGCATTAGATCACAGTTTTTGTTCCTCTACCGAAGAGTCTATACTCTTAATTTTGGCCTAGAGAGTATCTGTTCCCAGGTCCCTACTACCATATCTGAGACTCTGCTACTCATTGCTACACCCACTACTGCTAACTCAGTTGTGTATGAGTATATACTCATGCCCATTCGCAATATACCTAATGCTTATACGTGGCCCTATATACGCCAGTGAGTTTTCATTAATAAGTTTTCCTATATCTCTATATTTCTTTCCAACTTAAATCTGACTCTATCTGCTTCCTAGTATAATCCTTGGCAAAATGAACAATAAGTGTTTGAAATTTGTCCACTCACCCAGAGTAGATGTTATCACAGGACTTTTGCACCAACAGAACAAATTTAACAATGAAATGGAAAACAAACATGGTCCAGAGAGGTTTAGACTAACATAGGTGAATAGTCTAGACAGCAGTCAGTCTAGCACTAGATATTATGGAAGGTAAATAAGTAACCACTTCCAATATTCTAGTCATCCCTATATAACGGCTTTACCCATGTCATTGTGAGAGTATATTAATATTTCATTTATAATTTGCTGACAATATCAACCATTTATTCATTACATTGCTTGAATGGAGCAGATGCTCTCTGAGGCCATGAAAGGAAGGGTATAAGATTAAGAAAGCAAGCCCAGCTGGTATGGCTCTGTGGTTGAGCATTGCTCTATGAACCAGGAGGTCAGAGTTCGATTCCTGGTCAGGACATAAGCCTGGGTTGCAGGCTTGATCTCCAGAATGAGGCGTGCAAGAGGCAGCTGGTCAATGATCCTCTCTCATCATTGATGTTTCTATCTCTCCCTCTCTCTCTTCCTCTCTGATTTCAAAAATATATATATATTTTAAAAAATATTAAGAAGGCACGAGAGCTGCTCTTCAGGGTCATTTGGAAGAGACAGAAACATAAATAAACTAGAGGCCTGATGCAGGACATTTGTGCACTGGGGGTGAGGGGGCATGGGAAGGGGGGTCCTCTCAGCCCAGCCTGTGCCCTTTAGCAGTGGGACAGCCTTAGGGCTGCTGCAGAGGCGGAAGAGGCTCCCGCCACCTCCACCGTGCTTGCCAGCCTTCAGCCTGGCTTGTGGCTGAGCAGAGATCCCCCTGGGGGAGCGCACTACCACCAGGGGGCAGCTCCTGTGCTGAGCATCTGCCCTCTGGTGGTCAGTGCACGTCATAACAACCAGTCATTCAATAGTTTGGTCATTTGCATATTACCCTTTTATTATATAGAATAAGAATAATACAAACTGATGCCGACAATATTCAAGATATATGCAAATATTTTAAATTACAGAAGAACTTTATAAAAGAGTTTGGAGTGACATTATAAAAGTGACAAATGAGGTGAATGGATAGAAAGATAAAAGACATCCCCAGAACGTTAATCAGAAAGTTCAAAAGCATAAATACATAGTTATGAAAGGACTGTATTTTAGAACCATCATAGATGTGAGGGGTTTATAGAAAAAAAAAAGAAAGGTCAAACATTAAACTCTAAATACCACTAATTTAAAGTTTAGAAAGATAAGAGAAAAAAAAGATTTTGAGAAGAAGAGGTGAGATAGAGAAGAGTAATATAGAGTGTAAATAATTTTTTAAAAGGATATACTGGTCTATTTTTCAGAGAACATTTTTAAATTTTGTCACTCTTTCCTCCAGGAAAAGAAGGAAAACAAACAAACAGAAACAAAAACTAATGGTAGATCAGAAGATAAACCAGAATAATGGCAATCAAATGCAAAATAAACCTTCTCATCTGGCCTTTCTGGTTCTTTCACAAACCATTGCTTAATTCCTTTGCCCCAATGGACTGTTGGCTAACACAATACACACTTCACAAAGCTTACACTCATGCTAACACTTTCTCTATACTTGTTTACTTTGAAGGTATTATGAGGACTTCATCTTCCATGTAAAGAATTAGCTGAATTCCTGTTAACTGTTAAGTGCTTAACAGTAACTAATCCTTTTTTTCTATATATCTATATATTTCCATAAAGGAATAATAATCCACGTGCTGTTTTTATTATTTTATTGATTTGAATTTTCTATTTCCATAAAGATGATGAATTCTCTTAAGTATTCCAAAATCCTTTCTTTGGAATCACCTGCTATATAACCGAGTGCTTTAATTTAGACCAATAATCCTGAAAACTTAATCCCCAAAACAGAGGCAGCACCAACAATTGGGAACTTGTTAACAATGAAAATTCAAGGATCCCATTACACACTTACTGAATCAGAACCCCTGGCACTGCGGTTCAGCAATCTTTGTTTCAACAAGCCCTGATGAATACTGAAATTTGAATGTTAATGGAATAAAATCATTCACCCCTTCAAGAATTCAAAGTATAATCTTTAACTTCCCAGGATGTCAGGAGTACATTGACTTAGCCCAGGACAGGAGATTTACTTTAATTTGGGTGAAAAGATTAGAGACTTTCAAGTCAGATAGACCTGAATTCAGATTCCAACTGGGCAAATATTAGATGTTTACCTGTAAGATTTACAAATGCTCTGTAAGGGATAGCCTATCCATCTCTCAGTAATATTGAAACTGGTATAATTATTTCAATATTATTGATATAATAAATGTTGAATGCCTGGAGCATAATGGCCATAATAAATGCTATTATCTTCTACATAACAATCACCTTTATTGAGTTTATTATAATGTTACACATTCGGCTTTCATTAAGTGTTGTGCAAGAAACAGACCTATTTACAAATGTTGCTGAGGACACTGTCATTGTCACTCAAGGTCCTTTATAGAAAATTTTATATGAGAAATGTCTTTAAGCATTTGGATATGGAAAGAATAGAATACTAACAAAAAGATCTTTCTTTAGAATGTTTCTTCAAAATACAATTCATAGGTATGTACTAATAAAATATTGTAGATGCCATATAAATAAGTTAATTAGATCAAATTCAATAGAAAAATAAAATTAAAGCATGATGCAACTGTAGGTCAAATACCCAATTTAAAATGCTCTTTTTTAAAAAAATATTTTTATTGATTTCAGAAAGGAAGGGAGAGGGTGAGAGAGATAGAAACATCAATGATGAGAGAGAATCATTGATCAGCTGCCTCCTGCATGCCCCCTACAGGGAGGGAACCAGCAACCCAACCCAACTGGGCCATGTGTCTTGACAGGGAATCCAACCGTGACCTCCTGGTTCTTAGGTCAATGCTCAACCACAGAGCACTCGGCCAGGCCGTTTTCCAAACTTTTCATCAAGAAAAGTAAAACTAAGAAAGATACATATGCTTATTAAGCATAATTTCCTAAGAAATATGACAGTATAAAAGCACATTAAAATAATGTAAGCCAGCATTTAATTTTAAGATGAAAATACTTAAATCCAAAAGGCTAACAGGTAAACATATATCAGAAAGTAGAAAATGTTACTTTTTAAGAGTTGTCTGCTTAGAAAAATAACTTTATAAGCTAAATGGGGGAAATATGAAATATGAGATGCCCCCCCCCCCCCCCAGGGATGTGAATGCATGAGTATCTAAAACAAGAAAAGAGATGGCAGTATTACTTGACCTGAGAAAATAGAAGAATAAGAGCAATATGTTTTTGGTCCTGAGGAGAAAGGGCAAAGATAAGCATGTGAAGAAGCTATTAGATTAAATATCAGAAGACTAGTTTTAGTGATGGAAGGGGTGGTGGGAGTTCCCTGATGGAATGGCAGGAAAGCAGAACAAGACTTTCTTGTGTACAGTTTGAAATATTTGCTTCCTTGCCATGTAAACTTACACCTCTTCTTTAAATATTTTAAGAGTTTCCAGAAAATCAATTCCTATTTCAATGTTAAGAAATATTTATAATTTCTAATTCATATCCATAATCTGCTTTTTCTTCATCTGAAGTAACAATAGCAATATACCAGTCACCTGATTAACTAAGACATGCCTAAATGAGTATTACGATCCATTTTTATAAATATACATAAAAGTATACTTGGGTTTAGTTTGCATTTTATTTGATGGATACAACTATTATTAATACTTGCCTCTTTTGTTTTTCTCTTTGCAAATAGCCTATTTACGTTCTTTGCCTACTTATCTACTAGGCAAATACTATGTTCTTTTAAATATATGAGTTTATTCAGTACAGATAATTATGAATAAATTGTACTAATAATAATTATTAAATTATTTTTATGAATAGCTTCCAAATAGTTAATCTATTTAATATCTTTAAATCAATATTAGCATTGGGTCTGAAGTTTGGATCATTCAACCTCTTTGTTTCCCCAACTTCTTCTTCTTCTTCTTTTTTTTTTTTTTTTTTCAGATTTTAAGCAAGACCTCTCCACTTCCTCTACTTAATATGCTTTCACTCAGTCATGTGTTTGCAATGTTTTCTTTACCTGGAACTAGATTGTGTATAATACAATTTATTTCTTGACTTAGTATTCTATTCTATTATTTTGTATATCTATATTTGGATTATTATAAACAAGTTTTATAATGATGGTACATGTTTCCTTCAATAACAGTTAAATTTAAGAAAGATAATGAAGGCATTTTGCTGGCCCAGATAATAGCCAAAAAATAGTCATTTTCCTTTATTTTATCTGTATATTTAGTTATTTTTAAAATTACCTCATTCTCAAAGCTTAATATGTGTTTGGAGAATCACTGGGTTCTAGCATTTGGGGGATGATATAATTATTATAATTTTAAAAACGAAGTGAATTAAAAACTGAAAAGAGAAAAGCACATGGCCAATCACTATATGGAGAGATGCTAAGCCCTCATAATGACCAGAGAAATGTAATTCAAAATTAAGAGGTGATATTTTACATCTAGTCAGTTGATAAAATATTCAGACATCTTACTATATCAAATGTTTCTGTTTGGCCAATTGGAGCTCTTACAAATTGCTCTTATGGGGAGAAAGTTAACAAAAGTTTTGGAAAACAATTTTAGAAATACTAAACATTTATGCTGACCACACATCTAATTCCAATTTTAGGTAAATTCCAATTTTAGGTGAATAAATTCTTGGACATATATATCAGTGAGCACTTATGATAAAATCATTACTTTGCAATAGTAAAAATTAAATCTAGAAAAAAATACAAGTAAGTGTTCACTGCAGGAGGTGTGACTAATAAATTATCATATGTTAATAATAGACTATTGTACAGCCATGAAAATCAGTTATATTAAACTATACACAATGGCACTGATTAAACTTTGTAGCATAGTATTTTTTAAAAAGAATCCAATAGACATGATTTAGTATAAAGACTATCGTTAAAAAGCAAACAAAAAATAAATAAATACATATTTCATATAAACATGCACATGTATTAGTTAAATCTGTAAAAGAAACAAAGCAAGGAAATAATAAAGATAAAATCTGAATAGCAGTTGCCAGGAGAGATGGCAAGGAGATGCTTGGTACAGGTGAGCACACAGTATACACAAGTGACTGGTTATACTTCGGTTTGGAGTACATAGGTATTCATTTTAGCATTAAAAAATAAAGTAAAATAAAACACAATGAAATATAATAAAATAATAACACCATTCATGGAAAATGAAGATACCTTTCAGGAAGAAAGAATGTTAATTAAGCCAATTCTGTGCACCTGTAGTCCTTAAAAAGAAAATTTAAAAAGTATCATGCAGGTTTTGTAAATTAGATTTTGAGTGGATTTCTTTCCACAATTTATGTCGTAACAATATATCTTGATTGCCCAATACTCTAATGAATACCTGCTATAACAATAGGGAAAGGCTGCCTGATTACTTTAATTAATATTCCCTTTAATATTGAAATGAAAACTTAGTTCCATTGGAAGTTATCTTCAGCAAAAGTGTATTAGAAAGAAGAAATACTCACTATGCCATATTAGATTTATATCAGTTTTGGGTATTACAAACCTTAAAAGAGTGAACTGAGAAAATTGCTTCAAAGCTTATGATATTATCACTGGAGGCCCGATGCACGAAATTCACCCATGGGCAGGGTCCCCAGGCCTGGCTGGTGATCAGGGCCGATCTGTGGGGCGACCGGGGGCCCCGCTGGCACCTGCTTTGGCTGGCCTGGGGCCTGTGGTCTGGGGGCAGCTCTTGCATTGGCGTCTGCCCCCTGGTGGTCAGCGCACGTCATAGTGACCAGTCGTTCCTTAGTTTAATTTTTATATTGCCCTGATATGAAGATGCTCAGCTGACGTTTATCATGTCCCACCCTGTATCTCTTCCATATAATGAGCTTGTAAAACAACCCTGGAGAAAGACATGCATAAAAGTGGTGCTAGTAAGTATTGCCGCCGCCCCCCTCCCCCCCGCCCCCCCCCCCCCAACACACACACACACACACTTCTTTTTAAAATTTTACCCTGGAGTAAGAGCAGAATTGCATATATTATTCTGGTTGTAAAGTTTGTCTAATGGTGTATTTGAAGTGAGAGTATATTAAATGAGACTGAGAATGATCTCATGGAGCATAGTCATTATACCTCGAAGTTGGCTGAAGTTTCATTAGAATGTGGGCATTCCCTATTACTGGCTGTGTGCCTTCAGAAGTATTACTTGCTTGGCCAGTGTAGGTCAGTGGTTGAGCATCCCCCCATGTACCAAGAAATCACTTGAGGGATTCCCATTCAGGGCACATTCTCTGGTTGTAAGCTTGATTCCAGGTAGCGAGCATGTAGGAGGCAGCCAATCAATGTTTCTATTCCTTTACCTTCCTTTCTCTCTAAAATCAATAAACCCATATATTCTTAAATATTTTTAAAAAGTATTACTTAATCACTCTCAGTATCAATTTGTATTTCTCTCAAATGGGACATTAATCATATCCACCATTTAAGATCGTTGAAAGATCAATATATGTACAATAAAGCATTTCTCTTAATAGTCGGCAGAAAATAATTGTCTGTTTTGCTATTACTATTTTATCAAAACCAGCTGACTAAACTTTCATCATCAGAGTGTGTGTAGGAGAAACATCAAACTATTTTATTGTGTGTAACAAAAAACAATGTTAGTCTTTCTCATCACTGCTGATAGTTATATCTAAGCAAGATATTCCCATAACTTCAAGATATTAACAATCTTTTTCTTTTCGGTCTCTTGAAAGTTTAGCACAATGTAAATATCTATCTATAACTATTTTAAATAGTTCTCTCTTCAAGTTCAGGCCTAACTGAGGCTCCAAAGACTATAGGGAATGGACAGGAAATGGGAGAGCTCCTTTTCATTATTTATTTTGGCTCCATCCCCGCACCCCCATGCCCTGTGCTATCAGAGAATGGAGAGGTTTGAAAAAGGAAGAAATAGGGAAAAAAGGTTGCAATATATCAGGAGCTCTTCCTTGGCAGTCACACACCCTCTGATATGGTAGCTCTCCAAATGCAGTCTTTTTTTTTTTTTTTTTTTTAAACATATTTTATTGATATTTCACAGAGAGGAAGGGAGAAGGATAGAGAGCTAGAAACATCGATCAGCTGCCTCCTGCACACCCCCCACTGGGGATGTGCCCGCAACCAAGGTACATGCCCTTGACCAGAATCGAACCCGGGACCTTTCAGTCCGCAGGCCGACGCTCTATCCACTGAGCCAAACCAGTTTCGGCCCAAATGCAGTCTTTTTCCTCACCCCAAAAGCTTGTGTGGATTATTAAGCAACCCAGTGTTGGGCCAACTGGCATATTCTGTTTCTTGGTGATACAGCTGGTTATTCACACGCTGACTACTGACTCCTTTTCCTTGTGCAGATAACCGGCACTGGACAAACTTTTAATTGTCACTCCCCTCCTTCATGCTCTTTTTTTGTTTAATGTCTCAAGTTCTTTTTTAATTTAAATTCTTTATTGTTGAAAGTATTACATGTCTCCTTCCCCGCCCCCCCATTGACCTCTCCCAGGCCACTTTCACCCCCAGCACATGCCCTTGCCCCCCTACTGTCTGTGTCCATTGGTTATGCTTATATGCATGCATGCAAGTCCTTTGGTTGATCTCTTGCCCCCCAGTCACCCACCCCTGCCTTCCCTCTGAGGTTTGCCCTTTTCTAAATAACTCAATTCCTCATTCATCCTTGGTACCCATATATAGCCAATAGGAAGTAGAAACCTTTTTCATGCTATTAGTGATGGCTGCACTCTCATTCTCCGTCTTCCCATTTCTATTTGTAATCAGGGTAGCTCTAGTCAACCCTTGGTGTTTATAGACTTTTTTTGAAGGTATGAGTGAGAACCAGTTTACATTACATGACCAAATGCAAGGAAACTCTGAAGTTGCCTTCAGGTTTCTCCGAAGTTTACCTTAATTATTCTGGAGCACTGGTCAGGATGCTCACTTCTTCCCCTTAGGGATACTGGACATGGACTGTACTCCTTAGATTCTCTGTAAGGAATTCCCAACACTGTCATCTCTTGATCAACCTCCTGGACTTTTTATATTTAAACTGAAGAAATGCATGATAGAGTCACACAAAAGGTTCTATAAACTTTTAGATTGTCTTATGTTTATGGCCTTGAACTTACAATTTATGGTCTAGTGTCCAGACAAAGAAAAGTACATGTAAAACCCCACTGGGTTTTTGTTTAAGGGAAATTAAATTACTGGATAAAATTATGCTATTTATAAGTAGCAGAAACACAACCTGACTACAGGTCTTTCAATAGTGTCTTTAAATGCAATATATATATATATATATATATATATATATATATATACATATATATATATATATATATATATATATATATATAATCTCCATCTGCATAAAAGCCTTTCTGTGCAACTATGTTGTATGCACAATAAGCTATAACAAGAATTCATACTATTCCCTGTGCTACAATATATTTTAATAATTGAATTTATGATTCTGTGAACTA
Organism: Plecotus auritus; assembly: GCF_963455305.1. Taxonomy (NCBI): domain Eukaryota; kingdom Metazoa; phylum Chordata; class Mammalia; order Chiroptera; family Vespertilionidae; genus Plecotus; species Plecotus auritus. The sequence continues at coordinate 22,680,639 of NC_137777.1, read as the reverse complement.
AAAATCAAATTTCAATTGAAATATGTATTTAGGACTCACCTTTCCAAATATATTGACTCATACATATGAATTCTACTCTGTTCTTTTTTTTATTTGGCAATACAAAATAAAAGTAAGAAGCACTTTAATGAATTGCTCTCTTCAGAAATATAAGCACAAATAAAAACAAGACTGGGTGGCTTTCTTCAAGTTACTGCAGCATAATGTATGGTTACTTGAAAAGAAAGAAGAAAATCACCGTAAATCCTAGTATATATAATACCTGATTTACTTTTAGATGATGCATTTCTTCCCTATGGGAATGATCTCACAAGCTTTACTTCCAAATTTTTAACCTATTAAATTGCCATTAGATTTCCCCACTTCCTAAAGACAGTTTGAATTCTAGCATTAATGTCCCAAATACCAAGCTGTCCACAATCTGTGTAGTGCATCTAATCAGAAAAACATATGTAATAAAATAATAACAATTAGAAAAAACACACTGTCATGCTTTATACACGTTGTAGCTAATGTAACATCAGAATACTCTTAAAATCAATTGTGCACGTCATAGCATACAATAAAGGCAAGGGTTGTAATAAACATGTACTCTACATGCTCATCCCTTTCACTTACCTGGGTGATTACCTGAGTTTCTCAGATTAATGGAAAACAGGACAGGACCAATTCAATGCACACCAGATTCATTCAGTAACTTCCTAAGCAAGTAATCTCTTTACTTTATCACTGTGTGTACTCCATGCATATACCATCTGGTCACTATTTTACAACAACAGATGGAATTCATTATATTTTATTTTATTCTATTTTTACATTACATATTAGTCTCTCGCATTGGTAAGTTGAATTTATCTTTTTGGATTTCCATTTCTTAATTTTATCCTCAGATCTTGATTCTTGCATAACGTGCAGCCACCTGGTGGGTACAATTATGCTATACACATGGGCTGTCTTCCTAGATTGTCTGAGAACCAATATCTGCCTTTAGAAAACTTGGATTTTTCTATCACCTGATCATGCAGCTCTCTCCTATCCCCTCATCATTTATATACGTACAAATCCATTTCTAAAGCCCTAATCATTTTATCATTATTTATCAAACAGGAAGCTCTGCTTCAAGAAACAGAAAACACATCTGGGGTGAGTGTGGGCTAAATGAAATAAAAAAGTAGAGAATTAATTTCCTTTGTTTCAGCAGCTCAATGTGTGTGACATCGAGGGCCAAGTTTTTTTGTCATCTGCTCCCTCTGCCTTCTGTAGTGTAGCTTGTTTTAAACTCCCTCTCCTTCATATTGGCTAACTAGTTTCATTTAGGCTTCACATTAACACACACAAAATGCTGAACAAGAAATATTATCAGAGTAAGTCTTGAAATCGTACTGATCAAAACACTTAAATTGAATTAGCAATGGGCTTCAACTAATCAGGGCTTGTCCCCACACCTGAGGTCAGCCAACATCTGGGCGTTATTGAAAGGAGTGGAAACCCAAGGAAAATATCTTGATACTTTGAGGTACATGTGGAAAGGAGAAATGGATGCTAGCAGATTTTCACCACACATACAGTGAAATGGGTAAAGATGAGGATAACTCTTCTTTAGTATTCCTCTCCCCAGAATACTGCTCATTTTAAAGTTTCCACAATTGTGTAGTTTATGTCCAAAGTAGTTCAGTCAATTTATCACATTAAGGGCAAGCTTACTGTATGTTAAAAGTACCGTAAACACAGTTCAAAAGAAAACAGGTATAAAACCTACCTCGCTGACTTTCCCTGCTTTGATATCTTATTTCCTTCATACTGGGAAATCAGCATACCAAGGTGAAAATACAGAAATATAACCTGAAACAAATGCCTGTTGCTATTCTAAGATTTTACTTATTTATGTATTTCTAACTTAGGAAACTACATGTGGATTATTCTCCATTTCATGTACACAATTTTTATAGTGTGTCGTTATAGTCTAACACTAAAAGACATTATACATTTTATTACATTAGAAATTTAACATTTTTCATCCATAAACAATCCATTTTTCCAGCCTAACCATTTTGTATAATTATAACCAAGTAATAAATTGCACACTGCTTGGATTTCATTTATTAATGCATTCATTTATGTATAGATTGCCTCATTCCTCACTAGACTTGAAGGCTATCAGTGATGCTTTTTATTAATATTACCTTACTCATAAAAATGGACCCAACATTAATAAACAGCCCTTACTGTCCAGAGTTTAAACAGATATTACAGAAAATAGGAACAATAATTATGGCTAAACATTCAAATTCACTGTTGATTTTTATTTAGCAAATGTTCACTAAAGTTTTTACTATGATTTTTGCACATTTTAGGACATGTATTTCTGAATGAAGAGAGATGCCGGAACTTAAACCTTAGATATATTTATGTCTATGTCTATGTCATCTATATCTATATCTATATCTATATCTATATCTATATCTATATCTATATCTAATCTATATCTATCTATATCTATACCTATATCTATATCATCTATATATCATCTACATCTATATCTATTAACTGCTTTGAACATTTGGGTCTTGATAGAGGAGAGGATATTTGAAAGGACAACCTACAATGAAGTGAGCATGTGTATCATTCTAGCTTTATTAGTGAGTCCTGCTCCAGTGGGTCCTATTTTACTTCAACTAATTGCATGCAGTTTCTCAAATTCCCCATGTTCCCCATGTCATTTCATCTTTTCTTGTGTGATCCCTCAAAATGGAATACAGTAATCCCCTCCTTGTGCTTCCAAAGCTTCTTTATTTACATCTGGTGGGTGTCCTCGGCAAGCCACTTTTCCATTTTCTGTGCTCCTGTTTCCTCATTCTGGGCATGGAAATAATAATAGTCCCATCACACAAGATCGTTGCTGCTAATGAACATAATTTTGCCTAAGTTTGTGTGTGCTTAAAGGGTTACTGAACATATAGGCTTAACTAAAAATTGTACATTATTAACTGTGCATTTCTTAGTCCTTCTCAATTCTACTTAAGTGCTTGAGGAATTGAAAGAAGACTACTGTACATGAAGTGCAGACAGAATAGAAAGTAGAACAAGATGAGGTGGAGAGGAAGTATGGATTGAAACATTCTTTATCCTGAGGCAATGGAAACTATTGGACAATATTAATCAAGGTTGATAGGGACTGGGGCTTTGAATAAAGCAGTATCTTTAGAAAAGGGCTTTTAGAGTATAATGGAAATAATCCCCTTAGGTTCATATGTGCCATATGGACTTTCTCTAAACTGTCTGCAAAGAAACATCAATAACCAACACATTTTTAGATGCACTACACATGGCAGATGCTGCACTAGGTCCTATAGATGCAACACGAAACATCTCAACTTCCTACAGACAGCCCACAGTCTACTAGGGCAGCATTTCTCAAACTTCAGCACTGTTTGACATCGTAGCCCAGGAAATTCTTTGTTGTGAGGGGCTGGCCTGTGCACTGCAGGGTATGTAACAGCATCCTTGGCCACTACCGATTAGGTACTGGTAGCAACATCCCCCACCTCCAACTGTGACATCCCAAAATATCCACAGGCATTATGTCTCCCCAGGTGAGATACACTGTCCTAGGGAAAGACAAATAATTACACCACAGAGAAATATGATTAGAAAATGGGTACTAGGTTTTGTTATTGTATCACTGGAGAAGCTAATGCTGCATTCCTGTATTGGGGCCTAAATAGTATGTACTTCACCTTGTGCCTCAAAATTGATATTGTAAACATGTAGCTTTGTGGTGGAAGCAGATCTAATTGGATATAAAATATGGTAACATCACTTTTCAATTTTTACAATGATGTAATCTCATCCAAAGCCTACTTTGTGCTCTGTACAAGGGAAGGAACCAAAGATGTATAAGAAAAAACTACTGTAAGTTAAAATTTGTGCTTTTTTCAGTTGGAGCTAAATGGTTTTATGTATCCTTTATGGAGAAGCAGCATGGAGTAATGGGGAATAATGGATTTACAATAAGAGCTCTTCATTATCTTTACCATATAAAGGGGATATATATTGTACATTTAGGTTTATGTATCATCCATTGTTTTTATGGCACTAACATTTCTTCTATCTTCTCTTGAACTACAATTATTTATCATTTTAATTATAATATATAATTATTTTTAAAATAACATGATTTAGACTATTGAAAACACTATGATTGACCAATACAAATGCCTACTTAAACAACACATAATTCAATACATATTCAGACTAAATATATCTAGAAAATATCGTTGTTTTTTTAAAAAATCGAAGTACTGTCTTACTGCCTTTTGTTAAGTTGCCTTCCTATCATTAGGCAATGCTGAGTAATACAGAAAGTATTCACTATGTGTATAGTACTAAAAAATACAAATTATTGCCCTAGCTGGTTTGGCTCAGTGGATAGAACGTCAGCCTGTGAACTCAAGGTTCGATTCAGGTCAAGGGCACATGCCCAGGTTGTGGGCTTGATCTCCAGTAGGGGGCGTGCAGGAGGCAGCCGATCAATGATTCTCACCATTGATATTTCTCTCTCTCTCTATCCCTCTCCCTTCCTCTCTGAAATCAATAAAAATATATTTTTAAAAATACACATTATTTTAGTTAATAATTAAATTTTCTATGCTGAGGAAAAAACCTGACTACATTTCTGTGAGAATCTAAGCTGATATTTAATGTCATTATAAAATCCTTAGATATAATTTGATAAGAACTTGATATCATTAAAATACTCAAATGCTGCTTCTTTTAGTTTAATCTGAAAAATAAAATGGCTAGTCTTCTCAGCTTAACTGGTCAAGTAAGATATTAAGAGGGACCTATGGTGAATGTTAAGAATCAACAAAAACAAATGAATTTCAAAATAACCTATTTATTGTAAACAAATTAAACAACTTAACAATTTACTTAAGAATTTCAATTGTTAGTACAAAACTGGACAGAGCTTTTAAGAATGTTTGCATGGTTTGATCTGTTGCTCTGAGAAATAAAATTGTTCTAGGAGTAATCAAATTTTATTTGCCTGTAGAAACTTCATGTACTCTTTCACTAAAAAGCACTCCAGATTTCACAGAAATATTTTGTTACATCTTTATTATAACTACTAATTTATTTGTAAATCTTACATTGAATCTTTAAAATTATGACAAAGAACCGAAGTCATATAAAGGTTGTAGAGAATATCTGCTTGGTCTCCCCATCTGAATAAGGTATGTGGATATATTCTCACAGAGATGTGAAAATGAAGAGAGTATTGAAAAGAAGTTTTTTATGACCTTACTTTTACAATACATTGGAATGAGTTACAAGGACTTTCCCAGTAAGGAATGCCTTCCTTTTAGTTATCCTTTATTCTTCTGACTTCGTTTGAGTTTGTCTTTATTTTTTTTTAATCTTTAGTAGAAATGGAAAACAGTTGGTCATCTCTATTAGCTCAATTTTATAACATCAACTTGAACTGGTACAAAGTGAAAACTCCATAAAACAATCATTATTTTTGTCTCTTAATGGCCAATTTGTCTTTTTTTCACAACTTAAATAAATAGAAGTTATGTGGCTGAATTCAATGATGTGATTGCTTTTATATTGTTATTTAACTATTCACAACCACACTTGGCCTCCTTTATTCTAGGTTGAATAGTTAAAATTCCATTAACTTTTTTTTCCATGCAGATCTTATTTTCAGGCCTCTGAATCATCCCTGAAAATGATCGATCTCTAAATTAAAAAAATAATAATAAAAATCTTCTTGTCACTTGCAATTAGAGTAATTCATCCTACCAATGTTGATTTAGTGACTACCATGAGCTAGGTATGCTGAATTTGTAGACCAAATTGCTGGACCAAAATAAGACACATTTCTAGTCTTGAGATATTTGCATTCTATTGCAGAAATAATAATAGTTAAATATATTATGCATTTACTATAGGCTATTCTGAACAAGTGATTTATATCAACTATTTTATTCTTCACAACAAACCCTACAGGGTTGATATTGTTATGTGTACTGAAGACAATTAGCACATAAACAGATACAATAATTACAGATATTAAGAGCCAGGAAGACAACAAAACGGGTTGGAGTGGGGGCTCTCCTGAGATAGCGGCACCACTGACATGGCCATTGCTGTAACACATGAATTAATGAAGAGGCCAACTCCTCCAGCTCCACAAACTCTCTACGGCGGGAAAGAGTGTTCCATATGTGAGAAAGTGAATCAATCCCTGTATACCTGCACCTGGGGAAAGGTGAATGATGGATTCAGAGAGGTTTAGACAGTGTTAGCTGATAAAGGTTGTTTGGATTTTCTGATTCTAGTTTCAATGAATGGTTTTAGGAACCGGATATATACTTTTTAATAAAAACTTTATTCGGAAAGAAACATATATAAAGTGAACAAAAGTGCAAACAAATGTAAATTTTGCAGTCACCTGGATATAGATGGTATTTCATATGTAAACACATGGTAATAAATGAGATCATTTGAGACAACATCTACATGAGACTTGAACAAGACTGACTTAGGGGACACTAACATTATTGGTGGAGAGAGGAAGAGCATCAAATACAAGAAATGAAAAGGATACAATGAGGTTAAAAGAAAATCAGAAAATTGAGTCGTAGATGTTAAATTAAGATAGGGAGTACTTTAACTGTGTTGCATGCTGTTGAGTTGATTAAGATGAGAACAAGGGGAAAAATAACCTTTGGACTTTACAAACTAACAGTCATGTTGACCTTTTTAAAAGACAGTTTTGTAAAGTAGCAAGGATTGAAAATCGATTGGAATGGGTTGAAGAAAAAAATAAGATATGAAGAGGTTAAAACAGTGACTATAAGTGATTCTGATTTTTTATTTTTCTACATTTTATTATATTGTGCTAAGAACATTTCACGTGGTACCTACCTTCCTAATTTTTTTATAATACATTATTGTTGATTAGAGGTACAATGCTGTGCATATCTCTAGAGCTTATTCATCTTGTTTAACTGACATTTCACACATATTGATTAGAAACATCTCATTGTCCCCTTCTCCTAATTTCTGGCAACTAATATATCCCTCTTTGATTCTATTAATTTGACTTTTAGATGATTCATATAAGTGGAGTCATGCATTATTTGTCTTTCTGTGACTGGCTTGTTTCAGTTAGCATAATTTCCTCAAGGTTCATCCATGTTACATACTGAAGAATTTCCTTCTTCTTAAGGTCAAATAGTATTCCAGTGTATGTCCATAGCTCATTTTCATCACCTATTCATCTGCTAATGGATAAGTTGTTTACACATCCTGGCTATTGTCAGTGATGCTGCAATAAACATAGGAGGGCTGATAACTTTTCAATTCTTTTGGATAAATATCCAGAAGTTGGATTGCTGAATCCTATTGTAGTTCTAGTTTTTATTTTTTGAGGAACCTCCATACTGTTTTTTTTAACAGTGGCCATATCATTTTACATTCCCACTAACAGTGTGCAAGGTTCTAATTCCTCCACAACCTCCATAATACTTGTTGTCTTTTATTATTATTTTTAATAACAGCATCCTAACACATGTGACATGATATATCTGTGGTTTTATGTTGCTTTTCCCTGATAACTAGTGACAGTGAACATTTTTCATATACCTGTTTGTCATTTGTATGTCTTCTTTGGAAAAATGTCTATTCAAGTCCTTTGTCTATTTTTAATTGGGTTAATTTTTATCACATTGTAGGTGTTAGTTATATGTTTTGGAGTTTAATCTCTTATTAGATATATGAATTGCAAATATTTTCCCATTCTGTAGGTTGCCTTTTCACTCTGTTGATTGTTCCCTTTGTGTGCAGAAGCTTTTTAGTTTGATGGGTGCCAAAAACACACAATGGGGAAAGGACAGTCTCTTCAAAAATATGCTGCTGGGGAAAATGAACATACACATGCAAAAGAATGAAATAGGATCCTTATCTTTCACCATAAAAAAAAAGTCTCAAAATCTTTTAAACGAGAGCATTCCTTTAAAAAGATATCTGTACTGTACCCTCATGTTCACAGCAACATTATTTATAACTAGTAGCCCATCGCGCAATATCGTGCGCAGTAGGCCACCCGCAGCTTCCGCGGGAGCCAGGAGGGAGCTGCACTGCTTCCATGGGAGGTGGGCCCACCGTCTCCTCTCCAGGCTTGCACTCGGCTGTAGAAGCTGCGGTCCGGCCCCCTGTCCTCCAGAGGCCTTCCGAGGCCAGAGCGTCACCGCAGCAACAAAGCAAGCGTCCTGCCCCGGCTGCTCTGCGCTCGCCGTCCAGAGGCCCTCCGTCACTGAGGCGACGAAGCAAGCATTCTGCCAGACCACTCATGCTGCCCACTCTCAGTGGCAGCCCCCGCAGGACTGGGGGACTCCGGCAAGGCTGAGGGGACTGGGTGCCGCCATCTTTTTGTGACAGAGTGATGGCTAATTTGCATATTACCCTTTTATTAGATAGGATAGCCAAGACATGGAAACAACCTGTGTCCATCATGGAATGGATGGACAAGGAAATTGTGATATATATATATATATATATATATATATATATATATATATATATATATATATATATAGTGGCCAGATTATTATGATCTCTGAACGCATAATAATCTGGCCACTCAGTACACTTCTCTTGAGTACCTCACTTATTTGATATCAAAGATACTATAAATTGTGCACCTGATCAGTTTTCTTCTTTGCACTGGCTGATAGAAAGCTCAGGGCAAATAGGTGGTTGATCTCCAGCAAAAGTCTAGAATACTTTTGGTACCCATTTGAGATACAAATACACTGAGTGGCCAGATTATTATGCTTTCAGAGATCATAATAATCTGGCCACTCAGTATATATATTCATATACACACATTTTATATTAAGTCATATAAAACAAGAAAATTCTGACATTTGAGACAACAAGAATGAAACTTAAGAGCATTATGCTATGTGAAATAAGACAGAAACAAAATAGATAATCCATGCTCTCAATGATATGTGGAATATAAATAAACAAATAACATAAAAAAACAAAACCCCAAGGTTATAGAAAAAGCTATCAGACTTATGGTGACAAGAGGCAGGGGGTAGGGGTGGAGGAATTGGAGAAAGCTGGTCAAAAGGTACAAAATTCCAGTTATAAAGTAAGTACTAGAGATGTAATGTGCAACCTGCTGACTATAGTAAACATTGCTGTGTGATGTACATGAAAACTGTTAAGAAAGTAGATCCTACGAGTTCTCAACACAAGGTAATTTCTTTTTTTCTTTTTATTGTGTCCATAGGAGATGATAAATGCTAACTAAGCTTACTATGGTGATTATGTCACAAAATATGTAACTCAAACCATTATACTGTACACCTTAAACTTGAATAGTGATGTATGTCAACTGTATTTAAATAAAACAGGGAAGAACTTAAAGACTCAAACATAAGACCTGAAACTATAAAAATTTAAAAGAAAACATAGGGTAAAAGCTTCATGACGTTGGCCTTGGCAATGACTTCCTAGATATGACACCATAAGCACAGGCAACATAAACAAGTGGGACTACATAAAACTGGATTATTCTTTGAGAAAAAAAATTAGCATAGAAAATTAGGTCCATACTAGAATGGCTTTGAGATTGAGGAAGGACTTCTTTTTTTAACATATATAAATATACTTATTTGATGAGGATGAACCAGTAAAAAAGTTTTAAGTGGAAAAAGTTATTTGCAGGATCAAAGTTTTGTATTGTGCTATACAACAGGGAAGCCATAAGCTACATGTGGCTACTTACATTTAAATTGAATGTACATAAAATTAAATTAAAATTTATTTCCAAGTTATACTAGACACATTTCAAGTGCTCAAAAGGCACATGTGTCTCATGTGTACCTAATGAAAGCACAGATAAAAATTTATATTATCACAGAGAATTTTATAGCTTTCAGTCATGAGAAGGAAAGTGACTGAATTCATAAAAATACAATATTGGAACAAAACAAAGTTGATTATTGTCCAAAATGGCATTTATACTTAAAGATAAATTATAAAGAATTTCAAAAGTTTAACCACATGCATATTTGGATAGTAAAATCTGAAAAGACAACCAACAAAGACAGCTTTTTGTGTATGTGTGCTTGTTTTTTTAATAAGAATGTTTCAGCTAGATCACAGAAGTTCATACTATGCCTAGTAAGTCTTTAAATTAGTTTCAGAATGGCAAAGGATATGCATACATATAAATAAATATACACAGACATACACACATGTAATGAATTGTAACCTGTGTGCTAAAGAAGGTACAATTTACATGTTTTCCTGTATGACATTGACCCAAGTAAGGCAATTAGCTTCATTTTACTTGTTAACATACCTATCTTCCTTCTAGACCACAGACTTTGGCATCTTTGTTTTCCCAACATCGGGCACAGTACAAAATAGAAGTATGGTAATTATGATAAATATATTTAGGCGTCCTTACCACATATAAAAACAAAAGTGAAAAGATTGTTTCTGCCTACATGTTGACCATTAGCTCAAAAATCTGTTTCTCTTTCTTCCTTTTTTATAGTATAGTGATTGACGTATATTAAGGGTTTTTTGTTGTTGTTTTTTAGTGGGTGTTTTTTGTTGTTGTTGTTGTTGTTGTTGTGTTGTTTTTTACTAAATGAGCATCAGAAATTTGACATTTCAGTTGTGACCAGAATAAAACTCTGAACTGTCTTAAATTAAATTGCAGCAGGCTGGAGGGTAGGCAGAAGAGACAAGAGATGCTAATCTGTTACAACTACAGGGCAAAACCAACAAAAGATTGTTTACATTCCTGAGTGCATGTTGAAGCTTCGAATTCACTTCCAGGTGGCTATTTCCAAGATTAAAGAGAACAGTCAGGCCCCACTGCCCACCAAGTATCTCTGCTTCTTACTGAGGCATGGACTTTCCAGATGTGTCCACTCCCAACCCAAAGGAGTAAACTATTCTTGACAGACTATGTACCTATCCCAGAACTAACCCTGCTTCACCTTCCCCAACCTCCTATAGCTATAGCGAATGCAAATTCTTTCCAAACAACATGTCTTTCTTTACCAGTCTCTTTTCATAAAAGAGCCCCTCAACTCCAGAGCCATGGACATGCTTGCCTTTTCCACCTATGCCTGCTGCAGGAGGTGTAGACTTCCTGCCCAGGACCTGGCCCTTATCTGCCTGTCATTTGGCTCAGTAAGCCTTTTATTTCAGAAAAGCTTTTGGCCATGAGAGTTTTTTGTTCAACACTTGAAATCACATTCTATATAACTATGTTAATTCTCCTACCTACTCTCTCTTTTAATGACAGGGCCGTGGTCGGCAAACTGCGGCTCGCGAGCCACATGCGGCTCTTTGGCCCCTTTGTGGCTCTTCCACAAAATACCACGGCCTGGGCGAGTCTATTTTGAAGAAGTGGCGTTAGAAGAAGTTTAAAAAATTTGGCTCTCAAAAGAAATTTCAGTTGTTGTACTGTTGATATTTGGCTCTGTGACTAATGAGTTTGCCAACCAATGACATAGGGTAAAGAAGATGAGGGAAACAGGTATTTCATTTTTCTTGAATTTGTTGTTGAGAAAATCTTATTAGCCAAACAAATAAGGAAACAGACTAAAAAAGACAGCTTACATGAGGCTGTGTGGTGTCACCAGAAGACCCCCTTCCCAAACATGAATTGCTGAAATCGTTGCTTTTGCATACACTGGAAGCCTAAACTTTAAGTTAATTGGAAATTAACTCAGACAAAGAGATATAAAATAAAATCCACCCCCTCATTCTTTTTTTGTGCTCTAAAAGATGTTCTTGTCCTAAATTATCATTATTTGCATAAAACTTTTTTTACGTTTTTATTTTTCCCACTTCATTGGATTACTTAGTCTCCTTTGTACAAACTTGTCTTGGCATCTGAATTGGGGTAAATGAAGGTAAAGGTGGGAAAGGGTAAGATGTACATCCCCCCTCCCTTTTTTTTTTGATCCTCACCTGAGGATATGTTCATTGACTTTATATAGAGAAAGAGAAAGAGAGAGAGAAACATCTATTGGTTCGGTTACCTCCCATGCACACCCTGCCATGGGCTGGAACGCACAACTTTTTGGTTAACGCGAGGATGCTCCAACCAACTGAGCCACCAGGCCAGGGCTCCCCTTGTTTTTTATGCAAAATTTTAAAATTAGGATTTTTTTTCACGTTGGTTAGGAGGAAGGAAGGAATGGAATATTTCATATGTAACAAGGCAAGATTAGCCCAATTAGGATTTACAAATATAGCGGCGAGCTGGCTGACCTGGTAAGGTATTTTCTTCCTAATCCTTTTATCTCCCTTTGGGTGGTTCATAGGTTTTTTGTTGTTGTTTTTTAATAGGAATACGATTGTTAAGGGACAACTGATTAAATTATTATAAATTTAGATACTGTGTATATTTCATAAAGTTATCTGAGTCAGTTTAGTCATGGGATCTAGTTTGACTCCTATATTATTGACTTGAATACCATGTGCTTAATAGTCTGCCAGGTGAAGAATTTATTCCTAATGTGTCATGGTGTTCTTTATCCGAGAGGATACAAAGGCAGAGGTGAATGTGTCCTTGTTAGTTATTTCGATCTCTATGGCACAGAGTAGTTCCAAACTTACAGATAACAGACAATACTTTACTCCATGCCAGTGTATACTGGATCCTCAAGAAGTGTTAGATGCCATTACCACCATTATCTTACTCCTTAGATCTGATTGCCTAGACAAATATATAAAACATATCCAAATACACTTATACTGCACGATGCCATTTCAAGTCCTTGAAATAGTGTTGGTTTTGCACCTGACTCTTAAAATGACTATAATACGAGCCTGGTCAGTGTGGCTCGGTGGTTGAGCATCAAACCATGAACCAGGAGGTCACAGTTCAATTCCCAGGCAGGGTATGTGCCCTGGTTACAGACTAGATCCCTAGTAGGGGGCATGCAGGAGGCAGCCCATGGATGATGATTCTCTTTCATCATTAATGTTTCTATCTCTCTCTCCCTATTCCTTCCTCTCTCTGAAACCAATAAAAACATATTTTTTTTAAAAATGACTATAACATGAAATAAATGTAAAATAACAAAGCTCAACAAATATAAGATAGAATATTTTATTAAATTAGAATTCTCAAGATAAAGTATATTTTATTTAATTTCAATGTAGATTTTAGATATGGAAATTACATAAGGTTCCCAAGACATACATGTTAGGGAACTTTCTAAGTATTCCTGGTATTTTTATGGACACTTTTCATTCTTATTGTTTATGTAATGAAACTTCCTGCTACTTTTTCTTGAAAAGTCATTTATATACCTTGGTTCTTGCAATCTGGAATATTTTACATGGAATACTATTTTATTATTTAATTTTTCTCCAAAAGATATCTCTCTCCAGTACAATATCTTTTCTATATTCATTTGTATGAATACATGTATGGTTATATTTCTCCCTCATCTTTAAATTAATTAAACAATATGAAATATTTTAAATTTTAATATTTTATTGCTTCTATATATCATCTTAATATTTTTATTAACTTTTTTATGTGTCATTGGAATTTTCTTATTATAATTTAGAATTTCAGTGGCACCAACAGATGAAAAATTATTTGACAGTTTTTTGTTAATTAATTCTCTTGACACACATTATATTTTAATAAGAATATTGGAGGCAGTTTTTATAATGGGAAACAAGAAATGTAACAAGCTTTAGTGATTTACTCAGAGTTAAAAATAAAAATCTTTAACAAAATTTGATTAAGACCTGTAAATAGCTTAACATCAAATTTTAGTATCTACTGAAATCATACGATTATCACATAACATTATTTCTCCTTTTAAATTCCATGTTTAAAATTATAAAATCTCCAACATTTACAGGGAACTCATACAACTTAACAAAAGGAAGATAAACAATACAATCAGCCCTAGCTGGTTTGGCTTAGTGGATGGAGCATGGGCCTGTGGACTGAAGGGTCCCAGGTTTGATTCCGGTCAAGGGCACATGCCCAGGTTGAGGGCTTGATCCCCAGTAGAGGGCGTGCAGAAGGCAGCCGATCAATGATCCTCTCTCATCATTGATGTTTCTTTCTCTCTCTCCCTCTCCCTTCCTCTCTGAAATCAATAAAAATATATTAAAAAAACAAACAAACAAAAAACAATCCAATCAAAAAATGAGCAACAGACCTAAATAGATACTTCTCCAAAGAAGACATAAGGAAGGCCAAGAGACATATGAAAACATGCTCAAAGTCACTAATCATCCAGGAGATGAAAATCAAAATGACAATGCGGTACCATCTCACACCTGTCAGAGTGGCTATCATCAACAAATCAACAAATGACAAGTGCTGGTGAGAATGCGGAGAAAAAGGAACCCTCATACACTGCTGGTGGGAATGCAGACTGGTGCAGCCACTATGGAGAACAGTATGGAGTTTCCTCAAAAAACTACAAATGGAACTCCCATTTGACCCAGTGATCCCACTTCTAGGAATATATCCCAAGAAACTAGAAACACCAATCAGAAAGGATATATGCACCTCTATGTTCATAGCAGCTCAATTTACCATAGCTAAGATTTGGAAACAGCCTAAGTGCCCATCAGCACATGAGTGGATTAAAAAACTGTGGTACATCTACACAATGGAATACTATACTGCGGTAAAAAAGAAGGAATCCTTACCATTTGCATCAGCATGGATAGAACTCGAAAGCATTATGCTAAGCAAAATAAGCCAGTCAGAGAAAGATAAATATCACATGATCTCACTCATTTGGGGAATATAATGAACAACACAAAGTGACAAACAAAAACAGATCCAGAGACAAAGAAGCATCGATCAGACCGTCAAACCTAGAGGGAAGGTAGGGGAGGGTGGGGTAAGGGGGAGAGATCAACCAAAGGACTTGTATGCATGCATTTAAGCCTAACCAATGGACACAGACACCAGGGGGATGAGGCAATGGGGGGGAATAAGGTCACATATGTAATACCTTAATCAATAAAGAAAAAAATAAAATAAAAATATAAAATTCACACATGAGAGATGACTAAGTCGTGTCTTATTGGAGAATTTTTGTTGCCAACTAGCTCAGCTACAGGTCAGATATGAAGACATATATTCTGTGAAGGTAAAGCTGTAATAATGCATTGGCTTTTACTATTTTTGTTCTTAGGAATCCTTTATACTCTTGAAATTTATTGAGAACATCAGAGAGAACTTGTGTCTGTGCATTATGTTTATTTATATTACATTAGAAAATAAAAATGGTTTAAAGTGCTCATTTATAACTTATTAAATATAACAAACCCATTATAGTTATTATAAACTACAAATTTTTTATGAAAAACAACTGTTTTCTAAAATAAAAAAAATTAAATGACTAAGAAAGCAATGCTTACATCTTTTGAAACTTTTAAAATATATGGCTAAATAGAAGGTAGTTGGTTTCTTATAACTATGTCCACATTTCAGTATGTGATAATGTGTTTTTTGGTAGAAATATATGAAAATAATCTGGTTTTATATGGATAGGAGGTAGAAAAAGGGATATGTATTATAATGTATTTTAAAGATAATTATCAAAACTTTTCTTTGATATTATACCAACACTCAAGAAGTGTGCGTTTCTTAAGGTGTGTTGCAATGTGGAATTATTTTTTACACTTTGACTGGACCATTTATTATGCATAATTTTGTAATATATGCATTGCTATTTCATTTTTTAAGTTTATGCAATGCAATATCATGAATTGGTCATATGGAAAATACTGCTTCATTGAATTAGACAGATCTCCCCTATTTTAACAAAATTCATTATATCAAAAAATCACAATCACAATTACATTGCCCTCATCAAAAGAGACTGAAAGTATTGGAAAGCTGTCAATCACCCAGTAACATAAGTTTTGCCAAAATCTAATTTTCTCTTGAAATCTTGAATCTTATTGTTGGAAATAAGTATCATAGTTTGTTTTTCACAATATCCAGACTCATTTCTTTCACCTTTCTTTTTTTTTGCCAGAAAATGTCAGTTGAATACCCAAGTGTGAATAATTACAGTTGTTTTCTTAAATAAAAATGGTGTTCTTAAAAAAAAAAAAAAAAAGGCTAATTCAGCTCACAAGTTTCACAATCACAGAATTGTTCTTAAAATCAACCATCATTTTTACCTATGATCAGGTAGGTGTTTTACAGGACTTGCCCTTTTGTCACTCAAAATAGAAAAAAAAAATGTACTCAAGGGGTGAGGGTAAGTACAATTATTTTTTCCATTTTCAACAAGGATACTCTTAAATGGAACTGTTTTTGTTTGTTTAAAAAATGATAGACATCCTGACAGTGAAGAACAAAATGACAACTACTATATTTTGGGACTACTACCTTGGTTTCTACTAAGCCACCAGCAGTTTCCTTCACCATTATTTTTGCTCTATCAGTGCAAATGTCAATATAATGGAAAAGGCAAATAACCTCAGTATTATTGTAGTAGTAGCTGTGAGCTTTAGAGCATCTTGGCCTGGGTTTCTAGGTTCATCTGTCATAGGCAGACTGCACTTTAAGACTCCATCGTAAGAAAAGTTCTTGTAACAGGGACTTCATATATGTACTAACAGTCATAAAGATTTAGTGATATTGTAATTCCTAAGAGAGCATTTTTAAGGGACTAAGAGAAGAAAAAAATCAGGTCTATAATGTGCCTATAACTTGTCCCAAACACACATACAAACTTGTAACAATCTTAGGGCTTCATGAGCCCACTTTCACGGCTTCTTATTCCCAAGACAGGTTTTGTTTTTTTTGTTTTTGTTTCCTCCCATGATTTTTTTTTTAAATTTCTTTATTGATTAAGGTATTACATATGTGTCCTTATTCCCCCATTACCCCCATCTCCCATTCATGCCCCCACCCCCCTGTTGTCTTTGTCCACTGATTAGGCTTATATGCATGCATATTAAGTCCTTTGGTTGATCTCTCCCCCTTACCCCCACCCTCCCCTACCTTCCCTGAGGTATGACGTTCTGATTGATGTTTCTCTGTCTCTGGATTTATTTTTGTTCATCAGTTTATGTTGTTCATTATATTCTACAAATGAGTGAGATCATGTGATATTTATCTTTATCTTTCTCTGCCTGGCTTATTTCACTTAGCATAATGCTCTCCATCTCCATCCATGTTGTTGCAAATGGTAAGAACTCCTTTTTTACCACAGCGTAGTATTCCATTGTGTAGATGTACCACAGTTTTTTAATCCACTCATGTGCTGATGGGCACTTAGGCTGTTTCCAAATCTTAGCTATGGTGAATTATGCTGCTATGAACATAGGGTGCATATATCCTTTCTGATTCGTGTTTCTAGTTTCCCAAGACAGGTTTTGATAGAGTATTTATTAGTTCTATTAATTGCATAATTAGTGTACATCTTAGGCTACAAAACAAAGTAACAGTTCTCTAATATTTTATTAATGTTCTTTTATTTCAAAATCCAAACTACCAGATGTACAGTGAATATGTCAGCAGATCTCATGATAGAGATCATGAGAAGGAGGAAGATTGTCAAAGCTTAGCAAATGAGACATCTCATTCTGGAAGCAAAGGGAAGGAAGTAGATGAGTTGATATACAATTTTATCTCTTTCATCACAAATTTGCCTCAGGCTGACTCTGTTTCTCTTTAATTCTAAAATCAGACAAGTGTAACTGTGCACATAGATTTTTTGTTTTGCACATGTATGGCTTTCTGGAAATATTGATGCTCATCAAGGCATAAGATTTATCTAAAATAAAATGTGATTATGCTTTCCCAATGTAAAGCCAAAGAAGAACAAATTAAAATAGATTGTCTCCTCTGTTTAAGTATAAACAATTGAAGATGTTGGATCATGAACTTAGGAAACAATAATTGCTTATAACATAGAACAGAATAAAATTCTCTGCTAAACATTTTTTTTTTAAATTAGGCCATGTAACATCTAAAGTAATGGAACTCAGTCAATAATACATTCCATTCTGAAACAAGTAGCCCTATCAGTGTACTCTCTTGGTCCCAGTTCAGATCCTTACTCCAGTCCCACAGTGCCCCACAATGCAATATTTTGCCTCAATGGTACTCATGAAATTCCATTGGAACTCATATTCATTCATGGAAGAAACTCCTAAGGGAAAGAGAACACTCCATATGCTATGTATAAAATTTAATTAATGTATGATTGTGAGGTAGACAGAATAAAATAAACATATAAACACATAGTAATAATATTTCCACATTGTCAATTAATACA
Source organism: Plecotus auritus (assembly GCF_963455305.1). NCBI lineage: Eukaryota > Metazoa > Chordata > Mammalia > Chiroptera > Vespertilionidae > Plecotus > Plecotus auritus. Next base: position 22,662,301 of record NC_137777.1, on the reverse strand, counting down.
CAATAATATATTTATTTATTCTAGATGCAAATCTTGATTCCATTGTTCCATTATTTTAATAATTATTTTCATTTTCTGACCTATATGTATGTTTCCTCCTTTTTCTGTTGAAATAAGTAACTATGCTTATAAAAATAGACGTTTGCCAAAACAGCAAATAATTTTAAAATAAAACAATTTTACCATATATATCACCATATTATTAGATTATTTTTTATTGCTCTGAAAAAATAATAAAGAATATTGAAGTAGGAATGATTTGACTGATAGATTAGAAATAAAATAGTATAATATATAGCCAGTTATTTTAAGATGCCTTGAGAAATTTTCCAGAAAATTTATCTAATTCATTTTTTTCATTCTATAATCACTTATATACCTACAATGATAGTGAAAGAGAGCAGTGTTAATATTTCTAGTTATTCTGTGGGTAAACATAGTTTCTAATTCTAACATTAATTGAAAAACATAAAAGGAAAGAATCTCAAGTTATTCAGAGAAACAAATGTACTGCTATCCTATTAATGATTTAATTAGAGAAAATGAAAAATTGTGTTCTGGCACGGAAAAGAAAAAAATTAACAAAATGTAAATTTCAATTAATTAATGTTTGCTTAAGTGGCCATTGTGCTAACATGAAGAATTTTTCAACAATGAAAACCCATCTTTATCATTTTGCCCAAACTAACTCATTTAATTTTAGATTATCACTTAATCTTGATTAGAATTTTTCAAAGTAGAATTTCACAGTCCTTAAATATTCCCTTGAATATCCAGCCCACACAACTTTCTCTCTCACACACAGAGTTCTCTGAAAGACATTGTGTATCTGAAACATGAATGATGTAGCAGCTATACATATTACAAAGCTATAGCTAGAGTTGATTTGTACTGTATTACTTTTATCTACATAACAGTAACCTTTATTGCATGAAATGGGACACTATCTAATTATAATACTTGTAGAGAATATTTTGTGCATCCTTGTTCTTTCTAACTATCTCATCAAATCCCAATAGAAATACCCAGATCCCTGTACAACTCATTTTATAAACAATCACCAGATGGTGATGATTGCAGTACTTCCTTATTTAGCATGAACTTTTTAGAGATATGTCCCATCAAGTTTTATGTTTTGGTCTATAGAACTTGTTTATTTCAGTATTTAAAACAAAAACCCTACTTTTAATTTCATATTTCAAAATGTTTCCTAACCACATAATAAATTTACTTAGTTTATATTTTTCTATTATAATGTGAAAATATTCCACAATGGATTCAAATTATTTTGGCATACAATTTAAAATATATTTTATTCAATAAGAATAGTCAGTAGATTGTAGATAGTTATGTAATTCCTTTTCTACGGAGCCATTTTCATGCTACTAAATTTTTATAGAGTTTACCTCCAGTACAGGAATTAGTATTCTCTGATCATGCCTGCTGACATTGCTCTTAAACACTCCTTTTCTTGTAAGTGTTGTACAATGCTGTGTTCTCATTGCTTCTAATTATTTATATACTAGAGGCCCGGTGCACGAAATTCGTGCATGGGGGAGGGGGGTGTCCCTCAGCCCAGCCTGCACCCTCTCCAATCTGTGACCCCTCGAGGGATGTCCGACTGCCCATTTAAGCCCGATCCCAGTGGGTTTGGGCCTAAACGGGCAGTCGGACATCCCTCTCAAAATCCAGGACTGCTGGCTCCCAACTGCTCCCTGCCTGCCTTCCTGATTGCCCCTAACCGCTTCTGCCTGCCAGCCTGATCACCCCCTAACCACTTCCCTGCCAGCCTGATTGATGCCTAACTGCTCCCCTGCCAGCCTGTTTGCCCCTAACTGCTCTCCCCTGCTGGCCATCTTGTGTCCACATGGGGGCAGGATCTTTGACCACATGGGGGCAGCCATCTTGTGTGTTGGAATGATGGTCAATCTGCATATTACTCTTTTATTAGATAGGATAGAGGCCTGGTGCACAGGTGGGGGCCAGCTGGTTTGCCCTGAAGGGTGTCCCGGATCAGGGTGGGGGTTCCCTTGGGGAGTGGAGCGGCCTGGGCGAGGGGCCTGTGGTGGTTTGCAGGCCGGCCATGCCCCGTGGTGACCCAAGCAGAGGCCCTGGTATCTGGGGTTTATTTATCTTCTACAACTGAATCTTTGTAGCCTGGAGCTGAGCCAAGCCTTCTGCTTGCTCCATGGCGGCAGCCATTTTTGGGGGGAATTATGTATCTTCTATAATTGAAACTTTGTAGCCTTAAGCGGAGGCCTGGGCCGGCCAGGGTGTGTGGAAAGCTTGGTTTCCTCCATCACCAGGGGCAACCCTAGCCTCCTGCTCTTTCCAGCTCCATGGCTGCCGCCATTTCTGTTGGGATTTATTTATCTTCTATCATTGAAACTTTGTAGCCTTGAGTGGAGGCCTAGGCCGGCAAGGGCAGGCGGAAAGTTTGGCTTCCTCCATTGCCGGGGAAACCCAAGCCTCCCTCCAGCTCTCTGTGGCCGTAGCCATCTTGGTTGGGCTTATTTGCATATTCGCTCCTGATTGGCTGGTGGGTGTGGCTGGTGGGCGTGGCTGGTGGGTGTAGCAGAGTGATGGTTTATTTGCATATTACTCTTTTATTATATAGGATTCTTTCTCTTTATAACTTTAGCTAACCTTCACCACTCATGCCCTAAGATCTGTTTCAAGGTTCCTGTGTAAGCATATTTTAGCACCAATATCCATTGCTAATTAATTCATCCAATTAATGTTTCCTCATTTAAATTTTTGAGAAAGAAAATTTTGTTTTTACCAGATTCTCATTCCTCAACAGGTTATCACATATATTCCAGTATATTGAATATGTTTCTGTATAAGAAGTGGCTTCTCCAATGTTTTATCCTGTTCCAAGTTTAATATGCTGAAAAATGCTAGCAGAGAAATGCCATTGCAAAGAGGCTGCAATAAGAGTGGGTACCATGCATGGCTTACCTAATTCACTTGGATATCTGATGGGAAAGTCTGAAAAATATTCCTGTAATCATAAATTGAGGCCACAGAGCCAATGACTTTGAATTTCAGAGTAACTTGAAATGGCTTTGCTTGATAGTCAAATTTGTGACATATAAATATTGTGATCAGCAGTGTGGTTTGGTAAAGGTAATCTGGTGATGTAAATGTGATGGAAAGAAAGTGAGGATAGAGAAATCCAGTTAGCACATGTTCAAAAAAAGTAATAAAGTGTTGGATTAGAGAGGTCGTGATTAGATGAGAGTTGTGTACTAAGCAGTTAGACTGATCTCATAAATTTGGCAATGGTATACCTTGAGCGAGCAATTTGTGAACTATAGGAAACATGTTTTTTGTGTCTATTGTTCATTCTTTATCTGTCTGCTTCACCTCTAGAAAGTGGCTTTATTTTCTGCTGATTCATAAACCATACTAAATTAGACCTGTCCTTATATTAAATATGACTCTATCCATATTCAGGCAAAATCCTAATAAGAAAGTGTTTAATTTAACCAGATGTCTTGAGAAAGGCATGCTCCTGAACAATTATATTTCATAAAATTTCCTTTTAGAGAAGTGCAGATATTGAATCAAAATTTAGTTATAGCTCTATTTTATTCAAAAGGCCTAGACCTCTCTAAACATGATTGAAAAATGAATGCCCCTACTCTTATCTTTAACTTAGCAGTACCCTTTAAATGACAGAAATACCTATGCCACAATTAATGTGTACTTTGGGAAGCAATTTATTGTTAAAATGCATGGTGCTAATTAAGATACATTTTAATTTTTAAAGTATTTCTTGCCAGTTAACAACTTCACCCTGTCTTTCAAAGTAGTTTAAAAATTCTGTCTTATAGAAAAAGGATGTTTTTTAAAAATCCAATATTAAGTTCTAAATCATGGTGAACAGTTTGTTGAACCTTGTGGATGACATTGTCACATCTCTGTGATCTTAGTTCATGAAAAGAAAAAGCCAGAGCAGAATGCTTTATCAGCTAATCCTCACATTTTACTTTCACACCCATGGGAAATATTCTCATTTGAGATGACAGCTGTAAATTTTTATAATCACCATGTGATATCTAATCCTTGCAGTTTGCTGGCCACTTTGTCAGCTGTGTTGACATTTGATAGCTAGGGTATACCTAAAAGGACTTTTCAGGGAGAATGATACCTCTTTTCCTATTGACTTGAAGCAGTCCTGTGGTAGGACACTCACATTCTGCAAAGCAAGCGGACTGAGCCCTGTCAAGAGAATTTCCGTAGCAATCCATTACACTTGTCAACAAGGACATTAGAGTATGACCCATCCGTGGTAAGCAATGCACATCATTTTAACAGAAACATTGTGTTAAACAGAGTCCAAAGAAAACTGGAGCTCTCAAAAAATGTTTTACATTTTCTTTCATAAATTGTGAAGTCCCAAATCTAATTTTGCTTTTTTTATTCTAGAATAATCTGCCCTCCTTGACACCAAAGAAGAAGAATATTTCTATCAGTCAACAGGTATTCTCAAACTTACTGGGCTATTTATAATTAGGAAGTTTTTTTTAGATGTAGTATGACAAAGAGATACAAATATAATTCCTGCCCTTAAAAGTGTTAGAATCATTTACAATTATTTTCATCTTCTTAAAGATTTTCATGAAGCAAAGGTTGATCATTTTATAAGGTCCCATATTTTAACTTTACTTTCATGAATCATGATTTTAGTGTCAAGTCTAAGAATTTTTCTCTACTCCAATTCCTGAAGGTTTCCTTCTATGTGTTTCTTTTCTAAACATTTCACTTAGACTTACATTTAACTTTACGAACCATCTGAATTAAGTTTTGTATAAAGTATGGGATTTAGGTTAAAGTTATTTTTTTTTTAAGTGCAGAGTCCAGTGGCTCCAGTACAATTTGTTAAAATAATTCATCCCTTTTCTATTAAATTGCCTTGTACCTTTGTAGATTCATCTCTGCCTTAAATCTCCGTTCAGAGTCAGCCTTGTCCTGAAAGGGATCTCTGATAACTCATCAATTTCATTCTGTTTCATTCTACCATGTACAAATTACTATTGCTACAAAAACACGACTGTTTTGAACCTATTGTATGACCTGAAAACTACAAGCCATGCTCATGGAAGCTAAAAACTCCTGCACTGAGGCCCACTTAATATACTATGCTACAATGAATGAAATAAGGTATTTTAACTTTTTTAAAAAAGTGTTTTTATCTGGTCTCTGCTACTTAAATGGTGAGTAATTTGGGAGAGCTACTAAAACTTTATGAACATTGATATTTTATAAACAAAACTGAGGTAAGAGAATATGCTTTACAGAATTTCTGTGAGGATTAAACAAGATGACGAATGCTACATGCCTATCATATTTCTGCCTACCAATGGTCATTAGAAATTTTATTACCTCTTTTCCCACCAGACAGAGGTCTACTCTTAGAAATCCCCAAGTATCATCCAAATTCTACCAATATGTTATGCAGAAAAAATATGTTGTATTGCCCCAAACATGTAGAAGTAGGTAAAAAAGTGTTATGGACTGAATGTTTGTATCCCCGACAAATTCCACATGTTAAAGTCCTAATCCCCACTTAGCTGGTATGGCTCAATGAATAGAGCGTCAGCCTGCAGACTGAAGGGTCCAGGGTTTGATTCAGGTCAAGGGCATGCACCTTGCTTGTAGGCTGATCCCTGGTCCTGGGAGGTAAGGGGGTAGGCAACCTCCTGCAGGAGGCAACCAATACATGTGTCTCTCTCACATTGATGTTTCTCTCTCTGTGTCTCTCCCCATACCTTCCACTCTCTCTCTCTTAAAAAAAAAAATCAATAGAAAAAAATTCTCAGGTGAAGATTAATAAATTAATAAATAAATAAAGTCCTAATCTCCAAGGTGATGGTATTTGGTTGTGGTATCTTCAGGAGGTAATTAGAATTAGATTAGAATTAGATGAGGTCATGAGGGTGGGGCCCCTGTGATGGAATTAGTGTCCTTATAAGAAGAGACCAGAGGTTTTGTTTCTCTCTCTCTCTCTCTCTCTCTCTTTCTCTCTCTCTCTTTTTCAATAAAGATATATAGATATCTACAATGTAAGAACAGAGCACAAACATAGCCATTGGCAAGCTAGGAAGAGTGCCCTCACCAGAAACCAAATTAGCTGATATCTTGATCTTAGACTTGCCAGCCTCTATATATATATGAGAAAATAAAGGTATGTTTTTAAGTCATACAGTCTATGGTATTTTATTATGGTAACCTGAGCTACGTCAAAGAGAAAATAACCTCTCAGAGAAAGTCCCTGTACTGTTCTCAGACGACTTCCTAAAAATTTATCAGTCTAGGCATTGATGCAAGGATAGAAGAATAATGAAACAGACTGCAATCAGGGCTTATCTGATTCGAAAAGGAAATATGTACACAAGTAGTACTAGGGAATGAAAGCAGAGGAAATAGGATTTTGAGGAAGGTTTGTCCATGAAGCTTTATATAAATGCAATGTTTCCCATTAATGACACTGCTTTCAAATCTCTGAGCAATTGCACGAACACTGGTTGGAAGACTTTATTTCACAATGGGGAAAGAGAGCAAACCACAGAGGGTTTTTCTCTGAAATCCCACTGTAATGGCTAATTATTTTCTTTACTGTTCATTGTTCAGTAGCCTTCTCAGGGTCTGCAAGCAGGACAGATGGTTCATAGTAATACTGTGAACTTTTTCATTTTTTTACTTTTTTATACAGTATGGAACTTGGAGTGAGAATTCCTAATCCAAGTAATGTGTTATTGACTTAAATACCAGAATTTGAGCCAGTTTCCTCACAAGTAAAATGTGAATTACAATGTCTACTTCAATAGTGGTGCTATCTTGATAAAATAAATAGATTTCAAGGTCATTGTGAACTCTAAGCTACATAATTACACATTATTTATTATCATCACCATCATCAACATCAAGGTATTTTCTTAGGTCAATGCTAACATACATGTTTCTAAATAGTGTAGGAGAACCTTGATCAAATTCTTTTTGGCCTGAAGCTTTTTCTCATTTGTATTTAATACTTCCCCACTTCTTTGTGAAGGAGCATAAAAACCATGACTTTTTAAAAATATTTTACTTATTTATTTCAGAGAGGAATAGAGATATAGAAACATCAATGATGAGAGAGAATCATTGATTGGATGTCTTCTACATACCCCATACCAGCCATCAAACTGGCAACCTGGGCGTGTGCCCTGACCAGGAATTGAACCATGACCTCCTGGTTCAGCCACACCAGCCAGGAGAAAGCATGACATTTGACAGTAACTGTAATGTCAAGATCTTTATGTATCTAGTTCAGAAAAATGAACATGTTTGTAAAATATGTGACAAGTAAAATTTCCAAAGTTCCTGTGAAAGACCTCTCTTCTCACAGAAACAGAAAGGAATATACCTAGTAAACTTATATCATATGAGATGGAATTGTGATTGGACCTCATTTCTAATCATCACTGCCCTAGCTGACCCTATAGAAAAATGTTAGAATACCACCCTCTTCCCTAAGAGATCCCAAAGTATCGAGGAGACACTTTGGGTCTGCCACCCAAAAATGTGAGTGCCTTAGACCTGTTCAGAAATCCAGGGGAGGGGGAAAAATTGCACAGGAAGAATTTTGAACAATCTGGCAAATGTAAATTCTGTACAATATTATTTTGTGTGAAATGCAAGGGGACTATAAAATTAGCCTTTAAATGGTGTGTCAGATTTTAGGTGTTCTGAAAATTTCTCATTTTTTATCCTGCAAAAAAAACTAAATGTATGCTTCTGACACTAATGATATTAATTACCTTACATGAGACTACTGAATGTATGTTTCACATTAAAAATTATTCATGGAAATTACATTATTTATAATTATAATTCACTTATTTATTCAATGAATAGAATAAGTGCATTGCCTAGGCCTAATGTGTAGTCATCACTTATAATTTTTAAACAAAAATTCTCTCTGAGTTTCAGATATTTGAGTCCTACAACTCATTAGTATGTTGAGGAAGCTTTAGAGGTAAAATTCCATTACCATGAAAGGCAGTGCTTCCACACCATCTTGTTGTTATAGGCTTGTCTTATAATGAATCTTTTATTTGATATGAAATTTTCAGTCAGCAGAATTAGAGTAAAATTTGAATTGATGCCCAGTTTTTCTAATTCATTAGAATAGAAAAAAAAAAAAAAAGCTTTAAACTCAGCAAAGGGAAAGGGAAAAGCAAGTTTACTGTCATCCCAATGCAGTGAACCAGAGAGATAATTCTCGTTTGGCTACAGTTTCTGTCTTATTCCCCTTCTATCTTTTTTTTCTATTTTCCCCTATCTTTCCTTACTATTTTCTTTTTGCTCTCTTTTGGCAAGATCCTGAACATTTAATATGAGTGGTTTTGAGGTTGTAGGAGGCTTTTGGGGGACGAGATGAAAATATTTAAGATTCAGGGCTATGAACATTAATGGAGAATTTTTTTTTTTTAAGTTAATGAAATCTTTGCTTCAACTTCTTTTCTCTCAACATGTTTGAGCTTGGACCCACTTGACTCACTCTGATAATGCAAATTACTCTTATATTTGTTTTTAAAAGTGGCTGTTGCTGGGTTAGAGACCATAGGAATCATCCACAGTATAATTTGATCCATTGTGGAGGGTTCAATTCAATCACATTATTGGACTTCGCTCAGTATTGGCCATCTGCCCTTGGTCGAAATAACTTGGTTAAAAGGAACATTTCTCTGTAATGATGTTTGCTACAAATGGGTTTAAGGGAGGGAAGTGCACTCTTAATTATTTATGTGCTTGTTCAATATTTGGTTGTTCTCGGTGTCCTTAATGGCAGGGATCATGCATCTAAAATTATGCTAAGCTAAATGAAGTGCTTAAATGGCTTGATATTTGTTTATAGTGTTGTTGAAGATGATGCTAATGGATAAAATGATAATGATAACAGTGATGATGATAATGATGATGATTACAAAGAAAAATAAATGCAACTCATACATAGGAGAAATTAATTCTCAATGACAAAAGCTTTTAACTAATTAAAAAAAAACATAATAAGACTATATGGTCCTGTCTAGATTTGAAAACCCATATCCTATATGTAGAATGTTTATTAATTAGAGTTTGTGTCAACTTGTAAATTGAAATGATTATTTTTTCCACAATGCCAATTCTCATTTTCTCAACTTGTATATTATTTTCCCAGGGCTGGAGGAACAAAGTACTAGAAAAGTGAAATAACAGAAACATTTCTCTCACAGTTCAGGAGACCAAAAGTCTGAAATCAAGGTATACAGAGATTTAATAAAGAATCTGTTCATTGTTTGTCTCCTACCTTCCGGTGCTTGCCAGCAATCATTGGCTTCCCTTGAATAGTAGACACATCACTGTAAACTGCCTCCACCATCATATGGCATTGCCCCTGTGTCTCTCTCTGTGTCTTTCACCAGGCCTTGGATTCAGAGTCTACCTCAATCCAGCATGATCTCATCCTAGTTAATTATATCTCAAGTTCCTGTTTCCAAATAAGGTCATATGCTGAGGTTCCTGGTAGTGGACATGAATTCCTTGGGGACACTATTCAATCCAATCATCTTCAACTTCAAGTTCTCAGATCCTTTAGATCTTCCCTTTGGAGACACTACCTAGTTATTAATGATTTTTTAAAATAAGAATAATCAATAACTCTCAATGTTCTAATGTACATCTATAAACTATTAATTGTATAGTAATACATGGAAGAGCTGAAATAATAATCTTCATTTTGATAGCTTTATTTTTTTAATTTTTCATTTTTATATACAATTTAATTTTTCTGTTTGGTAAAACCAAGCTTTATTAATTTTGTAGACATTGATAAGCCTATTGGGTTCCATTCACATTTCTAGATGCTTTGAAACATAGTTATAAGTTAGATATAGGTTATTGATTTTAACATTCTTCAAATAAGAATGATGTAATTTTTAATGTTTATCAAGATAAATACTACTTATATCAAAGAGTTTTGTTTAACTGTTTGGTTAAGTGAGGTATTTATAGCAACCCATGACTATTAATAAGTGGTGCCAAGACTTATGTGTTCTAGTAAGGTTGTAACTCTCAAAAATTATTAGGATGTTTTAAAATCTAAATCTCAAATTATTGGAATTAGAAAATGAGCAAACACATGTGTGTGTGCACACATGAACACATAATTTGTAAAAACAGTTTGGGTTTTGTGAGTACATGTGTGCACTGTATGTGGGGAAGGTGCATATGAGGGCCTTCAGGCTCCGGGAGCACTGGAAGAAGACTAGACCCTCTAGTCCAACCTCCTATCAAAGCAGAAGTTGTCTGCACAATATCATGGAGATGGCCATTTGGCTGTATATTGCAGGAGTGAGGCCACTCACTACGCCATCAGAATAGCCCATTCCATTTTAGAGAAACTCACACGGGCAGTATCTTCCTGGCAAATCCCCACCTCCTCCCCCCTTGGAAACATTTACCATCTCCTCAGCTCTGCCCTTGAGGATGAAAAAGGCAGGTAGGGCCTGAGCAGGAAGGTGAAGAAAGAGGTTATACCTTAGACTCCTCAGAGATGTGGCAGGATGGGGGAGCATTTCAACAGCCTTAAGAAGTTTCTAGCTTAATGAGATGGCTAAAGGTAGGTTCTACTATAGAAAACTGCTCAGAAGATTGAATTGTGGATGTCCTTCTGGACCCCAAGGTCATCTATGCTCGCAGGGTTGCAGGTAAGAAGTACACTACAGGAGAGGGGGGAAATTGATGGGCTTCAGAACATTGTTGTTGTATGGTTGGAGAGCTCCAACTGATACAGGACACTTTCATGTTAGCCTTTTCCTCTTTCCCTGACTCTCTCTCCCCACTGCTTTATTCTGGCTTTTCAAATTGACGTTGAATATAAACTACCCCAAACCAAGTTCTTACCTCCGATTCTGATCTTGTGGCAAACTAATCTAAGATAGCATGATCCTTAAGTTTATATGAACTTCTATAGCTTTTATAACCTACCAGTAGAAGTTTTATGTATTTCCATTCTACTAATTTAGAACAATATGGTTGCTTTGGCTATGGAAATCTAATAAAAGCTTTAAAAGTCAGCATATGTTTTTCCACATTCTCATTTTCTTCACCCAACAAAAACAAAAAAATGTTGCAGGTAGAGGCTGCCCTGTTAATCTGGGGCTAAAGTGGAAACCATAAAGTGGAAGCTCAGTGCAGCTAACCACAAAGACGATATACTTAGGTGAAAAACACCTTTACCATTCTTAGATACGGAGATTTTTGATTGTTTAATAGCACAGCAGCAAACCTAGTTATTCCTGACTCATGAATCTTATCATTTACTCAGCTATATATTTACTACTTGTCTTCACTTTATCATAATGAAGTCCATGAGACAGACATTTTTGCATTTCTATCCCTACCCTCTACCTAGAATAGTCCAACACATGTACAACATACACACCTATTTTTAAAGTGATGCTGAAGTCTAGTCAACTCATTGTCCCTGAAATAAAATTAATGAAGTGCCATATATGAAGTTGGGACATGCCACCCTCTAACTCAGACATCTGAAGGCAAATAAAAAATCTATGTGTTTTTCTGTTTTGTTTTTTTACACCTAAAACTTCTAAAAAGATAATAGGCATACATAGATATTTAAAATGTATTCAGTGGCACAATAATACTGTTTTCAATCCATGGTTGGTTGACAAAGAGGATGCAAAACACAGAGCGAAGGAGGGCAACTGTATATTTACTGAAAAAATACGTGGATAAGTGGACCTGGCCAGTTAGAACCTGTGTTGTTCAAGGGTCAACTGTGTATACACTAGGTTATTATTAAATACAACAGCCACACTGTACATTAGGTTTCCAGAACTTAATCACTAAATTTTATTTTAAATTCAATGGAATATCACTGATGAGTCATAAGATTTTTAGGGTCTATATGAGAAGACAGACTTTTTCAAATATGAAAATATTCAACCACTTCCATGAGAGGAACTAGAGAAATGCACAATAAATATGGATGCTTAAACTACATTATGCCTCACACCCTAACCTGAGTGTGCCAATTCTGGGCTATGGTACCTCACCTGAGGACTTGACACACATTCAGTCAGTTAGAAGAGGAAGAGACAATTTGTACACAAGTGGGATAAAGTGAGGGGAAAAGTGAAAATATGAAGAGGTGATTTTTTACCTCACAGAACTGACCTTTTCTCAGGAGTGAGCAAAGCAAGGAAGAGGAATCACAGTCTCAGCGGGAAAACATGTAGAAATATCCTTTTGGACAACAAATGTATGCTGAAAATAAGACAAATGAATAGGGGAACTCGGTATGTAAACATATAGGTAAAGAGTTTTAATAACATGTCTATATCTTTATCTATTTATATCTATCATCATCTATCTATATCTAACTCCATTGATTAAAATAAAATTAAGGAGTCTGGCTCCTGATCAAAAAACCTGTATGTGTGATTCTTTTGTCCCAACAAGAGGCACTTACAAAGCCTTTACCTGGCCTCCAGAGGAAAGCTACCCTTCCTGTTCCAGACTTGAAACATGACCAGTGCATTGCACTCTCTGAAGGCAGCTGCAGTCATGGACGCGGGCCAGCCAGCCGTTCAGAGAGCTCTTCATCTGGAGCCTTCTGCCAAGGCCTTCCGCAGAAGCCTCTGAGGAGACTTCCTTACTGGGAGAGAAGAGGAAACCTGAAGACACTTTTCTCCACTCTGACTCAATATACTAAGTGCTTTTCCGCTGTGCTGGTCTACCTGACCCTTGTTCTAAACTCCTGCCCGGTTCCATTTTTCCCCTGGGAAATGCTGTGGAATGCTGTTTTATGGGAGAAAATGCAACAGGCAGGAGGTTAGCCTCTTGCTTATATGATCATAGTAAGTGATTAAAGCTTTGATTTTTTTCTTTCATTTTGGCTGGTGCTAATTGGCTACCCTCAAACCTGGCAGCTCTGCTCGCTTTTAGCTCAGCAGAGGTCCTGATAAGGTTGTGTCCCTTTATGCCAGTCAGGTTAATTATCTATCCCAGTTTAGGATGAACTTTAAGTGTCTAGGTCTTACCACTTTAAATTGCTTCAAAGTATATTCTAATCCTTTAGCTCCAACATAGGTTATATTTTGTTACTTGACTTATTATCATAATAAATCACACATTTTTTCTGTCTCCATCATGCTGATGCTATAATATACCATACTTATAATTTCTAACATATAGTAGAACCTTTTAGAATATTGGCTTTAAAATGAATAGGTGTCAAATTTTAATGAGTTATAGGCAAACTCCACCTAGAAAACCATAAAAAATGAATATCATTTTTACATATTAATATCAATTCCTTGTTGTGGGATGACTGCCTGATTGTTAGAAATTTGTTTAAGAAAATTTCAAGTATATTACAAATCTTTCAGGAAACTCTTTAGAACATTATAAAAGGGCATAGGTATTTCATGGAATATTTAGTTGATCTTATTGGCTAAAACTTTTAGAACATAACAAATGTCATTACATCAAAATTTTAGGTCATATTACATGTACTATATGCTTATATATCTAATGAGATGGTTTTCTCTCCACTACCCTAAGTGGGAAAGAATTAGGCCTTTTATTATATGACTAATACTAGAGGCCCGAAGCACAAAGATTCGGCCTTCCTTCCCCTGGCTGCCAGCACTGCCTTCGCTCCATCTGGAGCCGCCTTTCTGCCTTCCCACGCTGCCCAGAGGCCCAGAGCGGTGCCTGCATATGCAAATTAACCCACCATCTTTGTTGGGTTAATTTGCATGCTTATTCCTGATTGGCTGGTGGGTGTCACGAAGGTACAATCAATTTGCATCTTACTCTTTTATTAGTGTAGATAAGTGGTCAGCAAACCGTGGCTCGTGAGCCACATGCTGCTCTTTGGCCCCTTGAGTGTGGCTCTTCCATAAAATACCATGGCCTGGGTGAGTCTATTTTGAAGAAGTGGCATTAGAAGAAGTTTAAGTTAAAAAAATTTGGCTCTCAAAAGAAATTTCAGTCGTTGTACTGTTGATATTTGGCTCTGTTGACTAATGAGTGCCAACCACTGGTGTAGATGGTTAAGAGGTTGTGGGCTCGATCCCCAGTAGGAGGGCATACAGGAGGCAGATCAATGATTCTCCCTCCTCATTGATGTTTCTATCTCCCTCTCCCTTTCTCTCTCTGAAGTCAATAAATATATATTCTAAAAATTAAAAGCAAAAAAGATTTTATAATATTCATTAATATTCTTTCATGCAATAGAAGGTATTTTATCTCAGTTTTTCAGATACTTAATATAGTGCTTGGCAAAATGTAGGTCATCAATAAATATAGATTAAATAAAATAATTAAAAACAAATGAATTTATATATTAATTATATCTCATGGGAAACTCAAAGCAATAGGTATGGTAGATGTTAGAATCCTGGAACCTACACAAAAAAATCATAAAACAAAGTAATAATTCAGGCATTAAAGTTCTAAATCCTGTTCAATTTTGTCCAACTAATTTTTTCATCACAATGTTTAATTAGGCAATTAGCATTTTCTGTAAAAAGAGCTATTTCTGAAACAAGGATGGGGGCAAAGACTGACTATGATGGAGGTCAGGGCTCTCCATCATTTAAGGAAAACTAATTTGATGTACTGTAAATTAAAAAAATAATATTCTACACCTATGCTTAGCCACAAAGGTAAATAACAAGTATTTAATATTTTGAGAAAGCGTTGTCTCTCCAGATCATTATTGCTGTTGTCATCAATAACTTATAATAAAAAATGAATTCTTATTTCATCTACATTACTGAACACTGGTATGATATGGTTAAAATGCCATCACATAGCTAAAACCTTATCTATAGAGCATGTGGTGACAGAAGAGACCAACAGAATTTAGAGAATGTAGTACTTTTTTACTTTTCTTTAAAATACTAATGTTTATACTTATCTAATAATAGTCATGTATATGCATATAAGCATTTTTACTATCAATATAAGAATATTTTTTAAAACATTAGATTTTGTTTCTAAAGTTAAGATTAAATATAAATGTAGAACATGTATCTCATTAACACCTAGTTGCTAATATTTTAGATAAAGAAAAAAATGAACATTTTTAAAATATGTAAAAAATAGACTTAGAATTGGGTATCTGTATGTCTTCTTTATACTTCTCAGTACTCATTTGTTAGTTTGCAAGCTCAGGAGTTCGCCTAGTGCAGTGGTCGGCAAACCACAGCTTGCAAGCCACATGTGGCTCTTTGGCCCCTTGAGTGTGGCTCTTCCACAAAATACCACGGCCTGGGCGAGTCTATTTTGAAGAAGTGACGTTAGAAGAAGTTTAAAAAATTTGGCTCTCAAAAGATATTTCAATTGTTGTACTGTTGATATTTGGCTGTGTTGACTAATGAGTTTGCCGACCACTGGCCTAGTGAAATCTAAAATAGGCCCCCAAACACCAAGGGGGAGGGGAGACAGAAGAGAGGAAGACCACTCCAGATTGGTAGGTGGCAATTTTAAACAGCAAGGAGATTCGTCTTGGGTGGTCACAAGACTAATAGATCTCCACACCCGCCTGCCAAAATCTTAAACGTGTAAATGGAGGCCTTGTGGGGATTCACACATCGTTCTCTCAAGGCTGCATCATTGAAATGGTTTCCAGTATGGGAATAGCATGTTCCCAGGACAGGGACGGGGTAAGAAGCCTTCTATTTCTGGGGTCCAGCTTGCACCTAAACTGGTGATAACCTCCTTCAACATCATTAGGTCCCTAAGTATCTAACCAGCTTCATAATAGGGGACTTACAGTTAATTTTAAAATGCTTTTAAAAGACAATGTCATTTTAGGCATTTAACAAACATTAACTGAAGTCAGAGTTTCAGAAGCATGTTAGCTAAAAATACTTCAAAAGATTTAAACAAATTTTCTAAAATAACTGTTTTCTAAACTGGCTTTAATCACTGCCTTCCAAAATTCCTTGCTAACATCTGAAATTCATAACAAGTTCTGTGAGCTCTTAACCCATTAACAAATATAATAACTCCACATGGGTAGTATGAACAGACACATAAACTAAGTTCAACAGTGAGGAGAGAACATTTTTCTATAGTATGCCTATTCTGATATGTTCCACCAATTTAGTGTCTTTGTTAGTTTTAAACAGTGTTAATATCTAGAAAGCACATTAATCTAAATGCTCATCAATCCACTGAAAAGTCTCACAAAACGCATTTCATATGAACAAATAGAATAATGTACAAGTAGTTAGCATAGACATACTTACAAATAATCCTATTAATAAAAGGCTAATATGCAAATAGACCAAATAGCAGAACAACCAAACAACCGGTCGCTATGATGTGCACTGACCACCAGGGGGCGTGCACAGAACATGGTGGGTGGCGGCTGCGGCGGATGGTGGAGCAGGTGAGTGGGGGCGCCAGACCAAGGTGGGGCACCGGTCAATCTCATCGGGGCAAGCCTCTGGTGGTTACTAAAAATTCTTTGCTCCCGCACGCCATGCTCCCACCCGGTGCTTGCACCTGCACTGGGCCCCTAGTATATATAATAAATATTGAATGACATGTAATGGATTTCTCATTACAGTAATTTGTAAAACCCTTATGTCTTCCTTTTTCCAGTTTAGTCAGAGATGTCTTAAAATACTTTTGTAATGAAAAGACTAAAAAAAATAAATGGATATGTAGCTAAATAGACAGAGATATAATTATGTAATACTAGAGGCCCGGTGCATGAAATTCGTGTACTGGGGGCAGGGGAGGGTGGTTCCTTAGCCTGGCCTGCGCCCTTTCACAGTCCGGGACCCCTCGGGGGATGTCCACCTGCCAACCTGCAGATCAGGCCTAAACCGGCAGTCAGACATCCCTCTCGCAGTCCAGGGCTCTCGCAGTCAGGGACCCCTCACTCCTTACCGCCCTCCTGAAGCAGAGGCGGGAGAGGTTCCCGCCACCACTGCTGTGCTCGCCAGCCATGAGCCCGACTCCTGCATTGAGCGTCTGCCCCCTGGTGGTTAGTGCACATCATAGCAACCAGTCATTCTGGTCGTTCCACCGTAATGGTCGTTTAAGCTTTTATTATATAGATAGGCTCGTTCTGTACAGCTTTTTATTATTCTGAGTTAGAATGCTAGTTATTAGTAACGGTAATGGTACTAAAATTTACTAGTATTAGTAGTACTAAACTCTAGTACTCGTGGTAGTAAATAGTTCAAGTACTAGTACTAATACTAGTGCCTACCTTGTGGGGAAGCCTTCTCTACTAGAACACCCATGTCAGCTTTGGACACTGTACATAGGAGCCGTATTTTAGGTGAATCCATTCTAAAGGTCTCTTTATCCACTTTGATGTGATGTGGTTACAGAAGGGCAGAGGACAGACAGATGATGGCTTTCTTATATTAATTACAAAAAATTACTAATCTTTGTTGTTGTTTGAGCTTGCTGCAAGTTTACTTTATGTGTAACTTTATAAATTGTAAATTTGACACAATATGTTTCCACAACTATCATTTGCAAGATTCACTCACCCATACAGGTGCTATTAATCCCAGTAAAGGATTCTCTTTCTGACACAGCGCTTCAGTTTTGTCATCTCTCTCTGACCTTCTCTGACCACTATCTTAATATGAAAATTATGTTTTTTCTTCTTCTATCTATTGGATGAAAGAAAACTTTCCATGTTGATTTACTCTGATGAAATTTCTCTCATTCAGCAAAAACAATGAGTCTACTTATGGGTGGGGGTGAAAAGTAAGCATGTCATCTTATGGCAGCATTTTCTGGTTTTCTGTTTAATAACTTTATTTGAAATAACATGTAGGCCACAACAATTACAAAAGTGATACATGCTATCTTTTATTGAGTGTTTACTCTATAAAAGGTTCCATGTCTGTGCCTAACACTTCATCTACATTTCCTCAAATGTGAAGTACAAAATATAGACTGTTTTGAAAAAGTGTTAATTTGGGGAATGTGGTGTTTAGAGAGAAAAAAAAAATAAGGAAAAGGTAAAAATGAGGGAAATTTAATGGACATACTAAGTTTGAGATTTTGTATTTCCATTTGAAATAACTTACAGTCCAGGCTGTAGGTATGCATTTCAGATCTGAAACTATATCAATTTTAGTTGAACACATTAGAATATTATTTAAGATTGTGAAATTACAATTAATAGAAACAACCATTCCGTTGTTTAAGAAAATAAAGTAAATGCATTATAAGGAAAATGTTTACCATAAAACGTAAAGAATCAAAACGTGAAGAGATACCAGATACCTAAGAAGCACTGCTTACATTTCTGTATCTCCTCTTCAGTTCTTTTGTGGCATCTGCTCATCTACTTTCCAGCTTTGTGCATGAGCGTTTTCTGCTTCTCCATCTCTACTATCAGGATTTAGTAACCTTTGTTACCAAAATCTCCTGTTACTGTTCTGGGGAAAAACCCCAGCAACCTAACTTGCTGCCTCTTATATCTCAGTCTTAATTCTGCAGAGAGAGAGAGAGAGAGAGAGAGAGAGAGAGAGAGAGAGAGAGAGAGAGAGAGAGAGGAGAGAGAGGGAGATTGTTCCAACTGGGATGGGTACACAATTTAGATCTAATTAAATGTGGCAAAAAAGAGGAGTAAGCAAGGCCATGGCTCTCCTTGATGGGAGTAGGGAAGAAAAAAATAGATTTCAAAGTTGAGATGTTTGAGGAGTTGGGTGGATACTCTTCTCCAATTAGAACAAAATAATCACTGAAGAAAGAGCAAAGGGGGAAAGTGGCAGTAATGACACCAGTCTAAAACGAAAAGTGTGATCGGCAAATAGCAAGCACTTGCAGTCAGTTATGGCAGCTGCAGAGGAATGGGGTGGGGCAGTTGTTGGATGGGTATGATTTAGGAGGGAATGCCAGAAGTAGAACACAGCCTCCAGTATGTGGCAGTTAAAAAAAAAAACAAAACAAGTCTAGGTAATGCGAGTTTAACAATACTCACATTTGGAACAACTATAGCCTCTTAATTGGGTAGAGGGGCAGGAAAGAAAAATAGCACCATAATCAAGAATAATTCGTTGGAAGGAGAATACAACAAAATTATTTACTTGTGTCTCTTTTTGGAACTCTGGATTGAAAAGCACCAGAGTTAGCTGAATACCACTCAAATACCTTAAAACTGTAGATTATTTTACCTCTCACTGTCATGCTGATATATATATATATTATTTCACTTGATCATTAAAACTATAATCTAACTCTGATTGATTCTATAGTAGAGCTAGCTGAAATGTAAGTAAATCAAATTGACTTGCTCCGGATATTTGATAATAAATGGCTAACAGGCACTGACTCAGATCTCTTCAGTCATATTTCAATTTTCATTCTTAAGGACACACACACAAAAAAGAAATTCCAGGCAACAGAAATATTAATGGATTTGTGATAAGCATCCTCTTCCAGCTTTACTGCAAATGGAAACCCAGGGGGCTCTCCCAATCACCAAATTTAACTCTAATTTAAAGGGAATGTGATTGGAATTCAAACAGAACTGACCCTCAACACTTTGTACATATGTGACTTCAATCAAAGCATTCTATCAGCTTCAGTTTACTCATCTGTAAAATGAATCCTGATGCTCATCTCCCAAGACTGGCAATAGAAAGCCTCTAACACACAGTGGGCATATTGTTGAACTGAGCAGAAGCATAAATTGCCAACGAGTAACGTTTCTTGCAGGCATTACTCTCAAATACCAATGCCGCTAAGAAAAAATGATATGAGACATTAGGAAGATGAAAATGTGAAAACATTGTGGAGTGAACGCACACAGCTTTTTAATCACTTAATTTATCCTACTCTGCAGGTGACATGCTAAAAAGGGGCAGGTGTTGGCTTTAATAAAACAGGAGTTAATGGTATGTCCCAGTGAGTGCTGAAGGTAATCTCTAAGCAGGGAGGAGTTAGCCCAGGCTTTCACAAGTAGTTAAAGAAAGGAAAGAAAAGTGTATCTCACAGTACCCTGGAGACTGACTCAGTGCTGCATAGAAAATTATCAAGACAGTGATACCAAAATGGGATTTCAAATAAGCCATCTAGAATCTACACAATTTATCATAAGTCATAGCTGTGAAACCTCGTTGTTATTTATGCTTCAATGTCTTTGTTTCATTCCTCCGCGAAATGTTTCTACTCCCCTTTCTCACAGGCTTTGAGAAACATAATTCTCTGAACAATTCTTTGAAACCCATAATAATGATCATAATCTGGCAGCAGTACCAAAAGGAAAGTGAAATATAAAAGCGTGTTGAGGCTGGAATAAGTAGAGCGAACAGAGAATAATGTTTGAGGCTGGCTATGAAGTGTGGCAGAAGTCAAAGATAATATCATTTGAGTTAGTGTAAGTATAGGTTAAATTGTCATAATACCACCAAACTAGCTCATAATTGTTGTTGGGTTCAATAGCATTTTGCTCCTGTTTATATGTCCAAGCGGCATAAACATATCTTTCTCTTCTGATTGACTTTTCATGATCATTCTTTTTGTTGTTGTTAATCCCCACCTAACAGATATCTTTCCATTGATCTCTTAGAGAGAGTGGGAGGCAGAAAGAGAGAAACAAAGATGTGAGAGAGACACCTTGATTGGTTGCCTCCCGCACACACCCAACCAGGGCGAGGGATCCAGCCTGAAACAGGTACATGCCCTTGACCAGAATGGAACCCGGACCCTTCAGTCTGCAGGCAGACACTCTATCCACTGAGCCAAACCAGCTAGAGCCATGATTATTCTTTTTGATGAAAGCTTAGAGTACCTTTGCACTCTATTCACTACCAATTCTTCCTTCAACTATCTTTAATGCATATGCCAGTATGTGAAAATGTACATGTGCAAATATATATATATATATATATATACACACACACACACATATATACACACATATGTGTGTGTGTGTGTGTGTGTGTGTGTGTGTATAGTGTGCAAATGTATATACCAGGTATATCAAGGGATGATGAGCAATGATAATAATACAATAATTAAGACAATATTGACTAATGTTATTGACTCCTTGCTGTATATGCCTAACTTGCATTACTATATCTAATCCTCGATCCTACAAAGTAAAAGCTATGAACATATCTTTTGAGATGAGAAATCTGAAGCTTAAAGAAGTGCTCAGTGAGTGCTCAAGTTTAGGAAACTCTTCTTTCCACACACAGAACAATTCTTCCTCCAGTTACTATTAACAGGAACCTGGCAGTGAGAGAAACCACTCACTAGAATTCAGTCTTGAGTCACAAGCAGACAAAAGAGGCAGGGAATTAAGAGTTCCAAAGAGTTTTTAAGGGTGGGGGGGAAAACATGTGTGGTTTATTTTTTTCAGAGGGATATTTTATTAAACTTTCTTGGGAAATAAGATCCTAAGTGTGTATATCATATCCACTATATGTGTTAAAGTTTTAATATATTTTAGACCAATAGAACCTTAGAAAAAAATAAATCTATGAGGTCACCCCACTTGTCTTTTCTCCAGATATGTGTATTTATGATTCAACAACTTGGACTCAGTCATACAGTTTTTTGTGATGAATGCAGATTTAATATGACTCAAGTTGTTAGAATCCTATATATAGTATTCTATCAAGCTAGAATCTGCTTCTCTACAAAATTCAGTCACTTTTTCATTTTCCCTTCTTCTTCTCCTCCTCCTTCTTCTCCTCCTCCTCCTCCTTCTTCTTTTCTTCTTCTCTCTCCTCCCTCCTCAGTCCTGAAACTTACTAATAAGAGGCTGTCAAATTCTACACCAATGTTTCAGAATACTACTGCCCACTCCATGCAACATTGTAAATACAAATTTAAGTGTTAGTATAAGAAAAAGATAGAGCAAGAACGAGAGAGAGAGAGAGAGAGAGAGAGAGAGAGAGAGAGAGAGAGAGAGAGGAAAGCAGTTCTTATAAAACTTTTTAGAAGACTTCCTAGTAGCAGATTTTTCTTATTCCTCCCAATCTATGTTTAGTAGCTGTTCCGAAATTTTGCCTGGAAGTCATCATATCAAATATAAAATTTAATATATTTAAAATGTTTTAGGAGAAAATTTTATTTTCTGATGTTTATTTGTCCACATTTAATATATGTGTTTATAAATTATATTCTCTCAGACATGTCCTGATGGGATTTCAATTTTTCAGAGTTGGTTGCATAACTTAAGGGATTTTACAAATGCTAAATACTAAAACCCTTAAATAAACAAAATCCAATAGCACAAAATTTTCACCATAATCATGCACTGCAGTGATTCTTGCTTTTTCACATGTGTAAAATTTTTCAATGTGACTTCCTTCCTTCTGGGGTACCCTTCCATTTTCTGTGTAGCCTACTCAAGGTCTTTTTCAAATGTGAAGATTTATTTTAGTCCCTGCAACATAAATAAGTCTTCCCCTTTTAATCCAACTTATTTTACTAAGACCTCTATTCTACTCAATCCATTGTTTCTGATATTACATGTCTGTTTCCCCAACTGGATAATAAACTCAGGAAGAACATGGAATATGTCTATTAATCTTTACATCCAAGTGACTGAGGGAACACATGTTTGATGAAGAAGCAAGAATGATATTTTAGGGAAGAATCTAGCATCTTAAGAAAAATGTATATAAACTCCCATCTTCATGGGCTCTCTCAGGAGGGAAGAATGAAATCAGGCTTCTAGTGTTATTTATTTAGTTAGTTTGTTTATTAAGAGTGGACTAGAATGACACATTTCAAAGGGGTGTGGGTGGTGGAGGAGACAAAAAGAGATTAACCAAAGAACACAGACAATAGTGTGGAGAAGGCCTGGGGTGGGATCGGGGCTGGATGGAGGGTGGCAAAGGGAGAGAAAATGGGGAACATCTGTAATACTGTCAACAATTTTTTTTTTAATGGAATAGGCTGGTTCTAATAGAAAGAAAATGAATTTTTGAATGGGCTATTTGCTAGTTTGTATAGATCAGAGTTTGAACATAACAGATGATCTATGAAAATATCTTCTAAAACAGGATTTTAACATAAATGAGCAAAGATTAAGGCATGAGTGATTTTCATTCTTGAATTATACAAATCATTAAAGTATATAATTTAATTAATATTTTAGATTTTTAAAATGATTCTGAGAATAATCATGTTAAAATAGTTATAGATTTTTAAATGTTATGAACTATTTTCAGAGAACTATCAGAAAAATCTTGGAAACAGTAACAATAAGCACTCATTTCCCATAAGCAAATCAAATCAATCCACGTTTATAAATAAAATCATGTCCCACTAAAGAAAAAAAGTAAATTATCAGTTATTAACTGATATTTGTTCTGTACCTGAGAATGTTACATAAATCATATTTACTAATGTATTTATTATAAACTTTAAAATCTAGAAATAGTGTTTAGTTATTTTCCTTTTTCAAGATGCCATAAAATCAATAAGTCCATCTATAGCCATTATATGGTATAGCTCTATTGTGGTAGAAATAATTCCAGTATAGAATCTCTTAGTAAATGGTTAATTTATTCTCTATCTCTGACATCAAAAAGTGTCTTATTATCATAAAATTATTGTTAATGTTTTGTAGAATTCAGGTAAAGGCAAGAAACATATTTAAGTTGTATTAGTGGTGCAATATCTGGACTCTTTACATGTGCATTATACATTAACACACAGGTGTTACACAGCTAGGTAGGGGAGTTCATTATGATACAATAAGCTTAAGAAATACAGTGAGAGACATTTGGCAGTCATAGAAGTTTTCATTATCACTGAAACATATTGACATTTTTAAATATTAGGTCTGAGATTTACTGGTGTCACATCCCATAAAATATTATTTGGTAAACTCAACTGAATTATTAACATAAATGATAAGAGATGTCTTAATTCATCATTTAAATTATTGATTTCAGTGGATTGTGCTGTCAAAATCTTGAGTTTCACAAAGATATATATGCTAAACACTTTTTAACTCAATGAGATATAAATTTGATGTGACTTGCCTTATTCCTTCAGTATATTTATCAGATTTGGGTTATGTTTTCTATAAATACTTTCAAGTCCAATTATGTTTCCTTCAAAATATGAGTTTTATTTCTCTCAAAAATTCAACTCTTAGAACATTATTTAATAATATTTTCCTCATGTATTCATTTTTCTAAGCAAAGATACTACAAAATAAAAAAGACATACTTTTCATTCAAATCAACAAATATTTAATGACTAGTGGCCTGGTGCACGAAATTCGTGCACATTAAAAGGGGGACCCAGAGTCAAGTCCCCGCCCACCCACATGTGCCTCAAAATCGCATGAGACCCAGACCCGGCCACCCCCCCATTGGGTTAGATCCAGACCCGCGAGTCCCACCCTTGTCAAGCCCTGCCAGGCAGGGGTGTAGCCTCAAGTCCCCTGGCCTGGCACCAGGACGGGAACATGGCCTGAGGTCCCCCAGATGGGGCGGGGGGCGTGCCTTGAGGTTCCCCCATCAAGCCCCGCTGGGTAGGGGGCATGGCCTGAGGTCCCCCATCAAGTCCCACCAGGCAGGGGCACAGCCTCAAGTCCCCCAGCCCGGCATCGGGAGGGAGGTGCAGCCTCAGGTCCCCTGTCAAGTCCCGCTGGATGGGAGGCATGGCCTGAATTCCTGACCCAGCACTAGGGGTGCACCTTGAGGTCCCCCGTCAATTCCCGCTAGGTGGGGAGCACAGCCTGAGGTCCCCTGTCAAGCCCCGCCAGGCAGCGGGGCGCAGCCTCAGGTCCCCTGGCCCGGTGCTAGGGTGGGGGTGTGGCCTGAGGTCCCTCGGACTGGTGCTGGGGTGGGGGGCGCGGCCTGAAGTCCCCTGTCAAGCCTCACCTGGTGGGGGGGCACTGCCTGAGGTCCCCTGGCCTGGCGCTGGGGCCGGGGGAGCAGCCTGAGGTCCCCTAGCCCAGCACCAGGATGGGAAGCACACCTTGAGGTCCCCCGTCAAGCACTGCTGGGCCAGGGCATGGCCTCAGGTCCCCTGGCCTGGCGCCAGGGTGGGGGTTGCGACCTGAGGTCCCCGTCAAGCCCCACTGGGTGGGGGGGGTGGCCTGATGTCCCCTGGCCTGGTGTCAAGGCAGGAGGCGTGGCCTGAAGTCCCCCAACCTGACACCAGGGCAGGGGGCATGGCCTGAGGTCCCCTGTCAAGCCCCACAGGGGCGGGGGAGGGCGTAGCCTCAGGTCCCTGCTGATTGCTCCTTAAGGCTCCTTAAGGGAACTTGGCCTCAGCTGTGGGTGCAGCCATCTTTGTGATGGAGTGATGGTCAATTAGCATATTCCCTCTTTATTAGATAGGATGGTTCAAGCAATTTGGTAGGGGCTTCATATATACTGAGTGGCCAGATTATTATGATCTCTGAATGCATAATAATCTGGCCACTCAGTATGTATGTGTGTGTATGTGTGTGTGTGTGTGTGTGTGTGTGTGTGTGTGTGTGTGTGTGTATATATATATATATATATATATATATATTAGAGGGGCCTGGTGCATGAATTCGTGCATGGGTGGGGTCTGGCCAGCCTGGCCAGGGGCAGAGGACATGGGTGGTTGGCCAGCCTGCCTGCTGGTCGAACTCCTGGTCAAGGGGACAATTTGCATATTAACCTTTTATTATATAGGGTATACACTGAGTGGCCAGATTATTATGTGTTCAGAGATCATAATAATCTGGCCACTCAGTGTATGTCCCTTCCCCTCCAGACACATACCTAGACATGTAGAGAACACTGAAATCTATAGTTGGTTGATCATTCAAATAAAGAAATATATTACATAAAAAGTTAATGCAGTCAGAAGATGAGATATTCTCAGTATTTTGAAATTTCATGATCATTGATCTTACTTGTATGTTCCAGGACAGATTTGTACTTAAAGTCATGTTATTTCACTGCTACCACCCTATGCTTTTCTTATTCAATTTAGAAGCACAATGATCTGATTCCTTTGCCAGTCTTTTCAGTAATAGATTGACTTTATTTACCCACTATTTTCTTCCTTAATAGGCCGACAAGCACATCATTAGACAGTGAATTGACTAGGGACAAGTCCGCAGGGTCAGGCCTCAGGACCATTTTCTAACTTCATTTCGGCATATTGTTAGTTTTCTCTTGATATTTTATCAGTCCACTACTTCACTTGTCTTGCCAAAGGGGCCATGTCTTATTTTTCCACATGTTAAGAGCAAGGTCATTACTTTTTAGTTGTTGTATATGATTGTCTCAATGACTTAAAATTGTGTCCAGAACTGTTGTAAAATAGGTGTTCCAGTGATCTGATAGGGTTTTAGATGTACACGTTAGAAACAGGTTCTAGCCTTAGCAGGAATATAAATTTCATGTACACGTTCCACAAGATAACTGGAGAACTAAATAGGAACACAGCTAGTGCTACTTCTAACAAATATCCCATCTTTGCTGGACACACACACGCTGATATGGAAAGCACTGCCCTCCCCACATCACCACCATGAAGATCCTCCTTTTACTTTCCTTAATCATGAGTCATTGGTTGAAGATTCAAAACCCTTGGTAGGCATATCTCATTGGCCAAACTGACATAACTTGCTCTCACCCTTGCTGCCAAAGATTAAGGACATAGTCTGTCACCTCAATTTCTTTCTAAATAAAAATATTTTTACCACTTCAAGGATCACAGAAATATGGATTTCTCCAAATTAGGAAGTGGGGTCAGATGCTAGGAAATTTGACTTCAAAGCTCTGCTAATAAAGCCCAGAAACATATCCAGTCATTAACTCTCATAAATCTTATATTCCATGCAGCGAACATGAACTAATAAACCTAGACCTACTGTGTAGTCAATCTTACTCTGCAATTTGTAAGAAATAAGTCAAAGTACATGACTTACTTGCTGTGAAATCATGAAAGAATCTGAGTTATGGTAACTTTTTAGGACTGCTAAGGTAGTAGCTGCCAGAGTAAAGTCCCACATTCATTATTTTTATTCATTAGACTAGTAAACAAACCATACTTCTTCATAATATTTCCCATGCTTGTATCTAATCTACAAAAAGAAAATGCTTATTATAAATAAGGGAAATCTTTCATTTTTCAGTTATTCTGTTTAGCAAGAGGAAATTCAGATTTGCCCATAACTATTTTCAAACTGTATTCTCAACTTCTTAAATTTCACATATTGAAATTGTAATATGTTTAACTTTAGCACAGTTGAAAAACATATGGTGACACTGAGATGGCAATGTCCAGTCTTTTTCATTAGAAGACACTTAGACATTTCCTTGAAACTGCTATTCATATTTTAAATTCAGGGCGGAGCGGTGATCTGTTATTAGGTTGGATTGCCTAGCTAGCTATATGCCAGGGAAATCCCTTGTCACTATAAACTCAAAACAGGCTCGATTATTATTTCCTGTTAGTCATATTTTAACATCAGTGAATAATGTTGAACTTTTCCACTGTTAGTTATTTACCCTTGAAAACCTTGAACATTGTTTAAGATACTTCTCAATTTCAAGAGCTAAATATATTTACTAAACTGATTGGAAACACTAGCAAATATAGACACATTTGGCTTGAGAATGTAAAATGTAATTTTAAGCTAATGGAGAACATGTCTGTGTTTAATTGAGAAGAATGTCACAGAAATAAGAGCAAAACTCTCAAATTAGATTTGAATTAGAACTGGCTCTGCCACACATGGGCACTGTAGTCATTGGCAAATCACCTAACAATTCTAAGATTCACTTCTCACCCAAAATAAGGATAATTATACTATTTAAGTTATTGGGTTGCTGTGATGATTGAGTAAATTGATGTATTTGAAGCATCTAGCATAGGTCCTGACATATAGGATCATAATATAACTCTACTGCTGCAAAATCTTCAGTTTGCATTGAAAAAATGAACCCTTGGAGTCTATTACAGTAACCCAAGTGGGTTGTACCCAGAGTACTGAGCCTGGGTCAGTATAGCTGAACAATATCAACTGTGTCGCGCCCTTAACCCTAATCTGTGCAGTGACCCCTCATGGTGTCCTACAGTTACAGGAACACAAGTATTCAGACATAAAAACAAGAATTTGGAAAGTTATAGCTGCTAGAAGGTGAATTTGTCTACATAAAGAACATCAAGATGTATTCTATGTAATTTATTTCATGTTTTCAGAATTAGAATATGCTGCATTTTAGGGGGAAATGAAATTTTTGGTTCAGGACATTACAACCATGTCAGGTTCTAGTTGTACGCTTGCATTAATTATTATTTTTTTGTTTTGAGGTAAAATTTATATACAATGAGGTAAAAAGGATCTCAAGTGTACGATCTAAAATGTTTTGGGAAATGCAAAGGCACCTGGAATAAACATGTAAAACAAGATATAGAAACTAGTTGTTACTTCATCACCCCCAGAGAGTTACCTCTTTTTCCTTTCCAGTCAATTCTGTCCCCTTCCCCCAAGCCCCCCCGCCCCCCCCCCCCACACACACACACTCTTTACAACAACATATATTGTTTGATTTTTTCCGGTGACTATTTGGTAGTATTTTGTTTTTAATTTGTAAAAAAACGATTATCTTTAACTTAATAATAATATTTCACTGGATATTATATTCTAGATTATCTGTTTTGTTAGATATTAGCATTTTAAGGATTTCATCCAATTATTCTCTATTTTCCATCATTTCTGATAGAACCAAGCTTGCTCCCCTGTGTCAGTTTGGGAGCCAGAAAAACAGATACCAAGAGGGAATAGACATTTAAGATATTCTTTGGGAGAAATGCTGTGAAGGATAATGGGAGAGAGAGCAGATCAATTGTGTTCAATTATGTAAATGATAACCATGAACTTTATTCAATAAATTGGAAAACACATCTTAAGAATTTTTAAAATATTATCTGCACCTTTGGTTGTAGGACACCATGAGGGGTCACTGCACAGATTAGGGTTAAGGGAGTGACACAGTTCTACTTCCATACTAAAATAGATAATAAAAGCTATCATTTATGAAGTTTACTACAGCTCTGGAAAAATGCTTACTATCAGCCTTTGCCATCGTCCTCTCTAGTTTCTCTTAACAGAATGTGTGTTTAGTGCTTATTTCTTTACTTTCTTTTACTAAGTGCCTGATAGAGGCATATACATGAGCTATTAAATTTTTAGGGACATAGATGAATAAGACAAAGTCTCCAGGCTGAAATACTGAGAGATTAACATAAAATAGAGAAATGTGTACAAATCCTTGCTTAGAAATAATTGAGCTCTTTTAAATTACTAGTAGCCCTGTGCATGAATCTGTGCACCAGTAGGTTGCTGCTGCCCTCCTGTAGCTCTCCGCCCTCTGCCTCGCCCTCCCGGAGCTCCCCCCCATCCCCTTCTCCCCTCCCCCCCCATAGCTTGCTACCCTGCCCCCTCCTGCAGATCCATGATTTGGTCCATTACACCTCAGGGCATAACAGATAATTAGCATATTCCTCTCTTATTATATAGGATTTGGAGGTCTAGAGAAAAAAACATCTCTTATAGAGATGCTATGAATTTTGTCCTCCTAAATTTCATATGTTGAAATTCTCTCCCAATGTGATGATTTTTGGAAATGGGGCTTTTGGGAGGTAATTAGGATTAGGTGAGGTCATGAGCATGGATGGGGCTCCATAATGGGATTGGTGCCTTCATAAAAAGAAACACAAGAAAGTGAACTCTCCTCTTGACCACGCAAAGAGATCATGTGAGCACAAGGATGATGGAGGCCACCTGCAAGCCAGGAAGAGTCTCACCAAAACCCAACCATGCTGGCACTCTGATCTAGAGCTTGCAGCATCCAGAACTGACAAAATAAATTTCTATTGTTCGAGTCACCCAGTCTATAGTACTTTGTTATGTCAGCCTCAGCTGCCTAAGTCAATCATGAACAAAATTATATCATAAACATTATTGTTGAATTTCAGACATGAGAACCTGGAGATTTATAAATTCTTCAAATGACCTCTCTCTCACCTTTAGGTCCATTAATTGCAGGTGTGTTAATCACAGGCCTTATTACACAGTCCAAACAAAAATTTCCTAGAATCTCAGACCTATAAAATGCTTAAACATCCCCCTGCTTCCTGTTTCTTTAACGTTTCTCAAGCCTGAGATTCTTGCTCTCTGCTCTTCCCCGGAGCATTGCTTCTAGGTTTCTACTAATTGATGCCTCATTTCCGTTACCCAGAAACAATAGCTCCATCTCAGCTCACATTTCTCAGGATGAAGAAAGTCTCTGAGTTACTTGTTAGAATTTCAGTTGCTTCCCATTCTTTTTATTAAACATTATTTATACAAACAAGAGAATCATTACTCTCCAAAATAAAGATGCAAATACTACTTCTCCCGTCTCTTACATTCAGTCCTAAAATCAGAGCCACTTTCTCTCCTACATTTGGTGTAGTTATCAACACAAGTCGCTAGTATCTAGAAGTCTCATTCTCCCCGTTGCCAACATTTGGCTGTCCAGGCAAATTAATAATACACATAACAGAGCAGACAAGCATAATATATAATATCATGTACTAGATACTTCAGCAAGGCACAAAGTTAAGATAAAAAAGTAGTAACAACATATGTTTAATGTGTCACAATTTCCTAGAACTTAAAAGAGACAGACGTGTCCAATGGGAGATTTTTCCCCACCCAATGTCTGAGATAATTAGAGCCTCTAGATTTTGAAGTTAGGAGCCTAATCTTTAAAGACCCACAACTATAGTATCTCCAGGGAGAAGATGAGCCTGTGGGTGGGAGAGCAGCTGCAGAGTACAATTGTGAATGTTATATGGCAGTGGGCTGTATTTTACTTAGGAGTACAAATTATAAGTCATACTTAGTGAGATGATTAGTTGTCTTGATTTTCTAACACCTGCAGTTTGCTGGCCTTCTACATTTCAATTTTTAGACTTAGTTTTTATTGCCTTGTGTTATCACTGTATTTTAGATCAATGCCCTTGTTCGATTATTGCAATAATATATCCATAGGCTCTCTAAACATTTTACTTCAATTCTACCTAATCTATCCAGCTTGAGCCACTATCTTTATTTACACTATAGGCAATATTTAGTTATATTCATTCCTTACTGATGGTTAAATATATATTTGTGATAACTATCCAGTTTTATCATAAAACTGCCTTATTATTGAGATGAAAAAAAACTGGTGAGCCCCAATCAATATGCCTTTTGCTTCCCTAAATGAAATACGGTCAGCAGAATCTGAAAATACATAAATTCAAAATTTTTCCATACAATTTTATAGGCTAATTGAGATATTTAATTTATATTTCTAAGAAAATATAGGGTATTCTGAACTTTACTGTAAAAATAAAAAGATGCAATAACTAATTTGTTTTAAAATTTTAGATATGCTTTAAAAATAATTAATTTTATATGCCTGCTATAGTTTGACTAAAGCAATCGGTAGAACTGAGAGAACTGGAAGACTTTTTTGCTATTTGTTTTCCCATTCCCTACCAAAGACTTAAAATATCTAATAGCTCCATTCAAAACTATTATGATTACAAATAAATAGCAGAAATTCTCTCACTGTTGTCTTATATTCATGTCACTCCTATGCCTTCTAAAAAGAAAAGGAGGTAGGAAGATTTATAATCTGTATCTTAACAAAAATATTTTATGACAGTTTCAGATATATATATATATAATTATTTATTAAAACCGTAGTTTATATTAGCTTAGCCAAATGAGCTCTATCTCTAGTCATAGTCTGTAAGAAGTTGTTTTTGAAAAAAAAAAGTTCAATTCTAAAATTATAATAGGACTAATCAGGCTTGTTAAATACTCCCAGAACTGTTCAAGCCCAACTGAAAGGAAAGTGACATTTTAAAATATAAATATGTCCAATATATTAGTCAGGACTCATTTGGCAGCATGCCAGGGAAACTTAAACCAAATTGGCTAATGAAAAAACAAACTAAAAAATAATTCACGTATTCCTATAACAAGAAGGTCCAAGAGATAGAGTTTTTTTCAGATATATGTAGATCTAGAAATTGTCCAATTTCTCAGTTACTTCTGTTTGCCTAGACCAGTGGTTGGCAAACTGCGTCTCGCGAGCCACATGAGGCTCTTTGGCCCCTTGAGTGTGGTTCTTCCACAAAATACCACGGCCTGGGCGAGTCTATTTTGCGGAAGTGGCATTAGAAGTTTAATTTTTAAAAATTTGGCTCTCAAAAGAAATTTCAATCATTGTACTGTTGATATTTGGCTCTGTTGACTAATGAGTTTGCCGACCACTGGCCTAGACCTATTTTCATTGTCAGATAATATCATCTTGCTCTGTGTGTGTGTGTGTGTGTGTGTGTAATGGCAACAGGCTGTCTCAGCACAAAAATCATTTATTCACTCAACAAAAATTTAGTGAGTATCAATCATGTGCTAGGATTATTCTAGTGACTGAGAATATAGGAGTGGACCAAAGAAATAAAATACATATCTCTACGGAGTTTCCTTTCTTATGACGAGTGAGAGACAATAAATAAAATCCCTGCTGACCTGTCTCATTTAGCTTAAGACACACTGGCTGACTTGTTCATCTGCCACATGTCTTGCCCCATCAGAACCTTTAAATCATTCCTCAAATAATACTCTACTCTATTAGGCCTGCCTGATAGCCCCATTTAAAATTCCTCCCACCTCCCACTATTAGCATTGGCGATTTCCTTTCTCTACTCATTTTCAACATGGTGCTGTAGCAATCTTGCAAGTAGTGTTTATAGTCTCTTCCACCCAGAATGTGAGTTCGTAAGGACTTTTTGTTTGTGTGTTTCTTGCTGTATCCTAGTGTTTTGAATATGACTGTCACATTATAGGTGCTCACAAATATTTTGTGTATTACTAATAGACTGGGTAGCAGAAATAGATGCAGGCATGCTGGATCAGAAATGTGAAAACTGTCAAAAATGATTTTCGCTTTACTATCTATCTCTATTTCTATCCTAATATTTGTTTGTTCTCATAAACACTCTCTCTATATGCATCAAACTACCCTCAAGCAGAGTTAAGTCTGCACAATCCTTTAGAGATTGAAATCCCATTGAAAATATAAGTTCTATCTGTGCCAGCATCAGTTATCAATTCCCTAAAATATCACAGAGATCTACTTCTGTGGTGGAGGAGAAGGGCAATTCTGAAAAGAAATAGCAGATTAGAAGAGCAAAAGGACTTGTATGCATGCATATAAGCACACCAATGGACACAAGACACTGGGGGTGGGGTGGGATGAGGGCATGTGACAGGAGGTAGGGGAGGCTGGGAGAAGGTCAATGGGGGGAAAAAAGGAGATATATGTACTACTATATGTAATACTTTAAACAATAAAATAATAAAATAAAAATAAAAAAAGAAGAGCAAAAAGAACATAATCTATTCTAGCTAAGATCCCAGACCAGGAGAGAAAGTTAAAGTAACAGCCTAGTTGATCTTTATTATTTGCTTCTCTTCAGTGGAAAATAATGTCTAAATTTGTTCTCTAAATAGTGGTCATTGAATAGAATTATCAAACCAGCCATTATGTACTTCTCAACTAAAGTGGTCAATATAAATATTTAGATGGGGCCATTCACAGGGTCATCATTAAAGCCATTTAAAAGTATTTTGTAACAGAGATATCAACCACGCTGTGATAAGATCCTTGAATCAGAATTCAGAGCAAGTCACTTCATATTTTGGAGATTCAGATTCTTCAATTTTAGAATTGAGATTTGACCATAGGAATATAGTCATGTTCTGTTTTACCAATAATTTATTCTAAAGTAAGCATATGTGAAGTTAAGAAATTTGATATATTTCTGAAAATATACCCACAAATAAGAAATAGTTTTAATATATATGAAAATATATATCTGCAAATGGACACATACCAAGTATTAACATGTCTATTAATTTGTTTTCTATTAAGGGGACCTCCACAAATAAAAACAGGAATAACTTTGTCAGGTTCTTAACAAACTCAAGGTATTTTATTGCTATAACAATGGCTTTCTTTTTGTTTTTGAATTAGTAATATAAAAACATATTTTAAATTTATCAACCTGGATACATGAGTAATGAAGTTATATCAAGATATTGTTAGGTCTGATCAAATAATTGAATCGATACCCCTCCCCTGGTAACTGACCTTTAGACCACTTCACGACAGACATTCCCTTTCACTTAGACCACATACCACTTGCTAAGACCCTTATCTCTCCCCTCAGGACTTCCCAGGATCCAGACCTGCCCAGAGAATTCTCCACCGAGAAAAAGCTCACCTAGAGTCCTTTCAAACCTCTGACTCCCCATTCCAGGGTGCTGGTGCCATTTGGGGGCTTAGCCCATCTGGCATCCAGATAACCTAATAAATTCATAATCCCTTACCATTTTGGCCTTGTGCATTCCTCCTTTGGCAATCCTAACAGATACAAATTAGATTATAGCTCTCATCTAACCAACATGCTTTAATTTAACATCCCTCCCTGTTCAATTTAGTCATTATTTTATTTAAAAAATGATGAATTATAAACAGCCCAAATAAGGTTATTTTTGCTATCTGATTGTGAAAAAAAAAAAAAAAAACATAGTGTATGATCATTGTTACATGTTTTTGAGCAACAACGTGTATATTCACAATGTGCTGTTCCTTTACTAGCCTCTGTCTGTTGAGTCAGGTACTGCTTTTAAGATGGCTCCTAGCCAATGCTTTCATGACCTGTTGAATGAATCACCAAAAAAAAGTCATGCTGTTTAGCAAAATGTATTATATTGTCTTAATTAGTATGAGGCATCCCCATTCCTCTGCAGATTTATCCGATATTGAACTTCATTTGCCAATCTTAGCTTCAATACTGGGATCTCCCTTGCAAAAATTAAACTGTTTTTTTGGTAACCAATGGCTGGTACTCGCTCCAACAATATCCCCACTCTTAAAACATAGATATCTTATTGATTCTCTAGTATCTTTTACGTCCCATGCCCCAGGCTGAATTTAGTATAATGTTCATCTTGTCTCCACCTCCTCTAGATAAGAATGCTTATAAGTTATTATATACTATGCCTTTGAATGGGATTGCAAATATATAAATAAGTGTAACAGTTTCTGAATATGATGAAAAATTGAGAAAATAGTTGGCCAACTCTTTCCCTCTAAAAGGTAATAACATAAATAGGTTGGCAAAAATTGCTTTCTTTCAACGTTCTGATATCTGCAGGCTTACATCATACTCTCTGTAAAGCATTATAACCCTCAATCTTTGCTTAAAACATAAAGGTAGGGAGCAACTTATTATTATATTACCAAAAAAATAATGAGAACAAGCATTTCCCAAAATCCCATTTTTAGATGTTAGTTTATATTTTACATTCCATTTCATTTGGTTCAAAGTGAATTCTGTTGTAATATGTTGGTTTCTCATTCTTAATGTTCAAAATCTTATTTAGCTAAAAGCCAGCACAGAAACAAAACAAGTTGCAATGAAAAGAATTCATGTACAATTTGAAAAGAATTCTATTTATATTCATGATTTTTTATTTAGAAAGCTGTCAAAATGAAACTATTCAAAAAATAGAATACAACTTTTTTCCATTAGGGGATTCAATGTACAATTGATGTAAAGGAAAAGATCTGGGTAGTCGTATTTTGATTAAGAAGTATTGATATAGCCTGCGTAAATCACCAAAAAAAAGTCATGCTGTTTAGCAAAATGTATTATATTGTCTTAATTAGTATGAGGCATCCCCATTCCTCTGCAGATTTATCCGATATTGAACTTCATTTGCCAATCATCTGAAAAAAAATTATTTAAATTAAATTAATAGTTGATTTTCATAACTTGAAAAGTAGAGGCCTATTGGCTGTACCAAACACTATGTTTCTGTGGATTTGTTTTTCCTGGGTTCATACACAGTTGATTTTTTAAATAAATTTTATTTTTAATAATTGTTTATTCTTAATTGATCAAAGAATATTTTTATTTTTAAAGAATTGATTAAAATTAATTATAACTAACTGAAATTAATAACCTCTACTACACCTTAGGGTTTGATACTCAGCCTGAATCACATATTAACTTTTTCAACCTGGACCTTAAGTCAACCAAATCAAGTTAAAATAAATTTTACAAGCACTTAGTAAATGTAAGAATTTGGACATTAGTATTTTCATTCAGCATGTATTTTTGGTGATCACTGTTTTCAAATAGGTAAATAGACTTAATCTATATAAGCATCAGCATATTCAGTCCACATCTCTCCTGATCTCCTCCTATTACTTATAGGAAAAAATGCCTTCCTCTCCAAGATGGACTTTTCTGTGCTATCGACCTGTCTTTGTATCCTGTCCTATCTTCTCCGGGGCTTTTTCACTCCATGATTGACATTTATTCTTATATATTAACCTTCTCTCTCCTCTGACTCTTTGTCTTCTTTTTATTTGTATTTATTTTATTTTTCCATCACCATTTATCCCCTCTATACCTTCTTCTACCTCTACCCACCTCCTTACCCCCGCCACAATCACCACACTGTTGAACATGTCCATGAGTTCTCTCTTTTTTTCTCTCAATCCCTCCACACCTAGCTTCATATCAATGTTATGTATAAGAGCCAATATTTGATTCTTTGTTTTCACAATATAAGCTTAATTGTATGTTCATCATCTTATAAACTCCTTAGGCTCTGAATTTCTCTTTATTTTTACTTTTTTTCTTTGCTTACTTAACAGCTAATCTTTAATAATATTTTGTAATCTCTACAAAAATGCATGTGTTATTAAAAAATAAATGCCTCAGAAAAGCTCAAAAAAGAAAACTGTGAATATCAGAGTTCCGCTAAGAATAGTCACTTAACATTTACATATAAAAATCATATGTCCCTGTCTATGTGCATAAACAAATATTCTAACAGAACTGGGACTGCACCATGCATGCTGTTTGAAACAGTTAATATATCATATAATATTAAATATGATTTGACAACCACAGAACATTTCTACTGCATGCACTACAACCTGGGTTCTTTCAGCAACATGCCAGGGAAACTATTCCTGCAATCTCACCACTGCTTTTCTAATTTCCCGGTGGAAGGAACACTTTTAAGAATTTCTATCAGTAGCTAGTTTTATCATTCAATTAGGGGATTCAATCTACATGGATGTGAATAAAAATATCTGAGCAGTCATATTTCGGTTAAGTGGTTTTGATGTATCCAGTATCAGTGAACACTATCTGAAAAAATTTATTTGTGATACATATATGTATTCCCTTTTCTTACTGCTTCGTTTAGCATAGTCTAGCAACGTATCCCAGTAAGCTGGGATCATTGCAAAATCCACCCAAGTCATCTGTTTACCACATCATGTTTTTTCATACTGACATCCACTCTAGGTACCTCCTTACAGAGCTGCTGCTACCATTTTTTTCTTTCTGATCTTATCTTCATTTCTTTCCTGTTCCATCTCAGGTCACTTCAGGTCAAATCTGTCTTTGGCTTTCCTTGATTCTACTCTGTGATCTCATTGGAATTTACATATTCTATTCTTTTTACCTGGAATAGCCTTCCCTTTTTTTTTTATCACATAGTGATTGCCAAATATTCAAACTTCATCTGAAATCTTCCCATTCACAATAATTATTTTTATTGTTTTAACTTTTTAAAATTAAATTGATTGAAGTGACATTGGTTAATAAGATTATATCGGTTTTGCCTTGGCCTGTGTACTCAAGGGTTAGAGCGTGGGCTATGTATGAAAGGGTCACGGGTTCAATTTCTGGTCAAGTGCATGAACCTGGGTTGTGGGTTTGATACCCAGCCCCATTTGGGGCACATGCAAGAGGCACCCAACAGATGTCTCTCTCTCACATTGATGTTTGTTTCTCTTTCCTTCCCCCTCTCCCTCCCTTTGTTCTAGTCTCTCTAAAAATCAATAGAAAAACTTATCCCTGGATGAGGAATATATATATATATATATATATATATATATATATATGTATATATATATAATAGATTTTAGATGAAAAGACAATAAGGCAAGTCTACTCAGTTGCCTTATTGATTTGCTCTCCCTTATCAGTATTTTGAAATTGTTCATGTATCTCATTATACTTATTTTACAAATAAAAAGTACAGTTAAAGAAAACAAAAGCATCCATGTAGTTTAACACTGATGCTAACTAAAGAATACAGAAACTGAAACACTTTCAAGTTATTCTTAGAGTGTACAGAGTCTACCAACGTGGGGTTGACAAATAGATGGTTTGTAGATAATTTTCAAAACACATATAATCATTCAGAATTAATCAGGAAATTTTGAATTGATTCTACTATAGTTTAATAAGCATTAGTTTGGTCTCACAGTGGAAATCTCAATTTCTTAGAAGGAGAGTTCATGGTTTAATTCTTACACACAGCCTATTATAGTCCTTTCCAATGTGCATCCAGCACATCTCAATGCTAATATGGAATTGTGCAATAGACATTATTGATAACTCAGTTAAAGCATTTGAGGAGATAATAGCTTATTCCAAATATACAAAAAAAATTACATTTTGCATCTTATAAACTGTAATTCCCATGTTAAATTTGGAATAGTGTATAAAGTAAGTTTACTTTAATAAATGTATAAAAACAGTGTTAAGAAGTTACTCATTATTCAAATTCAAAATATTTTAGCTTTTATTAGATCCACATATTTAACAGTGCTTAGAAAAAGGACAAAACATCAATTAGCAAAAGGTTGCTAAGCTTATAAAATAGTTTTAAAAACTACTGGGAACTCCAACCTCCATAAAGAATGGCAATTTTATGTTAAAGAAGCTATTCCTATGAAAGTCCTAGGAAACTTAATGGAGAAAAAGAAAGCATAGAAAAAAATAATATGACTTGCCAAATTAGTAACTTAATTGCTCATAAATACTGGGGGGTGGAACAAAGCTCATGCAGAAATAGCTTTCTGCAACCTTTTTCTCTCTCAAAAAAAAACACACACACACACAAAAAAAACACCCACAAACAAAGTATAAGCCTACTAGGAATTCAAGACACTTTATCTTTCTCCATGCTGCATTTAATAGAAAACACTTTCCGTAAAAGCTCTAGGCTGTGTCATTACAATATACATCTATGTCAAGTCTTCATACCCAAGGGAAACATCTGACACAAATTCAGAGGTCTTTTAGCAAACATGCGGCTAACCAAGAATTATGCCTTGTATCTGAGTCCAAAGAGCTGATAATTTGTCACTTTATTTTTTTATTATTTTTTTTTAATACTCACCCAAGGATAGTTTTCCATTGATTTTTTTAGAGAGAGTGGAAGGGAAGGGAAAAAGAGAAACATCTCATCAACTGGTTGCCTCTCACTCGTGCCCCGACTGGGGCTGGGTATAGAACCCAATCAGGAATCGAACCCTTCAGCCTGAGGGTCAACACTCTTACCACTTTGCTGCATCAGCCAAAGTGATAATGTGCTTCTTTAAAAGCTAGAAGTCCTTTATAAAATTTTTGGGTTATTAACCCCTTATCAGATGTATCATTGGCAAATACGTTCTCTCATTCAGTGAGTTGTATTTTCTATGGTTTCCTTTGCTGTGCAAAAGTTTTTTGTTTGATGTAGTCCCATTTGTTTATTTTTTTCTTTTATTTCCCTTGCCTGAAGAGATATATCAGAAAAAATATTTCTACAAGAAATGTCTGAGATTTTACTGCCTATATTTTCTTCTAGGATTTTTATGGTTTCATGTGTAACATTTAAGTCTTTAATCCATTTTGAGTTTATTGTGTATGGTGTGGTCTATTTTTTATTTTTTGCGCATATTTGCCCAATTCTTCCAACACTATTTATTAAATAGACTATCTTTACTCCATTGCATGATCTTGCCTTCGCTGTCAAATATAAATTGACCATAAGTTGTGCATTTATCTCTGTGCTCTCTATTCTGTTCCTTTGATCTATATGTCTGTTTTTAGGCCAGTACCATGCTGTTTTGATTACTATGACCTCATAGTACAGTTTGCTATCAGGTAGCCTTAATTCCTCCAACTTTCCTCTTTCTTCTCAAGACTTCTGTGGCTATTCAGAATCTTTTGTGATTCCACATAAATTTTTGGAATATTTGTTCTAGTTTTGGTTAAAAACACTGTAGGTATCTTGATAGGATTTGCTTTGAATCTATAGATTGCTTTGGGTAGTATGTAATGCAGTTGGTGCAGTCACTGTGGAAAGTAGTATGGAGTCACCTCAAAAAAATAAAAATAAAAATAGAACTGCCTTATCATGCAGTGATCCCACTTCTGGGAATATATTCAAAGAAACCCGAAACACTAATTCAAAAGAATATGTGCACTCACTATGTTCGTTGCAGTGTTATTTACAATGGCCAGATTTGGAAGCAGCCCAAGTTCCCATCAGTAGGTGAGTTCTCACTCAAGTATCTTATCATTTTCTTCACACATCTTCTTCCTCACCTAATCTAGCTGTATCTTCTTCAAAATATTCATTCCATGGCTTCCATAGCCTCTTTGTTTAGGTTCATAACATTTCCTCTACATAATTGGTTAGGTAAAAACCTTTATTTTTACCTAACCATTTAAAAAGAATCCATGAATCTTCATGTTTACAAAATTTATCTCACTCACTGAAACTGAATTAGGTTCACCTCACTTTTTCTAGTCTCTTAGACCTTGTTATGAACTCTTACCATTTTGCCTATACTGCATCTGCCTGTTTGTTTTTCCTTTTCTATTAGAATAAGTCTCCATTTAAAAAGACATCCTGTCTTTTTCTGTCGTGAATTCCCAGACTCTAGCATAGTGCCAGCATGCATTTGGTAAATATTTGTTGAACACATAAATATATGAATATATTAGTTAACTGACTGATTTATTATACAGTTAGGTTAGTATGCCTCTAGAGGCCAAACTTTTTCTTTTTTAATCATCCTCATTGCATATTAAGAAAAGATGGGACATTAAAAATGGTAAAATCCCAGCATTAGGAAGTGAGAAGGCTGTGAATGCCTCTTCTTTCCTCTATGGCAGATGACTTTAAATAGATTTGGAAAGCTTGTATATACAGTGCACATATTTCCCAGTATTCTCAGGACAGAACTGGTTTATACTTGCTGTATTTGCTTAATTCTTGATTCTTTTGATTCTCAAGACTGGCTCAGTTTAGACAAAAAGTATATAGCTACCCTATTGCATATGATTTTGAACTAGAAGCTCAAGGCATCTATATTTGAGTAAATATAGGAATAAGTAAGTTTATTATGAATAGGGAATAGGACATGAAATTGACAAAATCTTTCCTGATGAAAAAAAAGACAAGGATTCCACAAGTAAAACTAAATATATAGACAGCAATAATTATACTATATAAAAGATCTTAAAGATGTGATATACATTATATCTGGACTTACATGCTTGATAATGTTGTGTAAAATCTTTGGAAGAAAATATATACCTTCCAGTAAAAGATACCATTCTATATTTAAAGATAATTTACTGATTTTAAAAATTAAATTACAAACATTTAAATATAACATTGTATTTATATTTGCATAGAAGTTTTAAATTCTTTCACTTTCATTCTCTAAAAAGTACTGGTATAGTATAGCATCCAGACAAAAGGTATATAGTTCAAAAAGAATCTTCGACTTCAATAGTATTAGTGCAGCCTTATAGCCCAATAGGGACCTCTTTAAAAAATAAAGTTCTCCCTATTGGGGAAAAAGCCTCAAAAGATGTCCATAATTAGTCTTATAAATGTGCTCTCAACTGTGCACAGAAAAAAGAAAAGAAAAAGAAAACAGTACAAAACTTAGGTTTGTAAATAGAAAAGGTGAAAAAAATGCAACACAAAAAATACACATATACTCAAGTGTGTATATGCATGGATTTCTAATTCTACATTGTGAGACCTTGAAGAGGGATTGTATTTTTTTATTTATTTATTAATTCAGTCCCAGATTTAAAAAATAGTTATTTTTATAAATTAATTAGAAGAGACAAATGTTAACTGGCTATAATGTGCTGGTGGATATTGCATAATATTATACTTAAAAGTATGGATTTAAATCTATGTACTGGGATTGAAGTCAGGTTTTATAAGAGATCCTACCTCACATGATTATTACAAATATTAAGTAATTGTTTATAAAGTGCTTGAACATATGCATATAACAGTGCTTGTAAGCTTTATTATTGTTATTGGTATTATTACTGAGATAAAAGATCAGGCTTTATTGCCCATTTGTTCTTCTAATAGTGGAGGGAATAGATAAATCTATTAGGAAGGATTTGAAGAGCTATAATTATTTTCATTTATATTCGCATTTAGTAATAAAGGCAGTGATATTTGCTCAATAAAAGATACACTGCTAACAATATAAATGACTTAGATCTATGTGTGTTTATCTATTATTTTCCACATCATTTAAGTAATTGTATTAACTTAAAGAACAAATAACATTTTTTCATTAAGGCTCAAGATTTAGAGTTTCATTAGTACTCTGATATTTTTTAACTTCTTACTAATACAAAGAGCTCCTATTATTTCATTATTTTTATAACTGTGGTGTGATGGAAGAGTCAAGGATAGTGAACGTTGTGAATCACTCAATTCTAACTATAATGTAAAATAAAGGAGTACATTAGCAGTAATAAGGTATTTTATCTGTTCAAAGAATAACACACTAGTTTAAGCTATTATGTATTTCTTTCATAAGTTGATGGTTCAGTTTCATCAAAGGAGTGAAAAAAATTAGGGACAAAATACAAGATGATGACTTCCTAGCCCACTGGCTTTGATATTAAAATATTCACATTCGCCATAAGAATACACAAACGCATTTGTCTATACTATTAAATTTTCATGATTTTATTTCTGAATAATGTGTCACAATTGTATGGGATCCAATAATAAGAATAGAATAAGAATAAGAAATATCCTCTAATAAGATTGCCTATGCCTGCACCTTCAAAGGGCCACTCAATTTTGAAATAAAACACTTTGGGAGCCAATACATTAATTTGCTATTGATGAAAATCACATTCAAGAATCTTGAGAGGCCTGAACATTTTCCATGTGTCTTATAAAAATATTTACCTATATCTACATTATTTCATACAGAACACTGATTTGTTATCTATATCATAACATTTAACATCATGCATTATTTTCAAATAGTTGGCTTATAAGTGGATTTTTTCAATAAATATGTACATTATAGTAAATGTATTTTCTCTTCTTTATGATTTTCTTAACATTTTCTTTTCTCTAATTATATTATTGTAAGAGTACAGTTCATGACATTTATAACACACAAAATACGTGTTAATATACTATTTATGTTACTGGCAAGGCTTCTGAACAACAGGTTATTAGTAACTAAGTTTTTGGTCTGAACAACAGGTTATTAGTAACTAAGTTTTTGGGAAATCAAATATTACAAGCAGATTTTCAACTGTGGGGATGGAAGGGTCTCAGCACCCTTAACAACTGCATTGTTTAAGGGTCAACTGCAATACAAATTCTATTCTTGAATAGAGTGACTGAAACTTCGCAGAAAGCTTTCTTTCAAAAACTCAACAATTCATGAAAGTAAAGCATGTTGCCTGCTTTGTTTTTGAGTGTATCTTCAGCACCTAGAATAGGTCCTAGCACATATAAGCACACAATTGTCATTGACTACACTTTTTTATTTTAATGTAGTAACCAATCCCATAGAACAGTGGTCAGCAAACTCATTAGTCCACAGAGCCAAATATCAACAGTACAACGATTGAAATTTCTTTGGAGAGCCAAATTTTTTAAACTTAAACTTCTTCTAATGCTACTTCTTCAAAATAGACTCGCCCAGGCCGTGGTATTTTGCGGAAGAGCCACACTCAAGGGGCCAAAGAGCCACATGTGTCTCGTGAGCATGGTTTGCCGACCACTGCCATAGAACATCTCACTATTCAGTTATGACAAGCTTCTAATTTAGAATTGGCGGAAGGGGGGGAGGGGGTAGTAATCAAGCCCATTCATTTATTCATTCAGTCAGTCAGTCAGTCAAAGTGAAAAATACATAATGAGAAAAGCAGCACCAAGTATAGTATTAGGCAGTCAGAATACAGGAGA
This sequence comes from Plecotus auritus, assembly GCF_963455305.1. Lineage (NCBI taxonomy): Eukaryota > Metazoa > Chordata > Mammalia > Chiroptera > Vespertilionidae > Plecotus > Plecotus auritus. The sequence goes on along the minus strand of NC_137777.1, from coordinate 22,618,113 downwards.
AAGAATTACTGGAGATTCGGTTACGCTTTTATGGACCTGTAAGTAGAGCAGGAATGAAATCACCATTAGCTCTTGATCATAAAAGTGATTTCTATCTCAGGTTTATCTATGACCCAATCAATATTAATATTTCTCCAAAGTTTGAATAAAGGGGAGAGAAGAGAATACAAGTCTATTTATAGTCTTTAATATTTTCAAGAAGCAACTATTTGATTAAGTATTCTTCTTGTATTTGACCACCTTATGTCAAAAAGTCAACTCTAATATAATATTAATGCAATATATATAGTGTCTAAATTTGATTTAACTTGTGTCTTCTGAGTTATTCCTTTTTTATACATTTCTGCTTGTAACTTTGCACAAAACGTTATATAGCCAAATACATTGACAACATTTGCTAACCTCAAATCTAAGGATGTTCTTTGAATGCTATTACTTAGGTTAATTAGCCTCAGTAAGTTTCATTTTAGTGCTTAAAATAATGCTGATCTCACTACTACAATGTGCTTCCCATTCCCATAAGTACTTGTCCTGATAGAATAATACCACGGGGAGGCCCATAATTGTTTGTCTCTTTAAGGAAATTGCCATAAGAACTACTGTGCTTGGAACATTGAGAGGATAGCTTCAGAACATTTGGCCTCCATGGTTAAAGGGTCTGTGTAGTGAGTTATTTAGATACTCTTCAGCATTCTATATTTTGAGTCAGGTGTGAAAATACAGGAAGGCCAGTAGGAGATGTGTGAAAATTGCTGGACAAGCATTAGCAAAATTAAACCTAGTTCAAGATATTAACATCAGGTACATTTTAATATAAGTTTATTTAATGGTGCCTGTAGGGAGCGGCTCTGGAGTCAAGCCTCAGACTGACCTGTGGCAGGGCCACAAACAAGTCCCAGCTTGGAGGGCAGAGCCCTCTTAGCTTAATTAAGCTTAACCTTATAGCCCTCCCTAGTTCCTTCCTAGGTAGCTAATGGGCTGTGGGAGGTGCAGCAAGTGCTGCCAAAACAAGGTGAAACTCACAAGAACATTGTAAACATGTTGACCACTCCCCTTGTTTTGATCTCACTATAAAATAAAGCCTCGGCTTGCAGGCTGGGTCTTTCTGTGTCCTCATCCAGGCACAGGAGATCTGCCAAGCCCCAGCTGTATTCCCTTATCTGTCTTTTCTTTAATCCTTCACCACCCCTCCTCAGGCTCACCGAACCCTTGGCTGTGCTGGCCCAGCACAGAGGCCAAGAGAGAGTACTATAAAATGACATATGATAAAATCCAAAATCCCATGAATCCTTAAAAACTAAATTACCATTACACAGGAGATATAAAAATGAAGTCCATAGAAATAGCAAACTAGTTTTTCTCTTATCAGTTTATGTTAAACAATGTACCTGAAAGTAAGAAAGATGTTGAAGAATTAAATAAGGTTTAAATAATAGTGTAGGCTTATAAAATATATTGAATCTATAGTCTGAAAAGATAAAACTTCCTACAAATTCTCATGGAACATTTAAACACCTTGGCTGTATATTATTATGCAAAGGAAATCTCAATAAAAGTTCAATAAATACCAAATAATATAAGAATTGTACTTTGACTATTATAAGTAAATGTAGTAAAAATAATGAGAGACAGGGAAAACAAAACAGTAGAAAAAAAGCAATGGAAAATAATTTCAGTGAGAAAAATGAAAATTACAACCAAAGTTGCTAAATATCTAGGAAAATGTTTTTATGTAAAATTATATATCTCAACTTATGGATACTCAAAACCATTCTTATAGGAAATATCAGTTTTAATCTGTTTTGATGTTAAAGATAAAATAAAATTGGATTAATCATCTACTTTAAGAATCTAAACACAATAAAAATTAGAAAAAATGCATTTAAGTAATGAAGAATGGGTTGAATAATAAATATATACAAGAAACAATCCTATCTAAGAACAATATCCTATATAATAAAAGGCAAATATGCAAATTGTCCCTTTGGGTGGGAGTTCAACCAATGGGGAGTTCAACCAGGTGGAGGGGTCAGCTAGCTAACTGCCTGTGGCCCCTCCCCTTGGCCAGCCCCGCCCCCTGACCGGCCTCTCAACCCTGGTCTGGGGCCAGGCCAGCCAGCCAACCTCCCACATACCCTCCCCCCCCCCGACCTGACCCAATCAGCCCTGATTGGGGCCAGCTGGCTGGACTCCACCCATGCACAAATTTGTGCACCTGGCCTCTAGTATTCTAATAAAGGAAAGAACTATACATGCACTGAAATAAAAATGAGAAAAGTCACAACATAGCTAGAGTAAACTGAGTCAAAGAGTACTTTATAAAACTCATGCAAAAATTTAAAGTATTAGATAAAAATATATAGTACAAATTTTAAAATATTATTATGGCCCAGCCAGTGTGGCTCAGTGGTTGAGCATCTACCTATGTAACTGGACGTCACAGTTTGATCCGGTCAGGGCATATGCCCGGGTTGCCGGCTCCATCCCCAGTTTGGGGAATACAGGAGGCAGCTGATCAGTGATTCTCATCACTGATGTTTCTCTCTCTCCCCCTCTCCCTTCTTCTCTGAAATCAATAAAAATATATTGAAAATAAAATTTAAAAAATGTCATTATGTAATAGAAAATTTAAATAGTTAAATACCTTGGAAGAAATTGGTAAACTGTCAGACTAATATCATTAGTAAAACTGATTAATATTTTCTGAATACATAACATTCTAAGCTCTAACTAAAGAGGTTTACACAATTTATTGCATTTGCTTTTGATGGGGTTTCTATGAGGAATTTTATGACTTTTTTTCAATTGTAGTGAAATAATATATAATTTTTTAATTTTGTAAGAAAGGAAGAAAACTTTGCTATTTATTTTGTAAATTAACGAACCTAGCATTAATATTAAATCTAAGGAAGATAGAAAAAGACTGAAATTTGCAAATTAGTATAACTGAAAAATGTCTTTCTAAAAACTGGAAGTATTACCTTATTAAAGTCATTCATATATTACATATTTGTATATTTCAGGTAAACAACATTTTTTCGTGGGTTGCAGTCTCATCTCAAGGCTTAACTGGGGAAAGATCTTTCTGTATAATCACTTTGTTTTCGCAGAATTCAACCCTTTTTGGGCTGTTGAACTGAAGACCTCCGTTTCTTTTTGGTTATTAGCCACAGGTAACACTCAGTTCCTTGTCATATGGGCCTCTACATAGAGTATTACACATAACAATTAGTTTTATTAAAGCCAGCAAGGAAGAGGATCCTCTAGCAAGATGGAAATTATTATCTTATGAAGCATCATAATGGAAAATTCATTTCATTACCTGTGAAATATGCTATTAATTAGAAGCAAGTCATAGGTCCCACCTATACAAGAGGAGAGAAAATTACACAAGTATGTACATACCAGAAAATGGAGGTCATTGGTAGAGATATCTTATCACTTCCCATCAGAATTGAAAAGCGATATTTAAGGTCTAAAATAATACACATTTAAGAATATCACTTCTCCTAAAATTACTAATATTTTGGACATAATCCCAATTAAAATAACCTTTTATTTTTTCCTTGGAAATTTACAAAGTTATACCAAACTTTTGTCTGGAAATTAAGCACGTAAGAAAAATCAGGCTAAAGGAAAATAATAGAGTAAAAAAGGACTGGCCAGCTACCAATTACTAAAGTATTTATTATTATTGACAAAATTATTATTGACAAAAAGAAAAACTTTGTTAGTAAAGAGAACAGAAAGACTCTATAAACAGTCTCAAAGATATATTAGATTTTGCTAGGTGATTAAGATGACATTTAAATACCAACATAAATTTCAGGTGGCTAAAAGATTTATATTGAAAATATAATTTGAAAACATAAATTATTAGAAGAAACCTTGCTTAATAAGTTTAAAATTTGAAGTATAGTCAGCCTTTGTAAGCTTGGCCTAAAACCAGAAGGCCATAAAGTAAAAGGCTGAATAATTAGATTCTATAATATTTTTATTAAAATATTTTATAAAATACCATTAACAAAGAAAAAAATTAAAGAAACCAGAAGAAATGTTTGTGAAACATAATAATTGAAGTTCTAATATAATTAGCAATAGTTTCTTTAAAAAAAAAGAAAGAAAGAATAAACAGGGAAAAAACATAACTAGTGAGAGAACAAAATTGTAAAATGTATATTGAAAAGACTCTAAAACACAAGATAATTTAAGACATGCAAACTAACCAACAGAAACAACAAAAAGATGAATTTGAATAAGCCATTAAAATAAGCTGACATCTAGTACATGTAAGGCAAACTAAAATAAAAAGTCTTATATTGTTCAAAATAATATAAAATTTGTTATTCCTAAATCCTAATGAGATGATGTTCTACTGTTCCATAGTTACTACTACCTAGGGTCCAGAATGCTCTCAGGGAGTTGAAAACAGATGTGAATGCCTATGCTTGCCAGCCAGAGAGAATCAATAAAAAGCAGGTTCCCTGAATGTTTTAACTGGTGTTATCTCATAGGAAGAAGTCAACAAGGAGAGAAACCAAGATGGCGGCATAGGTAAACATCTAAACTGCTGCCTCGCACAACAATTTCAAAACTACAACTAAAAGACAGAACGGACACCATCCAGAACCGCAGGAAAGCTGACTGAGTGAAAATTCTACAACTAGAAGGAAGGAGAAAAGCTCACAGAGAATTGGAGGTACGGCAAAGGGTCTTTGTGCGCGCAGAGAGGAAGGGCGGCGGAGTGCCTGGCTGGCTTTCTCTGGCGGAAGGGGGAAGGGAGCCCCCGACCGCATTGAACCCCAGTTCTGACTGCACTGAACACCTATTCCGGGCGAGCCCCTGGGGACCCACGCTCTTGTGGGGGGAGTCTGGACTCTCGGGCGGAGACTCGGGAGCCGGGGAAGGCGGAAGACTGAAAGTCCGCTCGCGCCAGTGCGCACAAAGGCTGCGGGAGGCTGCCACAGGCTTTCCCTAGCGGAAGGGAGTGAGAGGCTCCTGACGGCACAAAACCCCAGTTCTGACTGAAGTGAGCCCCAGTTCTGACTGCAGCGAACCCCAGTTCCAGGCGAGCCCCCGGGGACCCACGCTCTTGTGGGGGGAGTCTGGACTCTCGGGCGGAGACTCGGGAGCCGGGGAAGGCGGAAGACTGAAAGTCCGCTCGCGCCAGTGCGCACAAAGGCTGCGGGAGGCTGCCACAGGCTTTCCCTAGCGGAAGGGAGTGAGAGGCTCCTGACGGCACAAAACCCCAGTTCTGACTGAAGTGAGCCCCAGTTCTGACTGCAGCGAACCCCGGTTCCAGGCGAACCCCCGGGGACCCACGCTCTTGTGGGGGGAGTCTGGACTCTCGGGCGGAGACTCGGGAGCCGGGGAAGGCGGAAGACTGAAAGTCCGCTCGCGCCAGTGCGCACAAAGGCTGCGGGAGGCTGCCACAGGCTTTCCCTAGCGGAAGGGAGTGAGAGGCTCCTGACGGGAGTGAGAGGCTCCTGACGGCACAAAACCCCAGTTCTGACTGAAGTGAGCCCCAGTTCTGACTGCAGCGAACCCCAGTTCCAGGCGAGCCCCCGGGGACCCACGCTCTTGTGGGGGGAGTCTGGACTCTCGGGCGGAGACTCGGGAGCCGGGGAAGGCGGAAGACTGAAAGTCCGCTCGCGCCAGTGCGCACAAAGGCTGCGGGAGGCTGCCACAGGCTTTCCCTAGCGGAAGGGAGTGAGAGGCTCCTGACGGCACCGAACACCAGTTCTGACTGAAGTGAGCCCCAGTTCTGACTGCAGTGAACCCCAGTTCCAGGCGAGCCCCCGGAGACCCACGCTCTTGTGGGGGGAGTCTGGACTCTCGGGCAGAGAATCGGGAGCCGGGAAGGCAGAGGACTGAAGGCACACACGTGCTAGCAAGGGCAAGGCTGATGGGAAGCCAAGACTGAGACTCCACCCCATCCAAGCAGAGCACAGAGGCTATTGCAATTTGGCAAGTCTAATCCTATAAGGCTGTCTCCAGCACCGGACTTCTCCCAGCATAGACACAGCTGATCCTTACAGCCAACTGGCCTGGAGGTCAATTCTTCCCAGTGATACCAACAACAATAAAGACTTAATTACAACAAGGCTGTACACACAGTCCACAAAGGGGTACACCAAGAGTGTCCACCCCAGGTTAACTGGGGAGGCAGACCCACTGGGCCAAATTGGAAACCTAGCACACAAATCTACCAACTCAGGGAAGCAGTGAAAATGCGGCGTCTAAGAATCAGATCACAAACGAAAGAAATGGAGGAAAACAAACGACTGGATATAGAATTCAAAACCACGGTTATAAGGCTTTTTAAGAATATCCTAGAAAAGGCCGATAAATATAACGAGACCCTCGAAGAGATGAAAAAGGACCAACTAGAAATTAAACATACACTGACTGAAATAAAAAATATTATACAGAGACCCAAAAACAGACAAGAGGAACACAAAAATCAAGTCAAAGAATTGAAATACAAAGAAGCAAAAAACACTCAACCGAAAAAGCAAAAAGCAAAAAAAAAAATCCAAAAAGTTGAAGATAATGTAAGAAGACTCTGGGACAACTTCAAGCGTACCAACATCAGAATTATGGGGGTGCCAGAAGAAGAGAGAGAGCAAAATACTGAAAACCTATTTGAAGAAATAATGACCGAAAACTTCCCCCACCTGGTGAAAGAAATAGACTTACAAGTCCAGGAAGCCCACAGAACCCCAAACAAAAGGAATCCAAAGAGGACTACACCAAGACACATCATAATTAAAATGCCAAGAGCAAAAGACAAAGAGAGAATATTAAAAGCAGCAAGAGAAAAACAGTTAGTTACCTACAGGGGAGCACCCATACGACTGTCAGCTGACTTTTCAACGGAAACTATGCAGGCCAGACGGGAGTGGCAAGAAATTTTCAATGTGATGAATAGCAAGAACCTACAACCAAGATTACTCTACCCAGCAAAGCTATCATTCAGAATTGAAGGGCAGATAAAGAGTTTCACAGACAAGAAAAAGCTAAAGGAGTTCATCACCACCAAACCAGTATTATATGAAATGCTGAAAGGTATTCTTAAAGAAGAGGAAGAAGAAAAAAGGAAAGATAAAAATTATGAACAACAAATACATATCTATCAACAAGTGAACCTAAAAATCAAGTGAATTAAAAACCTGAGGAACAGAATAATCTGGTGAATACAATAGAATCAGGGGCATAGAAAGGGAGTGGACTGATAATTCTCAGGGGGAAAGGGGTATGGGGGGGTTCATAAAGAGACTGGACAAAAATCATACACCTATGGATGAGGACAGTGGGGGGTAGGTAAGGGCAGAAGGTGGGGTGGGAAATGGCTGGAGGGGAAATATGGGGGAAAAAAGGAGAAATAATTGTAATAATCTGAATAAAGATTAATTTAAAAAAAAAAAATAAAAAAGGAAAAAAAAAAAAAAAAAAAAAAAAAAAAAAAAAAAAAAAAAAAGAAGTCAACAAGATTTCTGGAAGGAAAAGTATGCCCAATGCCACTCGAGTAAGTTCTTGGATTGATAGATAATGATGCAGTGAATCAAAAATAATGAATTAAAATGTATAGATTTTAAAAAGAATTATGACAACGTGTATTATGCACATCATTTTATTTTTTGTGATTTTGATGCTTTGACATGTGGGCCTCACTGGCACTGGAGGGACTGCTTCTCCCAGGGTTGGCTAATTTTTTAGAGCGAAAGACTTGCCTGTGAGCCTGACTCCCATCTGCAAACCAACCAATTCAGAGTCCATGCTAAAATTGTTATTACCAAAATTTATTTTGTGAGTAGTAAATGGTTATTTTCCCAAAAAGCATAATAACTGATTCAGAGAAAGAAATGATGATGTAAGATAAAGGATGGTCAACTGACAAATGCCAAGGTAGTATGTTTCCTTAGGGATATTTCAGATTTAAATACATCATGATGTTCCAGTTTTAGAGTAAAAACAAAATTATTTTCGTGGCCTGGTATATGGGATTAAAGAGATTATGGCTTAGGGCTTAAATCAAAAACAACAACAAAACTTTAAGAAAGAAAAAAATACTTATTGTAAGAATATGAGGAATATAAGCTAGCCCACAGAATAGAAGGATATAGGTAATAGGAATAAAAAGATAGTTTCTACAGGACACCAGAATATTAGCTCCAGAATGAACCAGTTTTTGTTAGCTCATTTTAAAATTCTAGATGGAAAACATTACACTAATTTCACCTAGACCAAATGTTCACTCCTCACCCCAAAGAAGGTGAATATGTAGTTTGTGATCAAAACTGATAAAAATGAAGAAGTGGTGAGAAATGGAATATGGTGAACTCAATTACATCTTTGATCTATAATGGTTGCACTGCATTTCTGCTGGTCCAGTAATAAACCAAAGTAAAAGCAGCTTTATACCTGATTCCATGTGTCACTTTTTTTTCTAGCCTTTGAAGCTGGGACTGCATATACAATCCTTGGCAGAAGGATGTCATGACTGACAAACAACAATTTTCTACAGAGAATGGATAATTTCACGAAGAAAAATGTACTTGCTGTTACTAAAAGTGGGTGCTGTATGAAGAAATAAATGATGGAAATTCATTAGAGATAGTTTAATGAAAGACAAGTAGGATAGTCATTTCAATTCAAAAAGGATTCCCACATGAGACAAGAAACTAAACGGCATAATGCCTAACAGTGACAATCATCCTCTATGAGTCTCCCCAATCATTTGGGAAGATTTTCTGTTTATCCACTTGTCCAAACCTATTTCTGAATTAAATTGACATATGGAATCTCTCCAAGGCATCTTCTTCCTAATAGTAATTAAACCCTGGGTACTGATATATTATCACTTCCAACTGTCAACTAGGTCAATCCTAAAATGTCTGAATGCCAATGCAATAATCTACAAAGAGATATTCAGAATGTATGTGTTATCTGAAGGATAATCCGAGCTTCCAAGAATTTCCTCCCTCAAGCTGGACTCCGTCTAAATTGGTAGTACTCTTCCCTGCCTGGGTCTTATGGTTAAGTTTAAGACATTTCTTGAAACCTAACATGTGACTGTTAGGTAATCTACTATTCCCTACAACTGTACATTACAAAAAAAGAAAAAGGTAAAATAATCATGTAATTGCCTTCATTGTTTCTAATCTAAATAAATTAGCCTTAAAGGGCGTATTACTACATTTTAACCTTGGGAGAGTTGTTTGTAAAAGATAATTCAAATAATTTAGCCCCTTCATTGGCATTTTAGAAACCAACAAAGCAGTAAATTTTTGACTCAGTAGGATGTGATGTAACCTTTTAAATTCTACCATATATTTATTTATCTATAGGGTAACTAACAACAGTGATGGCTCATAATAAAATGATAGATGTGGACTAATTTCTCAAAGAAGCTTCTATTCTGCAAATTGAAATAAAAGAACGAGCGGCATTGTATGGACCAGCAATTTAAACTGCATGGTCATCTGAATTCCAGTTTCGCTAATAGCTTTATCTGATGCCCCACTAGAAGTTAGGCAATTGTTCATTTAGCTAGAAAGGAATTCTCAAAAATGTGTCAGGCAATATGAATTGTGATCACTACTTCAGACGTTTTGTAGAACAATGAAAATGCTAGTCCAGAAACTGTGCTTTTCTTGTAAAGAAAGAGTACTTTATCATCCACCTACTGGTTAACACAAAGCTGTGGATAAAGGGTCCAGCACGCAGCACTGAAAGTAAAATGTGAATGTTTTCTTAAGAACTGAGAAGGAAAAGGAAGGTTTACCAATAAATGTTTCTTTTGAGACTTCAAGAACCAAAATTAAGGGTTGTGAATACTAATATAATTGCTTATCCAATTTCTCAAAATTTTATACACACTGATGAAATATTGAAAGGCGTGGGGTACAATCCAGTAAGAAGATGTGGCCTTAAATCTTCCAGCCTTTATTAGCTGTGTGGCATCACATCTTAAATCTTGTGTTTCATTATGCATAAAAATGATCAAGAAGTTCTTGAGAAGACTCAAGGAAATAAGGAAATCACCTACCACAACTTCCAATGCATTAGTCAATCGTTTTCTTTTTTTCTTTAATTAAATTTGTTGGAGTGACATTGATTAATAACTTATAGATTTGAAGTACATATTTCTAAACACGTGATCTGTATCTTGCATTGTGTCAAATCTTCTTCCATCACCATATATTTGACCAAATGTACCTTGCACTAACTCCTCCCCCTTCCTTCTGATAGCCACCATACTGTTGTCTGTGTCTATGAGGTTTTGTTTGTGTTTCTTCTTTGTTCATTTCTTGCTTTTACTTTTATAACCCCCATATGAGTGAAATCATATGGTTCTCAACTTTTCCTGTCTGACTTATTTCTCTTAGAATGACATTCCAAAGTTCCATCCATGCTGTCTCAAATGATAGCATTTTATCTTTTCTTATGGCTGAGTAATATTCCATTTATCCAATCATCTATCAAATAATACTTCAGTTTTTCCCATGTCTTGGCCACTGTGAATAATGCTGCAATGAACATAGGGGTGCATATATCTTAGTGAATAAATGTTTTCAAATTTTGGGGGTAGATACAAGAGATGTTGCTGGGTCATATGGTAACTGTATTTTTAGTGTTTTGAGGACTCTCCATACTGTTTACCATAGTGGCTGTATTAGTTTACATTCCTATCAGCAGTGAATGTAAATCTCCACAACCTCCTCAATGCTTGTTATTACCTGTTTTGTTGATAATAGTCATTCTAATAGGTGTGAGGTGGTATCTCATTGTGGTTTTAATTTGCATTTTCCTAACAGATAGTGAGGTTGAGCATATTTTCATTAATTTGTTGGCCATTTGTATGTCTTCTTGGTAGATGTGTCTGTTCAGGCCCACTGTCCATTTTTTAATTTTATTATTTATTTGTTTTATATAATTCTAGAGGCCTGGTGCACGAAATTCGTGCACGGGGGTGTGTGTCTCTCAGCCCAGCCTGCACCCTCTCCAATCTGGGACCCCTCAAGGGGTGTCCAACTGCCCGTTGGACAAGTAGGATCGGGCCTAAAGAGACAGTCGGACATCCCTCTCACAATCCAGGACTGCCAGCTCCCAACTGCTTACCTGCCTGCCTTCCTGATTGCCCCTAACCGCTTCTGCCTGCCAGCCTGATCACCCCTAACTACTCCCCTGCCAGCCTGTTTGCCCCTAACTGCCCTCCCCTGCAGGCCTGGTCACCCCTAACTACCCTCCCATGCAGGACTGGTCACCCCTAACTGCCCTCCCCTGCAGACCTGGTCCCCCCCCACCCCCCGCTAACTGCTCTCCCCTGCAGGCCTGGGTCCCCCCCATCTTCCCTTCCCTGCAGGCCCGGTCGCCCCCAACTTCCCTCCTCTGCTGGCCTGGTCCACCCAACTGCCCTCCCTTGCAGGCCTGGTCCCTCCCAACTGCTCTCCCCTGCTGGCCATCTTGTGGCAGCCATCTTGTGTCCACATGGGGGCAGTCATCTTTGACCACATGGGGGCAGCCATCTTGTGTGTTGGAGTGATGGTCAATTTACATATTATCCTTTTATTAGATAGGATTACATAGGATAGAGGCCTGGTGCATGGATGGGGGCTGGCTAGTTTGCCCTGACGTGTGTCCCAGATCAGGGTGGGGGTTCTCTTGGGGCATGGGGCGGCCTGGGCAAGGGGCCTGTGGTGGTTTGCAGCCGGCCACACCCCCCGGCGACCCAAGTGGAGGCTTTGGTATCTGGGACTTATTTATCTTCTATAATTGAAACTTTGTAGCCTTGAGTGGAGCCAAACCTCTTGCTCGCTCCATGGCCGCAGCCATTTTTTTTTTTTTAAATATATTTTATTGATTTTTTACAGAGAGGAAGGGAGAGGGATAGAGAGTTAGAAACATCAATGAGAGAGAAACATCGATCAGCTGCCTCCTGCACACCTCCCACTGGGGATGTGCCCACAACCAAGGTACATGCCCCCGACCGGAATCGAACCCAGGACCCCTCAGTCCACAGGCTGATGCTCTATCCACTGAGCCAAACTGGTTTCGGCCACAGCCATTTTTGTTGGGATTTATTTATCTTCTATAATTGAAACTTTGTAGCCTTGAGCGGAGGCCTGGACCCACCAGGGCAGTCAGAAAGCTTGGCTTCCTCCATTGCCGGGGGCAACCCAAGCCTCCTGCTCTCTCTGTGGCCACAGCCATCTTGGTTGGGTTAATTTGCATACTCGCACCTGATTGGCTGGTGGGCATGGCTTGTGGGTGTAGCAGAGGTATGGTCAATTTGCATATTACTCTTTTATTAGATAGGATCATATGAATTCTTTATATATTTTGTATATTAACCCCTTGTCAGAACTATTGTTTGCAAATATCTTCTACCATTCAGTGGGTTGCTTATTTGTTTCGTTGGCAGTTTCTTTTGTTGTACAAAAGCTTTTTAGTTTGATATAGTACCATTCATTTATTTTTGTCTTTGCTTTCCTTGCCTTTGGGGTCAAATTCATACAATTTTCTCTAAGACCAAGGTCCATGATTTTAGTACCTATGTTTCCTTCTATGTAATTTATTGTTTCAGGTCTTAAATTTAGGTCTTTGATCCATTTTGAGTTAATTTTTATAAATGGGGAAAAACAACAGAATAGTTTTATTCTTTTGCATGTAGATTTCCACTTTTCCCAGCACCATTTATTGAATAAAAGTATCGTTATTAAAACTCAAATATTATGGATGATAATCATAGCAAGAATGCAAGAATCTGTATAAAATAAATTGCATATCTAATGATGCCAGACTAAAGCTAAATCTGTTTTTTAACAATGCTATTTTTTTCTTACTTTTAAAAACACTATAGATTAAGAATAAAAATTTCAGGATGCAAGTGGAGGTAAAATCAACACCAAAGTATGGTGAGGCTTAAAACATGCATATCATGTTTGGATGTGATGATAACAGGAAGCATCATATAATTCACAAGTAACTAATCTTGTTTCCATAACTATCCAGCATCTTAAACAATAACAATGATAGAATGCAATGGTTATGTGATTCCAGCAGTCCTTGAACTTCCATTTTGTAAATGAAGCTGGACTGTGACCTAATGCCTTGTCTAATGGCTCTGATGTCTGATTTCCATCATTGTTTCCCTTTAAGATGCATGTGGGTTTTATGTTAATTATACTAGAAAATCCTATGTGATACATATCTTATGAGATTTAATATATTATAGTAATTTCCTATGGTGGAAGATGGGGAACGTGAATGGATAGGCTTCTAAAGTAATAGGGTCACTTGAAAAACCTAGGTCTACTTATGATTTCCAAGATTCCCAACAAATTACCTAGAGCAGTGGTCAGCAAACTCATTAGTCAACAGAGCCAAATGTCAACAGTACAACGATTGAAATTTCTTTTGAGAGCCAATTTTTTTAAACTTAAACTTCTTCTAATGCCACTTCTTCAAAATAGACTCGCCCAGGCCATGGTATTTTGTGGAAGAGCCACACTCAAGGGGCCAAAGAGCTGCATGTGGCTCGCGAGCTGCAGTTTGCCAACCACGGACCTAGAGAATAAAAAGAATAAGTAGATTTGGGGTTGGTCTCTAAAATACTGTCAACTTAAATTCCATGTGACTATTTTAGAAATTCTGCTATCAACGGTACACATGGAAGCAAACTGAAAGAAAGCTTAATTTGGTTTCCATCTTCTTAATCTATATAAGAAGTTAGTGGAAGTGGAGTCATTAAAACACTGATAATATTCCTTAACTCAGGAAGAGAGGATGAATTTGAATTTGAGGACAAGAATGGGGCACAAGTTTTCAGAGGCTAACTATTCTGAACTCTGAGAAGCACATTATCTCTAAATGTATTCCTTCTGTTATTTGCATTTTTTAAATTTAAAATGCAGGTTATGGCAAAAGTATATTTACTCTGGTTCATATGGAAAGTAATACAATGATCCTATCTAATAAAAGAGTAATATGCAGATTGACCATCACTCCAACACACAAGATGGCTGCCCCCATGTGGTCAAAGATGGTTGCTCCCATGTGGACACAAGATGGCCACCACAAGATGGCCAGCAGGGGAGGGCAGTTGGAGGGACCAGGCCTGCAAGGGAGGGCAGTTGGGGGCGATCAAGCCTACAGGGGAGGGCAGTTAGGGGTGACCAAGATGGCAGAGGTGGGAAGTTGGGGGCAACTGGGCCTGCAGGGAAGGGAAGTTGGGGGGAACCTAGGCCTGCAGGGGAGAGCAGTTGTGGGGGAACCAGGTCTGCAGGGGAGGGCAGCTAGGGGCAAACAGGCTGGCAGGGGAGCAGTAAGGCATCAATCAGGCTGGCAGGGGAGTGGTTAGGGGGTGATCAGGCTGGCAGGCAGAAGCGGTTAGGGGGAATCAGGAAGGCAGGCAGGAAAGCAGTTGGGAGCCAGGAGTCCTGGATTATGAGAGGGATGTCCAACTGCCCATTTAGGCCAGATCCTACCAGAACATCCCTCGCGGGGTCCCAGATTGGAGAAGGTACAGGCTGGGCTGAGGGACACACACCCCCATGCATGAATTTCATGCACCAGGCCTCTAGTTCTATATAATAAAGAGCTAATATGCAAATGGTCATCACGCCCTCACACAATAAGGGCTCAGACATTCAACACTGAGGAGAAAGGAATGGGGACCAGCCAGGCTGTGGCCCGGGAGAGGGACAAGCTTCCCACCCCATGGTCCTGGGTGCCAGTGGCTGTGCCTGTGCCTGCAGCCCGGGAGAGGGACAATCCACATGCCCCACGGTCCCCACAGTCCCCGTGGTCCCGAGCACCAGTACATGTGTCTGTGGCCCAGGCGAAGCTGCCCCCCCACAATCCCCTGCAGCTGTGGCCGGCCCAGGCAAAGCTGGCCCGGGTCCTAGGTGCCTGTGGCAGGCCAGAGGGAGGGAAGCCCAGGTCCTGGATGCAGGGCAAGGCAGAGGCAGTTAGGCATGATCAGGCCAGCAGGGGAGCAGTTAGGAGCAATCAGGCCAGTAGGAGAGCAGTTAGTGGCAATCAGGCAGGCAGAGGTGGTTAGGGGCAATCAGGCAGGCAGGCGAGCAGTTAGGAGCCAGTGGTCCCGGATTGTGAGAGGCAGTCGGACATCCCCGAGGCATCCCAGATTGGAGAGGGTGCAGGCCGGGCTGAGGGACTCCCTCCCCCCACCTGTGCACAAATTTCGTGCACTGGGCCTCTAGTTATCTACACTAATAAAAGAGAAACATGCAAATTAACCATCACACCGCTACACCCACCAGCCAATCAGAGCGAGTATGCAAATTAACCCAACAAAGATGGAGGTTAATTTGCATATGCAGACAGGGTGAAGACTGAAGACAACATAGAAGGAAGAGGGAGGGAAAGTGGAAAGTGAGGCGGAGGTAGCAGCGGGAGGGAAAGCGCAGGGGCTGGAGGGGCGGCAGCGGCGGGAGGAAAAGTGCAGAGCGGTGGCGGGAGGGAAAGCATGGGGCAGCAGTGAGGATGGGAGGGAAACTAGGGAAACCGTGAGTTGGGGGCAGAGGCGGCGGGAGGGTAAGGGAAAGCACAGGGCGATGGTGGGAGGGAAAGCGCGGGGGGGCGGGAGGGGTGGCGGTGGCGGGAGGGAAGCCCGTCGGAAGCCCTGTTCTTGCAGGAATCTTCCTGCAATGGGCCTCTAGTTTAATAATAAGAATAAACTGTTACCTACTTTTTCTATACCCTGTATTTTATCATCTTCATCAAACTACCATCATCACCTACACCAGCCATTTAGTAATTATTCTTTTTGTTTATTTGTTAATCCTCAGCTGAGGATATTTTTGCATTGATTTTTAGCGAGAGTGGAAGGAAAAAGGAGAGAAACATTGATGTCAGAGAGACACATCAGTTGGTTGCCTCCCTCAGGGGCCCAGACCAGGGCCAGGATGGAGCCTGCAACCAAGGTACGTGCCCTTGACTGGAATCAAACCTGTGACCCTTCAGTCCATAGGCCAATGCTCTATGCACTGAGCCAAACGGACCAGGGCTAGTAATTATTCTATTGGAGAATATTTTAGTTTAGGCAGGAAATCCTTTTCTACTTTCTTGCATCTGGGAACCAAGTACTATAAACACTCAATAAATATTTGATTATATATTATGATCCTCATCCCTACTACCCCAAAAAGTGAAAACATTTAATAGACTAAAGGTTCATATTTAACTAACCTTGGCAGTAAAAACCACATGACTTCATGTAACACTTCAGAGAGCCTCAAGTCTATCTCTCCAACTTCACACTGTCTCATTCTATTTTAAATGCCAGCAAAGGGCAGGTGATTGCATTTTAAATGTCTGGAGTGACTTTCTACTAGCTTTAAATTATTGGCTATTGCTAACCCACAGAGTTGACAACACACTCACAGTCCACTTGGTGGGCAGACTAATAATGATGTCCTCAGGGTTTGCATTACCAGCAGCTCCTGTTGAGTTCTGCTCTGTGGGATCTTTAAAGTATTGTGCTGTTTTAATGGACTTTTCTCTATGTGCTTCTGTCCAGGATCTCTCTTAGAAGTAACTTCACCAAGTTTTAGATTAAAATGACAATTATAATCTTCTCAATTAGCTAATCAAAATGTGAATAAAGCTCATGCAAAATCAATTACTTAAATGATGACATTACAGATACTATAGTGCAAGATTCAGGAAAATAATGTAAACTAATATTTCCAGACTGAGAATTTTAATATAATAAATATTGTATTTTACTGATGAATCCCCATATAACGATGTTTCATTTTTACCATTTATTAATTTCTATGTTACACAGTTATATAATATTATTTTTATGAATTGCTATAAAAGTTCAAGAATTCAATACCAGTAGCAATATCACTATAGAACCATCTATAAAATTCAGCATGTAAATGTGTGAGCTTAATTTTCTACATCTTAACAAGTGCTGGTGGCATTTCAATAACAATCTACCGATCAGATAAGAAGGTAGCTCTGAAAAATGCAGCCAAATCAAAGAGCAAAATAAATGAGAATATCCAGTAATTCCTGATAGTAGCATCCAGAAGTATGATTTTAACTCTGATTTAAAGAATGATAATATTAATTTTGGAAATCAGAGGGAAATATTATTGTATATACTGATAATTTCTATTTGCTCGCTATTGATTAGATTTTTTAAAATGTATATTGTCTCATTAAGAATTATTTTTAATGTTCCCAAAGAGGTTATTATAAAATTGCAGTAATAATTTGAAGCAACCAAGCTTAAGAACAAGCTTAGGATAGAAAAGAATTTTAAAATATTCTAATTGTTTTTTCTCTATTCTCCAATTCTAACATCTATAAACAAGATAGCCTACTGCCTTCTTAAAAGTAAATCTTCGGTTTCTCATCTCTTTTATAAAGAATAATTGAATACCACGAAATTAAGTGGATGAGTTTATGGATTGTTTTAGCAGAATCAAGAATAGGGCATATGAGGCATTTTAAAAAATTGAGTTTCATATTTTATAATGCCTAATAATAGACTTTGTGATCAATGAATTACCACATCAATTGTACTTTGAGTAAAAATACACCTTCAAGATTTGGAAGAACATAGAGTATTAAAAGGAAAGGTTATCAAACCTGGAATTGAGAGAGCTGGATTTTAATCCAAATTTTGACATGAAAGATATTTAAAGTTACTCACAGTTTTGATCATTGTTAATAAAGTATTTGAATCCCAGACAATTAGATATATTTTAAAATTTCCCAAACTAACTTGTGACTTAAAGAATAGTTGAACAATTATACAAAGAGTTTTTATATATCCCTCTCACAGCTTTCTCTAATATATCCATTTCACAGAACTGTAATGAAATTGTTGGAACCAAGAAATTAACATTGGTATATTGCTATGAACTACACACAAGACTTTATTCAAATTTTATCAGTTTTTCCTGTAATGTGCTCTTTTTGCTTCAAGGTCAAATCTAGGATCACACATTACATTTAGTTATTATTTTTCCTTTGTCTCTTTTAGTCTATAACAGTTCTTCAGACTAACCTTGTCTTTCATGACTTTGACACTTTCAAAGAATATTAATAATTTACTTTGTCCAATGTAAGTTGGCTGAGTCTGAGGCATCTTCATGACTAGACTGAAAATATGTATTTTTGTCAATAATATCACAAATCTGATGTTGAGTTCTTAAAGCATCACATCACAGGAACATAATCTGCTGTCTTGGTACTGATAATGTTGACCTTCCTGGTTTCTCCACTGTAATGTTATTATCTTTCCTTTGTGATTAAAGAATGTTAAGGAATGTATTTATTTACATATTTATGAATTCACTATTATTTTTATTCTCTGGGTTTTATAACAAGTACTATTACATTTATTTTGTTGGTCAAATAGGTAGTCCTTACTTCAGTTTGATGGATGTTTTATAATAAGACTGCATCTTTTTGTGAGCATGACTTTATTTTTTAGTTTTGAAGAAAAGATAAACCAGATATGAAAGAGTTTGGTTTTTTGCCAGGCATATGTAGAAAAGAAATGGAAAGAAGTATTGTTAATAACATAGCAGAGATTAGAAGGAAGTGACATTTCTCATTATCTTTTGTATATTCAAACTGCTAGAATTATAGTAATATGTCAGATATTTCAAAGACAAATCAACAATTAAAATCAACCAGCATGTGGGAAAACTCAAAGTGGTATACAAACACTAGTAAATAAACCTAACTCTATTAGCATGCTGATGGGTTCAAAGAAAAGAACTATTTTAAATAACTTCAGAAAATAGTACCTTGACTGGATATTGTCAAGGACAAAAAAACAAAAACAAAAACAAAAAAAAAACAACATATGTATGTAACAAATATGTTTCACACAGAGATATGGGTAGCAATTCTGAAACTTCTTTGGATGCATACTATAGTAATCAAACAAGTAAATATATTGTAGTTAATAAGAGCCAGGTTTCTCACTGTTGGAGAAAGAATTTATAAATACAGATTGGGAAGATGGTGACTGGCAGGAAGGTAGGGAGGGAGAGAGTGTGAGAGAGTGAGGAACCCATAGAGGAGAGTGTAGACGTGTGTGGTGTGTGTGTGAATGAGCTAGGGACAGTTAGATTCTGCAGGTCCTCCAAGGGGCTGCCAAACCGGGCAGTCTTAGATGGTGGAGCCCTGCACACAAAGCAGACACTTCTGGGCAGCCGGTGTGGGCACGGAGACCACGCCATCTTGAGAAACAGAGCTGCTTGAGACTAGGATCCTGGTCTCAGACACAAACCAGGTCCCTGATTCTAGGTGCGCACACAAGACCACACTGAATGCTGGGAACACTGACCCTGGGCAAGCCTGGTTCCTACCAACCCACGGCAGCCACACGTCCTAGTGTTGGAGCACTTCAGTGAAACTTGGGTGGTGTGAAGTTCCCACAGCACATGGCCCAGGTCCACACAACTCAAAGTTTGAACCTTCTGGTGATAGTCAGAATGGGGAGACGACACAATCCCCAGAGGAAAGAAAATGAGGAGTTGCCAAGAAAGGAAATTAGTGAAATTGAAGCATGCAACATGACCGAAAAAGAATTCAGAGTAATGGTCGTGGAATTCATATATTGAATGGATGAGAAAATCAACAGCCTATGCAAGAATCAGGAAGAAATGAAAAGTGATATAGCTACAATCAAAAACACCATGGAAAGTTTCAACAGTAGACTAGAAGAAGCAGAGGACCGAATTAGTGAGTTAGAAGATCAGGTACAGAAACAAGCTCAATCTGAACAGCAACTGGAGAAAAAAATTAAAAAGCAGGAGGAGAGCCTAAGGGAGCTGTGGGACAACATGAAATGAAGCTTAACATACGTATAATAGGGCTGCCAGAAGGACAAGAAGAGCAGCAAAGATTAGAAAATCTATTTGAAGAAATAATGACAGAAAACTTCCCGGATATGGGGAAGAAAAAAGTTACACAAGTACAGAGAGTCCCAAGCAGGATCAACCCCAAAAGACCCACACCAAGACATGTCATAATTGCAATGGCAAATATCATCGACAAAGAGAGAATCTTAAAGGCGGCAAGAGAGAGACAGAGAGTTACCTACAAAGGAACCCCCATCAGATTATCAAATGATTTCTCAACAGAAACACATCAAGCTAGAAGGGAATGGAAGGAGGTATACAAAGTGTTGCAAAGCAAAGGACTGAATCCAAGAATACTCTATCCAGCAAGACTATCAATCAAAATTGAAGGGGAAATCAGGAGCTTCTCAGACAAAAAAAGGCTAAGGGAGTTTATCACCACCAAACCAGCAATGCAAGAAATGCTAAAGGGAATACTGTAAAAAGAAGAAATAAACAGGTAAGAAGGAACACAGACACAAAAATAGATATGACTACAAACAAATACCTTTCAGTAATAACTTTAAACATAAACGGACTAAATGCTCCAATCAAAAGACATCGAGTGGCTGAATGGATAAAGAAATACAACCCATATATATGCTGTCTAGAAGAGACCCATCTCAGAACAAGAGACTCACACAGACTGAAAGTGAAGGGATGGAAAAATATCTTTCAGGCAAATGGAAATGAAAAAAAAGCTGGGGTAGCAATAGTTATATCTGAAAAAATAGACCTCAAAGTAAATGCCATAACAAGTGATAAGGAAGGCCACTTCATAATACTAAAGGGATCGATACAACAAGAGGATATAACCCTGATAAACATATATGCACCCAAGACAGGAGCACCCAAATACATAACAAAACTCCTGGAAGATATCAAGGGAGAGATCAACAATAATACAATCATAGTAGGGGACTTTAATACACCACTGACATCACTGGATAAATCATCTAGACAAAAAATCAGCAAAGACACAGCAATCCTAAATGACTCACTAGATCAGATGGACTTAACTGACATCTTCAGAACATTTCACCCCAAAGCCACGGAATATACGTTCTTCTCAAGTGCACATGGGATATTTTCAAAAATAGACCACATATTGGGTCACAAGCAAAGTCTCCCCAAATTCAAAAAGATTGAAATCAAACCAAGCATCTTCTCAGATCACAATGCCATAAAATTAGAAATAAACTACAATAAAAACAATCCAAAAATCTCAAACACTTGGAAGCTGAATAGCATGCTATTAAATAATGACTGGGTTACCAAAGAGATCAAGGAAAAAATTAAAAGCATCCTAGAAACTAATGACAACAAAAACACAACAATCCAAAATCTATGGGACACAATGAAAGCAGTCCTGAGAGGGAAGTTTATAACTCTAAAAGCATACATCAAAAAAAAAAAAACAACAACAAGAAAAAATGGTAGTAAATCATCTAACTCTACAACTCAAAGAATTAGAAAGAGATCAACAAGAAAAGCCCAGAGTGAGCAGAAGGAAGGAGATAATGAAGATCAGAGCAGAAATAAATGATACAGAGACGAGAAAAAAAACCAATACAAAAGATCAATGAAACCAAGAGCTGGTTCTTTGAAAGGATAAACAAGATTATATCCTTTCATGTCCTTTTTTTTTTTTTTAAATTGCTGCCAAAATTTCCAATAATTAGTTTGTAAGTTTGTTTGGGATAATTGTACAATATGCTGTTGTAAAATATCTAAAATTATAATGACATTGTAGAATAATATCATGTAAGGATATTCTTTGCTCTAGGCCATGGCAATTCAATTTCAAACTGGCTGTCAATTTCTTTTTGTAACTTTATATAAACTTTGTCAGGGAGGCAAAAACACAAATTATTCCCCCATAACCCCCACCCCCCACTTATGCCCCACCCCCTTGTTGTCTGTGTCCATTGATTAGGCTCATATGCATGCACAAAAGTCCCTTGGTTGATCTCTCCCCCTTACCCCCACCCTCCTCTACCTTCCCTGAGGTATGACGTGCTGTTCAACGTTTCTCAGTCTCTGGATCTGTTCTTGTTCATCAGTTTATGCCATTCATTATATTCCACAAATGAGTGAGATCATGTGATATTTATCTTTCTCTGCCTGGCTTATTTCACTTAACATAATACTCTCCATCTCCATCCATGTTGTTGCAAATGGTAGGAACTCCTTCTTTTTTACTGCAGCGTAGTATTCCATTGTGTAGATATACCACAGTTTTTTAATCCACTCATCTGCTGAGGGCATTTAGGCTGTTTTCAAATTTTAGCTATGGTGAATTGTGCTGCTATGAACATAGGGGTGCATATATCCTTTCTGATTCGTGTTTCTAGTTTCTTGGGATATATTCCTAGAAGTGGGATCACTGGATCAAATGGGAGTTCCATTTTTAGTTTTTTGAGGAAACTCCATACTGTTCTCCACAGTGGCTGCACCAGTCTGCATTCCCACCAGCAGTGCACGAGGGTTCCTTTTTCTCCACATCCTCGCCAACACTTGTCATTTGTTGATTTGTTGATAATAGC